>NW_024040928.1:10404368-10712253 GCF_014851395.1 Micropterus salmoides
CAGGAATGATTATGGGTAGGGCCGTGATCTGATTGGTTGGTTAAGTCGGTTGGTTCGGCTGCTGGAGCAAAAGTGAGGTGTTTAAAATGAGACTCAGAGACCAAGGATTAGATGTAGGATAATGCCGGCTTCTTATATTTGAAGATATGTATAAAAATAAAAATATTTGTTGGTACCAAAAATGAAAAAGTACAATAATAAAACAAGCAATGAATAAGGCAATTATTGATATCACAATCAGGCTATGACATCAGCATGAAATGCTTGCTTTCCAAATTTAAAGTGAGTATTTCACTCTTTGAAGTAGTTCTATAATTAAATTCCCGGGTGCACCCTTTAACCTGAATTTCTGTTAATAACACCACATTCACGTTTGTTCAGATCCAGTTCAATAATACAATCCAATAGAATTCACACAGTACAACAGTAACCCTTAATTGCAGGAATGATTCCTACTACTCAGCTCCAAATTCTCAGTCCCAAGGTGTGAACAGGTGAGTTTGTTTAAGTGAGTCCAAAGTCCAAACAAAAAATGGATTTGTCGAAGGTAAGTCAGAGTTCAGAGTTCCATAGGGTTGGTGTATGGATGTGTGTGGGGGAAGGAGTGTGAAGGTGAGTGAAGGGGTTTTGTGTTGTAGTGGGGCCTACCACACCGCAAAGTGCAGTAGTAGCGGGACAGGTCCAGTGATCCTGAAGAGGGAATGGCTCCCACGATCATTCAAGAGGGACGGCTCGCCATCAATTTTCATCCGCAGATCCAATCCAGACAATGGAAAAAGAAGCACGCACACAAAAAAAACCTGACCTGTCAACAGACAGGGTCAGAGAAATATTCACTGCTTAAGTCTCATGCAATAATATACACTACATGAAATTCACAATACACAATGACATACATACTGTGGGTGTTTACTTTCTGTGCCTCTCTCTCAAAATTCAGCATATAAACATAAATAACTTGGCTGCACACAACCAGATAAGCTGCACATTAGAACAATTAAAGTTTTGATGCAAGTGCAAAATAAAGTAAGCTGAGTTTACACATTAAACAACACAGTAAACCAGCTTGTTCAACTAAAACTGTAGCTTCATATTCACTAAGTGCACATAAATAATTTAAGGTGCAAAGTAAGTGAACATTCTCACCGATTTCACCAGAGCGGCTGGACACACACCCAAAATGGCGGCGCCCAGTAAAGCCACAAGGTCTTCTAAAACCGAAACATACGAGACCGTATGCGACTTTCAGTACTTTCTCTCAGTGCAAAATAAATTAGCTTTCACAGTAAGGTGATAAAGAATGAACAAAAGCAGTTTTAAATGAATTACCTCGCTCTTGAATCAGCAAAGACTGCGCGTCGCGGGAAATCCTACGGACATCAAAGCTACCGACGCTGCTAGTAGTCGTCTCAAGCGCTATATCTAAACACTGAACTTACAACTAAACTCTCACAGCAGTTAACTACCACGTTTGTAGTGTTGAAGTTAGCCTCAGTGTAGTTCGTTTTTTAGCTGTATTTTCTCCAGGTTTCTCCGTTTTCACCCTCTACAGCAGCACTTCTGTCTCTCCACACACACAGCAGCGGGGAAAAAAAAACTTTCGCTCGCTCCCAGAGACGCGGGAGCAGGTGGGCGGGCCTACCTGCTGTCAGCCGATTGGCCAAACTAACCTGTCGGTCTATTTTGCCCTGGTAACTGAATTTTAACCCTTTAAAATCCTTAGATAATCTCTAAAGTTGCATTTCAAAATAAAATCACTCATTCAGATTTTTATAGGCTTTTCCTATTTTTAAACCTAGATCATTTCATCTGTGTTACACCCTCCCCTTCTGAAGGTATGCACGTCCCTGTGCATATGCAGGGTGGCGATGGAGTCACAAGTTTGTTTATAGTGCCTAAGATGGTTGTGGCTGTATGTCTGAGTAATCAAATCCCTGAAGGGAACTTGCAAACGCCTCACTCAGACCTTGGAAGAGGGCATTCGCCACAAACAATAAAGGGCTACCTAATCTTGTGTAGTTTAATCTCTCAGGCTTTCCATGTGTTCTATGAGAGCGACGAAGAGGGGTTTGAGCAACTTGGGGTCCGTCACTCTGTGCTTCTGCTGGTTTAGGCTGTTCAGTTACAGTGCTTGCCATTTCAGATCCCTCCTCTTCCGGGGATGTTGTTTCTGGCAACACAGGGAATTCCTCATTAATGTGAGACGACAACTCAGGTGGCTGCTGACATGTGTTCAGAGGATCATCAACAGGTAAGGTGTCAGATTCAGGTAAATCGTCATGTTCAGGTGGGATATCTCCACAAGGTGAGTTCACAGGTTCAGGTAAGTTGACAAGTTCTGGCTCTTGAATCTCTGGCTCCGGAGGTTCAGGTAAGTTCTGTGTGGATTCTTTGTCACTGTCCTCTGCAAGGGATTTAACCACAGATGGTACAGGAGTAGGAAACACATCAGGTGCATTACATTGTGTAGTCTCACAAGGATTGCTCAACTCGTGAGTCTCATGAACAGTGATTAACACATCAGGTTCTTGGGTAGGAAGATGAACAGATATCCAAGCAGGCATATCCTCTGAGTCAGAAAACTCCTCCTCCTCACCCTCATTGATGGGACTCTGTCTTGTCCTCCGTCTCATGACTGATGGTTGTTTGGGAGGCTCGTCCGTCAGAGTTGTTGCTGGCAGAAAGCCACAAGCAAGGAGCAGGTCGCGATGTACAGTACGCACAGGTCCATCTTTGCTTTCAGGCTTAACTGTGTAGACCGGTAAGTCACCAGCTTTCTTGACAACAATGTACACATCATCCTCCCACTTATTCGCTAGTTTGTGCTTTCCGCGCAACTTGACATTGCGGACAAGAACTCTGTCACCCACCTCCAGGGTTGAATTGACGACCCGTTTATCAAATCGCATTTTATTGCGATCTGCATTCTTCTGTGCATTAGAAGTAGCGATCTTGTAGCTCTCTTCCAAGCGAAACCTCAAGTCACTGACATATTGAGAATGTGACTTCTTGTCAGTGTTGATGGGCAACCCAAAGGCTAGATCGATTGGAAGCCTTGGTTGTCTCCCAAACATCAATTCATAGGGGGAGAATCCTGTCACTTCATTTTTCGTACAATTGTACGCATGGACAAGAGGTTTCACAAAGTCTTTCCAGTGCTGTTTTTCATGATGACTTAGTGTACCAAGCATTTGGAGGAGAGTGCGATTGAATCTCTCAACCGGATTTCCTCTCGGATGGTATGGAGTTGTACGCACTTTCTTCGTGCCAGTGAGCTCACAGAGTTCTTTTATAGTCTTTGACTCAAAGTCGGGGCCTTGGTCGCTATGTAGTCGCTCTGGAAAGCCATAATGACCTATGAAATTCTCCCACAGACTCTTTGCTACGGTGCGAGCTCGCTGGTTGGGTGTTGGCACAGCTACAGCGTACTTAGTGAAGTGATCCGTGATAACCAAAATATCTTTTGTGTTGGATCGGTCTGGTTCCAAGGACAAGAAATCCATACACACCAATTCAAGAGGCCTACTTGTCTTTATATTCATCAGTGGTGCGGCTCTCTCAGGTGGAGACTTCCTGCGTACACAACGCTCACAAGTTCCAATCATCTTTTCAATAGCCATATACATCTTTGGCCAATAAAATCTGGCTCTGGCTAGATCTACAGTCCGCTCAACTCCCATGTGGCCCATGTCATCATGGAGGCTTTTTAGTGCTACTGATCTTAGCTCCTCAGGAAGCACTAGCTGAAAGATGATATTGGGCCCATCTTGTCTCCTTCGATAGAGCACTCCATTGTGTAGCTCCAGCCGGTTGAGCTCACGCAACAGCAACGGGAGTTCAGGCAGTTCAACCTTAAGACGGGAAGGTGGAGTTTGACCAGTCTCCATTTGAATGATCACCTCATTGATTGCAGGATCAGATCTCTGCTTTTCTCTTAGCTCATCCTCAGAAAGAGATGGGATGAGAGGAAACCCATCAATTTGCTCTTCCTGAAAGCTGTCTGGGATAGCCATGGAATGATGAGAAAGGGACTCAACTAAAGCTACCCTGTGGTTTGGGAATTTATCATTGCTGTCTTCAGCAATTTGGACAGTGTGTCGGTCACAGATAGCTTGGACTACATCAAGAGGAACAGTGTGTGAAGGTTCAACATTGCTCAGGTGATGAAGTGCAAACTGTCGGATTCTCTCACTTTCTTTTCTAGATGTGGGATCATCCTCTGGTGCTCCATGAGAGCGGCGAGACAGTGCGTCGGCATCTAGGTTTTGCTTGCCGGCTCGATACTGGAGTTGGAAAGAGTAAGTGGAAAGTGCTGACAGCCACCTGTAACTCGTTGCATCAAGTTTTGCAGATGTTAAGATGTAAGTCAGCGGATTGCTGTCAGTTACCACTTTGAAGTCCGTACCATATAAGTAGTCAGAGAATTTCTCAGTGACTGCCCATTTGAGGGCCAAGAACTCTAGCTTATGGGCAGGATACTTCATTTCACTTTTCGAAAGTCCTCGGCTTGCAAAGGCTATTGCTCTCATTTGGCCATCCTGGAGCTGATACAACGCGGCTCCCAAACCGATGGTGCTGGCATCCGTATGCAGGATGTAAGGAAGCTGGGGGTTGGCAAAACCCAGGACAGGAGCTGAAGTTAACTTTTGAATTATCAAATCAAATGCTTCCTGACAAAGGGATGTCCACCTCTGACCAAGAGGCTCTTTCGGGTTGTGGTACTCTTGGCTAGCACTCTTTTGAGGCTTTTTGCTTCCCTTTCTAAGTGGTGGATACCCAGAAGTTAGTTCGTTGAGGGGCTTGACGATCTGAGAGTACCCTTGGATAAACCTTCTGTAATATCCAGCAAAGCCTAGAAAGGACCTAAGTTCTTTCAGGTTAGTGGGGACAGGCCAAGACGTTAGGGCCACAATCTTCTCTGGGTCTGTTTCTACACCCTGCTCTGACACTACATGGCCAAGGTATCTTACAGAGGTCTGGAAGAATTTGCATTTTTCTGGAGCCAACTTCAATCCGTATTCCTTTAGTCGCTGCAGTACACGCTTCAGGCGCTGCTCATGTTCTTCCAAGGATGATGAGAAAATGATCAAGTCGTCAATGAACACTAAAACCTCTTTCAGGTTAATTTCCCCCATACACTTCTCCATAAGTCGCTGGAAGGTTGACGGCGCATTTGTGATTCCCTGGGGCATCCTGTTGAATTCCCAGAATCCTAGTGGACAGACAAATGCCGTCTTCTGCTTGTCAGATTCTTCCATTTCAATTTGGTAATACCCCGACTTAAGATCAAGGACGGAGAACCACTTCGACCCTGCTAGGGCTGAAAAAGCCTCCTCTAGATTTGGGAGGGCATACGCGTCCTTGATGGTCTGAAGGTTTAGCTTTCTGAAGTCTATACAAAGACGAACAGAACCATCCTTCTTCCTTACAACGACGATGGGAGAAGCAAATGGGGACTCTGATTCCCGTATGACTCCTGAGTCGAGGAGCTCCTGAAGGTGTTTCCTTACTGCCTCCACGTCATGGGGATGTATTGGTCGGGGTCTGTATTTAAAAGGTGTCTCATCATTGAGCTTGATGTGGTGTTTGACCTTATCTGTGTGCCCAAAATCCAGGTCATGATGGGAAAAGACTTCTGGCATAGAATTCAGCATGTTTATCACACGTTCCTTCCATTCAGTGGGCAATGGAGAGTCTCCAAAATTAAAGCTCAAACTTTCAGACTGAGGGGAATCTTTCTGTGTTTCAGGTGGAGTTGATTCTTTCACCGTTTGCTCTTTGTGAAGGACACACCCTATGGCATTAACATCGGCCAATACCGTTTTAGGAGGTATGACAATGTCATGGTCAGTCTCATTCTTCAACACAACAGGCAATTTACAGGGTTGTTTCATGGGCAGGTTGATTAGGCTGGCCGACACCAATAGGCCACCTGGTAAGGAAGAGGCTGACGGCTGCTCAAGGATGACATACTTCTCAGAGTGAGCACTGGAGATGTTAACCAAGCCTTCAAGAACAACTGACTGCCGCGCAGGGACAACCTCAGGGCTCTTTCCTTGCAGCTTAGCCCAACCAATGTTACCACCGTTTGAGGTCTTCTGCCGCATTTCAAGGATTTTAAGAACAGCTCGATAGCCATTTGATGAAGGCTGAAAAGTAGAGCATGCAGGATCAGTAATGAAATCAGCATAAAGCGCATCAAGAGTGTTGGTGCCAATAAGCACCTGTTCCCGCGCTGCAGAGCGCAGGTGGGGAATGACCAAAGCCAGTGTGTGGATTTCAATTTCAGACCCTACAAAGTCTTTAGGAAAGGTAATGGAAAGATCAATATATCCCAAGTAGGGAACTGGTTGGCCGTTAGCACCCTCTACGTCAAGGAGATCATTCAGTGGATGAATAGCCAGCTCTGAAAGATGCTGCTTAAAAAAGGACTGGGGGACAGTAGTCACCTGTGACCCACTATCCAAAATACAGTTAACAGTTTCCCCTGCAATAGTAACTTGAGCTGTAGTTTTTGTTCCGACGAGGCCTCGTGGAAGTTTAACAGAGTGCTCTCTGAGCTGAGCTCTCTTCAAGACTGGCTTCTTAGGTTTGGGACAGGATTTGTCAGGTGTGGCTCCCATGTGTCCCTCGATGGGAGCAGATATCAGTTTAAATGAGGCTTTTCCTCAGGGACATTAGAAGCCTCCCAGATAGCTTGCCTTTCTCTCAACTGTTTTTTCTTGGCAGCTACAAGGGAAGGATTTGGCTCATTATCACAAGCTGAAGCGATGTGACCATCCTCGCCACACTGGAAGCAGTACCATGGACGTGGTTTGCTGTGGACCTTGGCAACAGGACTCTGATGTTGAGAAACTTTCTTTTTGACAGGGCGGGCCTCGACTTTAGCACTCTCAGCAAGGGACTTGGCTTTCTGTCGTGCAGGTTGTTCCTGTTTGTTGTTATCACGTTTCAGACTACTGACCTGAGCAGTAATGTCAGCTATTTGTTTCTTTAAAATGTCGATTTCAGACTCAGCAGTGGCATGTACTGTTTGCAGATGAGACATGACACGCTGCTTAGCGGCGCAAGGAGCAGGCTTGGCTGTGCCCAAATGCTGTCTCATACGGCTAACTTTTGCCGCCTGTTTATCCTCCTCTGTTCTTAACATTAACAGGAGTTCTGCAAAGGAAGGCGGGCTCCCCTTCTTTTGCTGTAGTTGGAGGTCAACTATAAGGGCATTATCCCAGCAACCGCGGCAGAATTGTTTAAGAAGCTGCTTGTCAAACTCAGACGCAGAAACACCTCCGCGCCTCATAGTCATGCTCAGACACACATGCAATCTCTGAAGAAAGGATGATGGCTTTTCTCCTTCATTCTGAAGTGTGCTCAGGAACCTGGCATAAAGTTCATCACCATCTTCAACTGCACCAAAAGCAGAGTCAAGTATATCAAGATAAGCAGAAGGTTTAGCCTGTGGACCTAAATGCTTAGTCATCTCTGCTGCAGGTGGAAGGAGGCTGTCAAGGATGCGGTGTGTGCAGTTTAAGTCAGAAATCGCTGGGTCTTTCATGAGGACTTCAACACTAGTGCGCCATGTGTCATAGTCTGCTTCGTTGTTGGGACGGGGACTTTTCCCTGAAAAAGCTCGAAGCCTACTTGGTATGGCGAAGTGTGATGTGGTTTCACTGCTGCGCACAACATGTTCAACTACCACTCGCTGAACACTGGGTGGGTTAAGGTCGAGTGTGGGCTGAAATGTGCCATTTGCTGCAGCAGGTGGAGTTGGCAGTGGAGTGAAATCGATCAGGTTTTTGTTTAGGGTCGAGGAAGTGCAAGGTTGCAGTGGATCGAGAGGTGATTCAAGGGCTGAAGGTTCAGAAGAGTTCGCAGGATGTGGGCTTGGGGAAGACAATAGATCACCCTGTGTGAGTGGTTCCGTTTGGGGAAGTGGTGTCTGCTCAAAGGAGGTGTCCTGACAACCATGCAAAGGAATGGTGGATGAAGCAAGGCTTGCCAATTCCTCTTTCAGCATTTGTTCCAGTGAATTTCCACTCAATTTTGCAATTTCCTGCAGCTGGGTCATGTATGCTCTAGTGGCAATGTTGCGAGCATTTAATGCATAAACACTTGCCAAGCTCTGTACTTCATAACTGGCACCTGGTTGAACAGAACTTTCAAGCTTGAGTGGCAGCAGAGGCTCTAATGTTAGCATGGCGGTGCCATATGTGAACTCTACTATCACGTGGTGGTGGAAGTCTGACTCTGGGGCATCTATGCGGAAGTGGCGGTTAATTGAACCATGTTTTTCAAGGAAAGTGGATACTACTTCGTCAATATCTGTGTCGGTTATCCCACTAACAACTACAGAATTGGGGATTTTAATCGATTCACGCATTACTATATCCATGTTGCTGTACTTGGTCTAAGATACCTGGCTTTAGAGTGTTGGACGTAACCAATTGTAGGAAATTGGACCAATAATGTCTCAGTTAAACACTCAGTATTGCTCCTGGCTGGCTCGCCACAACTGTAGCACACAGGAAGGATTATGGGTAGGGCCGTGATCTGATTGGTTGGTTAAGTCGGTTGGTTCGGCTGCTGGAGCAAAAGTGAGGTGTTTAAAATGAGACTCAGAGACCAAGGATTAGATGTAGGATAATGCCGGCTTCTTATATTTGAAGATATGTATAAAAATAAAAATATTTGTTGGTACCAAAAATGAAAAAGTACAATAATAAAACAAGCAATGAATAAGGCAATTATTGATATCACAATCAGGCTATGACATCAGCATGAAATGCTTGCTTTCCAAATTTAAAGTGAGTATTTCACTCTTTGAAGTAGTTCTATAATTAAATTCCCGGGTGCACCCTTTAACCTGAATTTCTGTTAATAACACCACATTCACGTTTGTTCAGATCCAGTTCAATAATACAATCCAATAGAATTCACACAGTACAACAGTAACCCTTAATTGCAGGAATGATTCCTACTACTCAGCTCCAAATTCTCAGTCCCAAGGTGTGAACAGGTGAGTTTGTTTAAGTGAGTCCAAAGTCCAAACAAAAAATGGATTTGTCGAAGGTAAGTCAGAGTTCAGAGTTCCATAGGGTTGGTGTATGGATGTGTGTGGGGGAAGGAGTGTGAAGGTGAGTGAAGGGGTTTTGTGTTGTAGTGGGGCCTACCACACCGCAAAGTGCAGTAGTAGCGGGACAGGTCCAGTGATCCTGAAGAGGGAATGGCTCCCACGATCATTCAAGAGGGACGGCTCGCCATCAATTTTCATCCGCAGATCCAATCCAGACAATGGAAAAAGAAGCACGCACACAAAAAAAACCTGACCTGTCAACAGACAGGGTCAGAGAAATATTCACTGCTTAAGTCTCATGCAATAATATACACTACATGAAATTCACAATACACAATGACATACATACTGTGGGTGTTACTTTCTGTGCCTCTCTCTCAAAATTCAGCATATAAACATAAATAACTTGGCTGCACACAACCAGATAAGCTGCACATTAGAACAATTAAAGTTTTGATGCAAGTGCAAAATAAAGTAAGCTGAGTTTACACATTAAACAACACAGTAAACCAGCTTGTTCAACTAAAACTGTAGCTTCATATTCACTAAGTGCACATAAATAATTTAAGGTGCAAAGTAAGTGAACATTCTCACCGATTTCACCAGAGCGGCTGGACACACACCCAAAATGGCGGCGCCCAGTAAAGCCACAAGGTCTTCTAAAACCGAAACATACGAGACCGTATGCGACTTTCAGTACTTTCTCTCAGTGCAAAATAAATTAGCTTTCACAGTAAGGTGATAAAGAATGAACAAAAGCAGTTTTAAATGAATTACCTCGCTCTTGAATCAGCAAAGACTGCGCGTCGCGGGAAATCCTACGGACATCAAAGCTACCGACGCTGCTAGTAGTCGTCTCAAGCGCTATATCTAAACACTGAACTTACAACTAAACTCTCACAGCAGTTAACTACCACGTTTGTAGTGTTGAAGTTAGCCTCAGTGTAGTTCGTTTTTTTAGCTGTATTTTCTCCAGGTTTCTCCGTTTTCACCCTCTACAGCAGCACTTCTGTCTCTCCACACACACAGCAGCGGGGAAAAAAAAACTTTCGCTCGCTCCCAGAGACGCGGGAGCAGGTGGGCGGGCCTACCTGCTGTCAGCCGATTGGCCAAACTAACCTGTCGGTCTATTTTGCCCTGGTAACTGAATTTTAACCCTTTAAAATCCTTAGATAATCTCTAAAGTTGCATTTCAAAAATAAAATCACTCATTCAGATTTTTATAGGCTTTTCCTATTTTTAAACCTAGATCATTTCATCTGTGTTACATTCTCTTCTTTTTAAAATATTTCATGTGGATCATCAGTCTGCCACATTGTAACTGTGATTTTTGGCAGGTAAAAACAGCAACCTGGAGATCAGAGAAGAGATCGATGAAGACATAAAAAAGGCAGGACTCCATATTTACTGAGGTTAAAGAAAATGTTTAAAAAAGAAAAGGTCTATAACAGGAAAGAAGAAAGTGGCCATGCTCAAGGGCACCTCTGTGCTGGTAATGAGGGACAGGCAAGTGCAGCTTCCCCATCCAGATTTAATTTAAGTTTGCATTTCACAAATAACAGACTGATATTTTTTACAGTAATAAGAGATATTTAGACTATTTTTCTAATTATTATTGTATTGATTTTTTGCGTTTTAGATAAAAACCGTGGATCACTCCCTAGTCGTCACATATGGGTTCTTCGGTCAAGAGCTCTTGGCGTCACTTTTTAATGCACTGGGTACCCCCTTTAGCATAATAGTTAAATGCTACAAGGAGGCCTAGAATAAAAACTCTTAAGTTTGTGTCCAGAACCAGGAGATTGGTGATTATTTCCTGTGTGAAATAAATTGTCAGATTTTTTTAACTTAAGATACATAACCCACATAATGTACAGTCACTGGACATTTTATTAAGTACACCTTGCTAGTACCAGGTTGGACCACCTTCAGAACTGCCTTAATTCTTCATGACATACTCTCAACAAGTTGTCGGAAACATTCCTCAGAGACTTTGGTCTATATTGACCTGATAGCATCACGCAGTTGCTGCAGATTTGTCGGCTGCACAGCCATGATGTGAATCTCTCGTTCCACCACATCCCAAAGGTGCTCTGTTGGATTGAGATCTGGTGACTGTGGAGGCCATTGGAGTACAGTGAACTCATTTTCATGTTCAAGAAACCTAGGCTGGGCCCGTGGCATAGGCGACATAGCCTGTTGCCTGGGGCGTAAAATGTCTGAATAATCATTGAGGTGAAAAGGTGCCACATACACATTTAAAGAGGTTACTTCCCTAAACAAGAGACTCAAAAGAGGAGTGAAGGCTAAACCATGTGTAGGCCTACTGACTCAGCACCTACAGAATGTCTGAAAGCCTTAATGCATTACATTCTATTATTTTTTTTATATTTTGAATTGTCATCTGCCGCCTGAATATTGTTTTTCCCTTTATATAAATAAAGACATTGGTGCAGTTTCACCAGAATGCAGGAAATTAAGTGCTTAAGGGAGGACCCTCCTCTTCATTTGCGTGCCATCCACTGTTGAAACTAAAATTTACCCCATAAATTCACTACAACGCAAGAAAACAGTATCTGTGTTGGCACGCTGTTTTTGGTGGGACACATTCCCAGAAACCAGGTTAGGTCTCCCAATTAAGGCAATGATGTTAAGGTTGACAAGGCTATGTGGAGGCCGATCACACATTATTGACCATAATTATTGACTTGGCTGTTCATCTATATGTGCTAAAATTGTGAGTTTAGCTGCTGAACTTTTTAAACAATTCCTGAGGATTGTGGAGTGATGACCCCAATTTCAAATCTCGCCCAGGGCTCCAACACTGTCAGAGCCGGCCCTGAAGAAACCAGTTGTGTTCAGAGATGGTATTCCGCATACCTAGGTTGTAATGAGTGATTATTTGAGTTACTGTTGCCTTTCTGTCATCTTGAATCCAGTCTGCCTCCAGTCTGCCTCTTCTCCCCTGACCTCTGACATCAACAAGGCATTTCATCCACACAACTGCTACTCACTTGGTATTTTCTCTTTTTCAGACCGTTCTCTGTAATCCCTAGAAATGGTTCTGATGCTCGGTTTGAACTTCAGCAAGTTGTCTTGACCACGTCTACATGCCTAAATGCATTGAGTTGCTGTTACGAAACTTATGTTACGCAATTTATACTACTTAATGCAACTTATGTAACTAACGCACTTATTTTAACCCAAACCACAATATTAACAATATTTAACTGGTCAACTTTAACCATGTGCTGTTTCTTAATGTTAACTCAAAGTTGCCTATTTACTATTGCTAACTTGACCAGACGTTGTATATAGTATTTGTTGTTGGGATTGAGAATGTGTTTGTTTAGGCTAACATAAGCTTGTCCTCGTGAAGTCCTTTAACACGAGTCAACTGATCTTGAATTGAAAAGGATCCTTCATGGGCTTATGTAAAATGGGCAAATTGTAATCAGTCTGTGTTCTGTGTAGAGCACTGGCTTCACATCTGTCATTATAAAAATTCATCATAGGGAGAAATGTTTCATAGAAACATTTTAGCTCGCAGAGCAAATCTTGCTCAGAAAAATGTCCAGCACCCTCTGGACCAGGAGGGAGAGGCCAGGTCGAGGCTGCACATAGCACTATACTTGCTGAATGGTTCAGGTATACTAACAAGGTAACTTAAATGTTGTGTCAGTCGCACTAAACTACATTTACACCTGTATTGTTTTTTGAGACGACCAGCTGTGTTGGGCTTGTGGGAAGGACATTTCAGGGGCTGAAACTGATGACTGGGTAAGAGATAACATTATTTCAATTCCAGACCAATGTTCGGCCGGAAGAGTGGGATGCACCTTGAATAGGTTACCACAACATTAGTAGGCAAACTCACAATCAGAGAAAATTGACAATGTAGGGAGACTGTTAAGTTTTCACTGTAGGTTTTCAGAGGTGGACACAAGGAGATGTAAAACACACGATCTGGTTCATTCAACACAGTGCAGAAGAGGGAATGAATGTTTTGTGAGAGGGAGATTTTCCAGGCAGAGTGGGGCTAGGTAACGGCGTCCTTAGTTCTGTACGGGGCGGCGTGGCTTGGCAGGCAGCATCTCGGGCGGTACTGAGGGTGACAAACAGGACGTTAGGCAGAGTTCACAAAAACAATACTCAGAAAAATTCAGAGAGGCAAAGGTTTGGCCGGCGCAATTGTACCACAGGAGGTAAAATGACAAACTGACGAAGAGTGAGAGCTGAACCAGGGTATTTGACTGCAGGTGGTGATTACTGGATGAGCTGCAGGTGTGAGACTATGCCGGTGGAGAGGACACACCCATGAACACACATACACACACACAGCACATGACAAACGAGACAAACAGGAACAGCGGGGGAGGGAGGCACAAGGGGGACACTAGGAAATAGGAGGAGGCGAGGCCTCATCATAACAGTGACTCGGTCTGCACTGCAATAAAATCTAATTTTAGTGATCATTATTGTTGTCTATCCTTCTCTCCCAGGAATGGGTAAGTCTAGCTCCTATGACACACTAAGACATACTAAGACACAAGGATAGCATTGCATATTTGAACTTGAAAATGGCCACTCTGACTGAAAAAATAAACCCGCCTATTTTTTCTCTGAAAACAGGAGATGATCGAATGCATGTCTGAAATACCCTTTTCTATGTAACTGGATTTAAGCTCATTTGGTAGTACATGTATGAACTTACTGTGAGTTGATATGTGTTCATTGATTGCGCCAGCATTCACATGCAAGGGATGTCAGATGACCCTTGAGGAGGTTTCTCACACAGCGCATTGGTCACCCCTGCGTTCATGTTGATAAAATACTTAAGATTTGGAAACTGAAAAACCGGAAGGAGGTACAGCTAATAAATAACATTCAACAAGTAAAGAGCTGTATATGGTTTTATCTTTGAAATGTGTTTTGTCAAGGTGAAAAAAACCTCTGAGGTAGACACTGGAAGTGGGACACTTGGCACACAGCAAAATTAAATTTATTTTAGGTAGGTATTTAAGGAGACCAACACCTATTTTATGGGAGTCCAGAGTTTCACTAAAATTTCTTGTGGTTGAATTTGTCTTATTTTATGCTTACCGTTTTTTAGTCTTCCTTTCTTAAAAAGAAAACATATTTGTACCAATGTTTTCCAGTATTCTTGGGTGTACTGCATTCACTTGTCATCTGTTTAATGTATTTTTTAAGAGCTCCAGATATGTGAGGCTGATCCAGGAAGTATGTATGAAAAATAAACATGCTGGAGATGTTCCATGTGTGCATCTGTGGAGTTTATGTCAAATTAAACATCCAATTCCAGGTGCACAGCTGATGTCCAGATGACCAGCTTGCAAAACAGATAAAAGACATGACTTAGAATTTATGGGTCAACATATTTTTCACCCACCTGGAGGTATGACCCTCTCTGCCTGTTGGAAAGACTGACATACTGCTTATCACTCAAGCATCTGATGTTAAGTGACAAGGCACTCTTGAGGGGAAACTTACTCTCAAGGAGCTGTGTTGAGTCCAAAATCCCATCTGGCCTGGCTCCAAAGCAGGGATGGTCATGCCACGCCACCAGGCCTTTCCTTTACACAGTCTGCCCTTGAACCTCCATTCTGTCCAGTTGGAGAAGTTGACTCACAAGTCACAAAGTGCATCATGACTGTAGCATGAGGGTTCCCAAACAGAGTATGACCCAGTTACCCCGCTTTGCAGTACAGGCCTCTGGTTTATGTTTGAAAAGTATGTGCTTCACCTTTTTCAGCTCTACATTCTTCATTGTACCCATGCTCCACTTCATCAGTATATTATCCCTGTCTTTCCCTGTATGACTGGATTATCAACCGACTACACACAGTAGTTGTATGTAACGTGAGGTAACAAAGGTTGCAAGCTCTGGAAACAGAAATAAAGTTATCAGAACACTGTTTTTACACAAGCACACTGCTGTCCAAGAGTACCAAGCTGCTGACATAAAAAGGTTGAACGTCAGCAAGAGCACCTCTGACAGGAGAGGAAATCAACAGCGGAAGATGGTGTGCTTCGGGTCATTTTTGTATGAACATCTGCATTGCCCATGTGCAGTGTCTACTTGTGGCAGAAAAGGCAAGAAGGTAACCAGGCCTTACTGTAACAAAAACACAACTTTATAACTTTTTTCACTGACCGAGCAACGAATTGGAAGAATTTACTGTTCACAAATGACTAAAGAATTAGTATAGAAAAAAAGACAGATGCTGGAGTGGAGTATTTCTGGGGTCCGGGCCTCACTGATTGCCGTTAGCTCACTTAGCAGTGCAGCTAGCGGTTCTATTAGATGAGCCCATGTCCATTGCCCTCTTACTGCGGCCAACATGAGCAAGCACTTAGCGACAGTGGCAAGGAAAACTCTGATGCACAACTGATGCAGGGGGTCCATGTTCCGAGCTGTCAGCACAAGACACTGGCAAGATGAGAGGAGGTGGACTCTGTGTTTTACATCAATGATGCTTGTATCACAAACGCTGTCAAGATAGACTCTGATTCCCAAGTGTCAGACTTTTTATTGTGAAGATGAAACTTTCATATTATCATCTGGTTGCTGCTTGTTACATTCACCCCAGATGCAAATTCAAAAAATGCACTGTGGAATGTTAGGGGTGTATGCGTGTATTTATATATGTATATAATTTATTTTATATGTTACCATATTATAATATAGGCCTACACTTTAGGCATGCACCAAATATTCTTGGCCGAAGCTGAATATAATGAAAAAATTCGCCGAATACCAAACACCAAACAAGTACATTCACATTTTTGCCATTTTTTTACCACTGCATAAATTAAATAGTCAAAATGTGCTTTTTACTCAGTTCCCACAAGATTTGGAGAGACTATGGTGGGTGGGTTCGAGGCACAAGAGGTAAAGTACGGTAAAGTAAATTACATGTGTATATTTACTTTTAAAGGACACATGTAATATGTTTTATTCTTTCTGTGAATATAATCCAATTAATCTTATTTCCAAACTGTATAGACACCTTATTTTGAAAACCGGAAGTTGTCACATGCGTATCCTCATGCTAAATTCATCAAGTCCGACCTAATTTGATAAATAATGTTGTATGTGGTTCATGAAGACTTCACAGCATCTCTCGAGGTAGGACTAAACTAACAGGATAAAGTTGCTAACCTGCATGTCAGCTCGCTCTGGGGTGCGTTTACCAAAAGTATTGTTGCTAACTACGCTAGCAACTTCCTTGGTTGGAACTATGCAGTTGCGACGCAACGGTTTCCCCAAACCCTAGTTTGAACTATGGAGGTAACTAAGTTGGTAACTTAAGTGGTACGAACCATCGTTAAACGACGCAGGTATTCCCCAAAACCATAGTTCCGACGAACGTTCGCACCAACTGTTGTTAAGTTGCATAATTCGAACTACAGCTCCTGACCTGTGGTTAGAAGATTAGTTCACGGTGACTACATCACAGATAGCAGAAAATCCAGTGTTAGGAGGTGGATGTAATGTGTTTAAGCAGGGAATGTTGGATAATCCTGCTGTACAAATATATTTAAGGTGAAGATTTTTTTAAATGTAGTTGTAAAAGTACTTTTAAATGTATTTGTCAGGTCATGGGTAGGGTTGCATTGATTCAGTATTAAGTCAACTAAGTCAGATGTCTGTAGAACATCTACGAACAACAGGTGCACAGATTAATCATCTGTTCACAATAACTTAATTTAATATAGTCACCCAGTACAAGGGTTAAAGGACAAAACGGAGAATGTAAAGACAAGACTTTTAATATTACCTTCATGTAAACATTTCCAGGCCTCTTCATTACAGATACAGTATAAATATAAAAAGGGACAGCATAAAATTCATGAAAGCTTTCGTTGCCATTACAAAAAAGCTAAATAGAGAACTCCTGGGATTAGAACCCGTGAATGTCTCAATAGAGAACATTCACAAGCTCGGCCACTTATCGTACTGAGTTACCCTCAAGATGTTAGTATCACTTGTGGCCAAGGGATTCTTAATAGTGTTACAGTGTTGACACGAAGATTCTTGCAGATTAAACCTAGTTTACAAAATGTCTTGTAATTGCTAATTGTTCTTAATTTTTTTTTATTTAGGCAAAATAAAATGATTAGGTTATATATTACTTATATTGTTACATTTTCTTGTTATTGCTGGTACGACTATAATATGAAAAGCCTAAATAATAAATTAGCATTATAATGTCACTACTGACATATATAGGCAGAATATGACGTTTTGTGAGTTTCGTGCTGTGAAAAACAGACAAATACACCATGTTAGTTCGAACTATGTTGGTTCAAACTAAGTAAGTTCAAACCACGGTGGTACCAACAAGGTACGACAGTTTTGGGAAACGGTCGTATTTCAGGTGTTTGTTAGTTTAACAATGCATCATACCAAGATAGTTCAATGCTACCTTCTGTGGTTGTACGGGAAACACAACTCTGGTCCGTTTCAGTTACCATAAATGCTTGAATATGTGTGCACTCCAAATTTAGGTGCAACTAGCTTAATCGTCTTCTCAGAAACGAATGACAGAAATACTCAAAGCAGGTCAGACCATTTGTTTCCTTTTCTAAGAATTCAGCCACAGATGGAGTGGATGTGCTAGGAGACAATTCAGCAGAATAGTGTCTGCAAACGGCAATTTTTGCGTCTTTCTCAAACACTTTAAAATGCCGAACATTTGGTGCATCCCTACTACACTTAAATTATATTTTGTGTGTGTAGCACAAAGGAACAAATTTTGTAGCCTTGTGCTGTATAATGACTAATAAACAACCTTGTACCTTGTACCTTGTATATTTGATGAGGCACAACACAGTAACATTCTGTAACCTGCAATGTTTTGGTTGAATGTAAAGCAATTAGAAATGTAGCAGTGGTAAGTTTTGTTCCCCTCAGCTGCTGACTCAGTTAATCAGGAATGATTTGTTAAGAAAGTGGTTAGATACCTGAGAAACTAATCATTGCATAAATTAAAAAAGCCTATCTATTATTTAACTTTTTTATTTACTTTTACTTTTACTTATTTTATTAAAAAGGCTTTGTGGTCGAGAAATGAAAAAGAAGACTAGCACTGTTGCCTCACAGCAAGAAGGTTGTGGGTTCAAACCCCGGTTGCCCCGGCCTCTCTGTGTGGAGTTTGCATGTTCTCCCCGTGTCTGTGTGGGTTCTCTCCGGGTGCTCTGGCTTCCTCCCACTGTCCAAAGACATGCAGACTAGGTTAACTGGTGACCCCTAAAATTGTCCTTAGGTGTGAGTGGTTGTTTGTCTATGTGTGTGGCCCTGCGATGGACTGGCAACCAGTCCAGGTGTACCCCGCCTTTTGCCCAATGTCAGCTGGGATTGGCTCCAACCCCCCCGCGACCCTGCACGTAGGATAAGCGGTTGACGATGGATGGATGGTTTTCACTTGTTGTTATTGTTAGTATTTAAAAACAGGTCTGAACACACACACACATGCACAAACAGGACCCAGAGCAACACACAGAGAGTTGTCAGAGTGAGGGAGCTGCCACTTAGTGTAATGCCTCAAGCAGTTAGGGGTTCAGGGGCTTGCTCAAGGCCTCCTTCGGCAGTGCCCAGGAGGTGAACTGGCACCTCTCCAGCCGCCAGTCCACACTCCACAACTCTGGTCCGAGCTGGATTCGAACCGGCTGAGACCCTCCGGTTCCCAGCCTAATCCTTACTACTACTACAGCTACTGCTGCCCCCAAATATTATTAGTTTGTACTTCTGTGCCAGTGAAATATTGTCAGCGTCATTAAAAGATCCAAACACTGATTTTCCCCAAATCTCTACTTCACAATGTGTCTTTGAAAGAGAGCTCATTTTTGTTTTTTTCTTCAAAGTGAGGCCGATCTGGTTGTTGAAGGGTTTACAATTATGTGCCAAATCAGTACAGTCTGCTCCACATCCATCTGTCATCCACCTCCTTCTAAAGCATCACCCAGCCCCACTTTGACCGGCCGCCCTGCTGTATGGTGGGCTTGTCTGGTGGGACACAATAGAGGTCGTATCTGGAAGGGAACAGTACATCAGCTGGACGCTAATCGGCTGACTCACCTTCACAATGCTCCCCTCTGGGATGGGCCAGAGGACTAGCGAAGGGGAAAGGCGGAGGGAAATCAGACTGTGAGCGATTAGGTTAATGAAAGAGGAAAATGGAGTGAAAGGACAGGAAAAGGTGGCCCTAAGGCAAATAAGTTTAGAGGAGAGCCGAACCAATTGCTCCGACAGCTTTAGAGCACAGCATTGAGACACTGATTGGCAGAGAAGAAATAAGAGCCAAGATACACTGTCACTGGGTGAAAGAATTACTTTAAATGTACTATTTTAGAACCTCCCATTTCTATCAACTCCTGGAAGGTCAAGGAAAGCAGTGCTATCACCCAGAAGTCCTCTTTTACAGCTGTCTGGTTTTACTGACTAACTGTAAGTTAACTGAAAATCTCCAATAAAGTCTCCTTTGAAAGCACCGCGTGACAGATTTTTATGTGGTAGAAACACAACTGTCTGAGCCAAAACTCTGAATTGGGGCTGCAATAAAGACAAGCATCCAATCAAATTACACTAAGAAACCACAGAAGATGATGCTTTATTGTTATTTTTATTTTATTTTTTGTTCCATGTTCCACCTGGTGGAAATGTTGTATATTATGCTCAATGGTGGAATAAGTATTCAGGTCATTTTCCAAAGTAAAAGTAGTAGTAGCAAAAGTATTATGAGCAAAGTTTATTTCACTAAGAGCAAGTTGTCTTTCAGAGTATGGACCTCTGAGCTTGCTAGGCTAAGAGATGCTGAATGAAGTTCAGAGGTGTCCTTAAACACAATGTTTTGTCAGTAGATTCACTGCCTTATGTCTTGAGAGCCTCTTTCTGCCTCTGTCTGCTGGGCATCCTTTGCTGATAACATTGGCTGAGAAGCCGAAGGCTGAATTCCACAGGAAGCAGAAACAAAACAAGGCCTGTTCTGTCTAATATGAGATAGTATAAAGTGAATAAGGTTTTAACTGCCAATACGCTGCACTGATAAATTTGTTCACTTAAAAATAAATGAAAGATTTTAAGGACTCAGTTACAGACTCTAGTAAAATTATTTGAAAAGAAGGATATTTTTTGCATTGAACAAGGCATCATAATTTAGAACCAGTCATAATCATTCAAACCAGTCATTTGAATGTAAAAAATCTGATCTGCAAAATAACAAGAAACAAGTAACAATACTAATACTTCATGATGGTGTATTACAGTCCTCAAAATTCCAACAATTACCAAAAACCTTTTGTAGGTGCTCACATCTTCTTCAATCCATTGCTCTGTGCTTCATGTTGCGGCAGGAACCTACTTGAGAGCAGTAGTATTGGCATCTCGCAATACAAAAGGCAATAAAAAAGCAATAAATAAACGTCAGCGTTCACTTTAGATCAGCGTTCACTTTAGTTATCAGTTGTCAGTTAATAGCATGTAAGCAACGTATAATCCACCTCTGGCCTGTGTCTTTATCAAAAGGGAGTGTAGCTTGTGTGACACTGAATGTTATATTTGAAGTAAATAAAGCGTCCCACTTTCTTTCAACAGCTTTTAAATAAAATAGTTGGACTAATGAAAAGTGACAGTGATGATTATTGAGATTTGCGCTGTTACATGAATGTGTGAGTTTGGCCCCAGGACATGCTCCTGGTCAAGGCTGTCGCTGTATCTTTGAAATGTGCTGTACATGGTAACAAGTCTGTTTGCAGATGATTCCACTGTCAGGAAGTGAAGAACAAAGCACAGGAATTATGCAGTTTGGAATTGGAGATTCTGAGTACTGGGGTGTTTTGTCAGATGCTAAATAATGCTGGAATCAACAGTAGTCTGGTGCACTGAATATGAAGTATTCCTAATACAAATCCTCCTGTTGTTCAAATACCAAAGATGAAAACAAAGGAGAAGAGGAGGAATAGAAAATGATGACAATAATAACTTCAACAGCTTCTTCATAAGCTTGTTAGACTTTGCAAGCTCCAATTGTTTACTAAGCCCTGCCCCCCTGTTGCTACATCTTAGCTTTCCATTTTCACAATGGCTGCATCCACAAGGCACATCCACAGTTTACAGTGACAGTTTTGGCACATTTACTGACTGAAATTCTAAGTAATTTTTTTAACAATGGGTCCTTGCTTTCAGACAAAAGCAGGCTTTTCATTTCTACCCGGCAACCACCAATTTCAAAATCTGAAATGACAACTGTTGCTAGCAGATTGTATCAGCTATTATTTGTTAGCTAATTAAGCATTAACTTCTCCAGCTGGCATTTTAATGTTCCCAGCCAACTGGTTTTAAAACGACAAACCTGTAAAAGAGATCTAAAATATGAGCTTGATGGACTAAAGCTAAAGCTACGTCTGTGGCAAAAACTTAGCATCCTGACCAGCTGATGTTCCATGTAGAAGTGTAGAAAACATGGAAATAAAGGAACAGCATTGTTAACAAAGTGCAGAGCGAGCTAGTGTTAGCATTTTAATTATGTAAAGTAAGATCAGAACATTTTGTTCTAGCAGAACCTTGTTTGATTAGCTTACATACATTTTTATAATTTCAAACCGTTAATATTATGTTTAATGTTACAAGACAAAAAGCTTTTAGAATGAAGACTAACCAGTGTGTTTGGCAAATGTAACGCTATCTCAGGTGCAGGCAGTGCTGGAGAATAATACTATAAAGAATCAGTGCTAGTCGAGAACGGGGCTTTATTGAAAAAACAAACCATATAGGTTTTTATTTAATTTATTTATTTATTTTTATCTTTTAATTTCCTTTACTCTGCTTGATGTTGTTTGAATGTTCATTTGTATTGTATGTCTTGGTGAGCCAAAGAAAAATCTTGGTGGACAATAAAGATTTATTCATTCATTCATTCGTATAGCCTGAAACCCCCAAATAACTAATGTAGTTAGTAAATGATGTGCTCCTTGGCTTTTAAATAACACAGCTACTCTAGGTAGTAAGCTATAGTTAATTGGGTATGCTAATGGTAGCTTAGGTAAGAGCTGACAAACACAGTTTTTTTCACTTCTCACTTTTTTACAATCTTGTTTGATTTCATTGTAGGTGACGGGGTATATTTGATTGCCAGTCCTATCACCTTTGCTGAAGCCTTAGAGTGTTATTGGGATTGGGCCTGTCACTGTCCTGGTGTTGAAGAAACATTTATTTTGGTAATATACTCCCAGAATTGCTCCGTATGTGCCAATTTTTCACAACGACTGGCCCCTTCAGATTATATCGGGCTCCTCAGGACATCCCAGAATTCAGCTGTGAGAACACACAATAAAACTAAGTCTCCATTCTCCTGTCTGTGCTAATGCGTTCTGCCAAGAAAAAAAAGAATGTTTCGGAAACAAGAGGAGCCATACTCCAGCAGATGTATTGATTTTAAGAAAACTCTCTTCTAGAAAGTGGAGCACATTTAAGCACCTACAAGAACAACACGTCTAAAAACCTCTCTCCACCCCCATCTTCCTTCTCAGCAAGACAAAAAAATGACAACTAAAAAAGCAGCAATGAAATAAAGCCCAAAGGATCTAGACAGGAAAATGTGTACAAGCTGTAAATAAATAACCTAGAAGCAAACCTCGGACTCTCAGTGAGTGCTCATCAAACGCTTAAAAATTCACCTCACGCTGCAGAGCTGACCTGGCCCTCACCCAATATCCCCAACCCCTCATGACCTGACTCTGCAGCACTCACAAATACTTCCCCTGTTGTCCAGGAGACCACGAAATGTCTCAGCAACTGCCTTTTGAGGTTCAGGTGTTCACAATCCAAACATAGCATGTCGAGGTTATCCTTAAGGGTTAAAGGTTATGGCTGATGGTGAGGTGCTTGCTGCTTAATGTCAGAGATGTTGAGTTTACATCAGCTGTGGGTCCTGTGGCATGTGTTCAAGATGAAGAAAGAAGAAAGTCCATCCATCCATCCACAACCGCTTATCCTGCTTACAGGGTTGCAGGGGGCTGGAGCCAATCCAAAAGGCAGGGTACACCCTGGACAAGTCACCAATCCATCGCAGGGCCAGAAAGAAGAAAGTGAATTATCTTTTTCTTTGACTGAGAGAGCTGGTGAAACTGAAGCAAGAGAGATGCCACGTTTTTCTTTCCTTTCCTGAGTCATGTTATTTTTTCCTTATTTTTCCTTCCGGCGGCAGGCGCCGCTGAGGGGCAGTAAAGTGAGTTAGGGCCACTCCACCCCCAGCAGCCTCTCAGTGCACCTTCACAAGAGTGTGAAATATAATTGGACACCTGCACCCAAGGAGCACCAAAAATAGCCCTCTGTGTTTACACCAGAGCTCGGAGGAGGGAGAGCAGTGTGCAGCCAGAGCAGCAGTGTTTGCCTGTTTCATTGCTGCCATCTGATTGCCCAGCCCTTCTGCAGCACTGAAATACAAATCCATCCTAAGTTCCTAAAAGAAAAATGGAATTTCAAGTGCTGGTGTCTTTGTAAATTCTTGAACGCGCACTAATGTTGAGACAAATCTCTCAGACCAGACTACTTGCCCTGAATTTGGTTTAGTGCAGCTCTTTCAGGAGGAATTTCCAGTACAATACAAGGATTAATTCCTTCAGAGGAAGAATAGTTTGCTCTTAAGTGAGAGAGCCATCTATGGTACACTGCCTTCCGCCCACTAATTTTTTTTTCACCCCTTGTCCTCCTTCCTCTATTCTTGGTTTTAAATGATCCCTGGTTTCCCCCTTAGTGAACCGTGATTTTCAATAATCTAATTTTATCTGAGCACTGTCAGTGGAAGAAGAAAAAGAGAAAGACTTTATCTTTACAGAACTGAGGTGGTGTGTGCTGAAAGCAGCAGAGCAAGGGGTTGCCGTGTCTATCCACATGCCCACTATTTACAGTTGCCTCCTGATCAATAGGCGCTCCAGGCAGTGAAAACCTCACTGAACCAGATCTACATCTCCACCTCTTTCCCCAGGGACCTGGAGAAGGATCTTAGCACACAATTAAAATTTCACACTTGACTGCATTCTACAGACTGTCAATATTAGGAAAATGAATCACAACCAAGTTTGCAGTAAACATAAAGTTAAAGAGGACTAATAACCTGTAAAAGTAAGTGATATAGAAACACAGAGAGGTGATTAGTCAAGGCAAAGACTCTGCAACCCACGCTAGCAACTCTGTGAAGCTGTACATATGCACAGAGGTAACTGAACTAAATGCTAATGTTTGCATTCTAACACTGATGTTTTACAGGTATGATGTTTAACACGTTCAAGTTTGCAAAGTTACACAGTAAAGAATAGGTAACAAATATAGTAAAATTTAAATATATAACTAAATAGGAACAGAATATACTGGTCAGTATATTTATTTTAGCACATTTTTGCAGGTATGTACTCATAAACCAAAGTACTGGACAAACTCTGACCTGATCAATGATCAGTCAGGGATCACCAGTTCTTCTTGCAGGGGATAACATTTCATGACAAACCATCCAGTAGTTGTCGAGACCTTTCACTTAAACTGCAAAAGTCAACCTCATGGTGGCACCACAAGAAAAGTCAGTAGATCGTCAAAATCATTAGGATACAACATCCTGTCTGCACCATAAATATCTGTACTAGAGCAAATGGCAGTCCTTCCAGTAGGTGTCAGGTCACTAAAAAACAAAAATGTTCACAGTGGCAGTAGAGGAACGATGGGGTATCACCAAAGTCAGTTGTCTTCCTCCTCAGAGGAACATGAAGGCACAAAATGTCATATTAATCATTCTAAAGCAGAAGACTGACAAACCAATGGCAAGACATTTTCATAGAGCCAAACAGCTATAAAATTACTGATATTGTAGGACAACTTTGGCTTAACACATCTATTGTCAAGTTTTGTGTGGTAAAGGTTTACAGCCTTGAATTCTGGGATCCTCTATTCCTTCTTGTTTTTCCGCACCCAGCAGAAGGTTGAGTCCTCTGGGAGAAAAGCTGGCACAGGATGGCTGCTTTGTTCTCCACAAGACATGACAAAATGAAACCGCCTCAGCTGCAGTGAACTAAGTTGTGCCTTTCTGGCCAAATCAAAATGAATGGCATGTCACGCAGCGTGACACAAACCCTGGTTTTGAAGACAGATTTCAAATCCATTTGACCAGCTTGATAAATATCATTTCACATAAAACACATGCCACAGAGTTAGCATTCCAGAACAGTTCCACGGGAACCATGACGGAAACAAACAAAATAAAACCAATTGAATTTCCCGAGTTGTCAGCCTTTTGTCGAGGTGAAAACTAGTTTACGATGCTGTGGGGCGGATTTTGTCGAGGAATCTAAGAACCACAACCTGTTAAGCGGAACCAGGGATCAGCAGAACTTATCGAAAGAAAGACTTGGCAACAGGGCATTTTTCAAATGATTTCCAGTCAACTCACATACAGATGAGGGCCCAGCCACCCAGTGAAATATGTGAACTCTAGAAACACTTGTCCCTGATAGATGGAGGATTTTCACATCTCATTTCATGTCTGTCTGTCTGTCTGTCTGGGCAGATGCAAAAACAGAGGGAGATAATTGCTTGTTCTAACTGGTTGTCTTCATGCTGAGAGGGACTCTATGCCTGTGTCCTTCAAAGGACACTTGTATGACATCCAAACCACAAGCGGTGAGCACAGGTGAAAAGAGGAGATGCATTGGAGTTTCAGATACCTGCCCAATTTGAACTTTTATATTTTTAGACATCTTAATAGGCTTTTTTGCAATGAATGGAATTACATGAAATTAATTCTGTGGATTTATGTTTTTTAAAGCTGTTCTTTTCACTACAGTGCCTTGCGAAAGTATTCGGCCCCCTTGAACTTTTCGACCTTTTGCCACATTGCAGGCTTCAAACATAAAGATATAAAACTGTAATTTTTTGTGAAGAACCAACAACAAGTGGGACACAATCATGAAGTGGAACGAAATTTATTGGATATTTCAAACTTTAACAAATAAAAAACTGAAAAATTGGGCGTGCAAAATTATTCAGCCCCCTTAAGTTAATACTTTGTAGCGCCACCTTTTGCTGCGATTACAGCTGTAAGTCGCTTGGGGTACGTGTCTCTATCAGTTTTGCACATCGAGAGACTGAAATTTTTGCCTATATTTTTCTTGCAAAACAGCTCGAGCTCAGTGAGGTTGGATGGAGAGCGTTTGTGAACAGAAGTTTTCAGTTCTTTCCTCAGATTCTCGATTGGATTCAGGTCTGGACTTTGACTTGGCCATTCTAACACCTGGATATGTTTATTTGTGAACCATTCCAGTGTAGATTTTGCTTTATGTTTTGGATCATTGTCTTGTTGGAAGACAAATCTCCGTCCCAGTCTCAGGTCTTTTGCAGACTCTATCAGGTTTTCTTCCAGAATGGTCCTGTATTTGGCTCCATCCATCTTCCCATCAATTTTAACCATCTTCCCTGTCCCTGCTGAAGAAAAGCAGGCCCAAACCATGATGCTGCCACCACCATGTTTGACAGTGGGGATGGTGTGTTCAGGGTGATGAGCTGTGTTGCCTTTACGCCAAACATAACGTTTTGCATTGTTGCCAAAAAGTTCGATTTTGGTTTCATCTGACCAGAGCACTTCTTCCACGTTTGGTGTGTCTCCCAGGTGGCTTGTGGCAAACTTTAAACGAGACTTTTTATGGATATCTTTAAGAAATGGCTTTCTTCTTGCCACTCTTCCATAAAGGCCAGATTTGTGCAGTATACGACTGATAGTTGTCCTATGTACAGAGTCTCCCACCTCAGCTGTAGATCTCTGCAGTTCATCCAGAGTGATCATGGGCCTCTTGGCTGCATCTCTGATCAGTCTTCTCCTTGTATGAGCTGAAAGTTTAGAGGGACGGCCGGTTCCTTGTAGATTTGCAGTGGTCTGATACTCCTTCCATTTCAATATTATCACTTGCACAGTGCTCCTTGGGATGTTTAAAGCTTGGGAAATCTTTTGTATCCAAATCTGGCTTTAAATTTCTCAGTATCTCGGACCTGCCTGGTGTGTTCCTTGTTCTTCATGATGCTCTCTGCACTTTAAACGGACCTCTGAGACTATCACAGAGCAGGTGCATTTATACGGAGACTTGATTTCACACAGGTGGATTCTATTTATCATCATTAGTCATTTAGGTCAACATTGGATCATTCAGAGATCCTCACTGAACTTCTGGAGAGAGTTTGCGGCACTGAAAGTAAAGGGGCTGAATAATTTTGCACGCCCAATTTTTCAGTTTTTTATTTGTTAAAAAGGTTTGAAATATCCAATAAATTTCATTCCACTTCATAATTGTGTCCCACTTGTTGTTGATTCTGCACAAAAAACTACAGTTTTATATCTTTATGTTTGAAGCCTGAAATGTGGCAAAAGGTCGAAAAGTTCAAGGGGTGTTCATGAGTGTTTCATTCTTTCTTGAGACACAGAAAGGATCAACAGGAAACAAAATTTTACTCAAAAGCTCTTGTCCATTCTGAGAATACAATTATTATGATTATTATTAGTAGCTTATAAATAGTTTTTCTTACCACTTAAGAATTACAAATAACATCAGAATTCTGGTTTCTTTAGGTCACATACACACACACACTTTCCTATATTTTAGTTGTCCTCCAGTGAAACATTCACAGTCAGGGTGATCTGATCATATCACTTTCATCAAAAACAGTTTTCACTGTACCAAGACAAATTAGCTGTTTGTATCAAACCATGATTTGTTTTCATGCTGAATCAAGGAGTGTAAATTGAAAATGAAGGAGTATAAATGCTCTATTTCATGTTGTTTGACCTACTTATTGTTTAAAGGGCATGTGACTTCATTGTACTGTGAAATGAGTCACCTCTCAGTACCCTCACGGTGTACGATCAGACTCTCTCAAACTCAGAGTAAAATTAAAGGAAAATAATCTCAGTTTTTTGCCAAATCAAATTTGAGAGCACTTGATGCAATGCTCCAAGCAGGACATTTGCAGCCGCTCTAAATTATAATTCTTGGGCTCATATTTAATGGCCTGACCGCTTGTAAGAGCAGTGAGATAAAGGAGCAGTGGGGGTGGATCCTCGTGGCATTGTGTAATCAGGACGTGGTGATGAGAAAAGGTCATTTGTGCTAATGCAACATTTTTTATTCTACGAGAAAGACGTCAACTTTGATAGATGATCCAAAGGTCACCTGTGTCATCACACCCATTCTGTCCTGCAGGGTGATGCAAAACAGATCTGATGACTGCCCTCCACACTCTGCACTCCATCAGAGTACAAGAGAGCGAACAGCTCATCTGGTGGGTGGATAAGGGCCTGGGTGGGGCTCTTTCGCTCACATGATGAACAACCTTGCTTGCAACCTTACTCCTAATGTTAACTCATTGACTGAGGGGGAATCCTGCGAGCTTAAGGTTCAGTTGCTTCCTCGCTGACATGTAAGCCATGCAGCCGCAGATTTACGGCCTTTTGATCTGTATCAGCAACTTTAACCGTAATGAAAAGTCTGGGTCCTCACACCCCAAGATGCTGCGTGGATAAACACAATTCATACTGAGCAAATGAATCACCTACTTAATATGCACAGGAGCAGTAATCATTATCTAGCTAGCTCATAAGCATTATACTCATAGCCTACCAGTAAACAAAGCTTATTAAATCACTTTTTTTCAATTAACTCTTTGAGAAATGATCCTGAAAAAAAAAAATACTGTGAACGTGATGTGGGAAAATGAAGAGTGGCATTGTCTTTTTTCTAATGCCTTACCAATTCATTGCTAAATCACATAGCAAGGAAACTTAAAAAGGGGCATATGTACTCAGAGAAGTGGAATTAGATGTCTCAATTTAATTGACCTGCTATAATCAACAACATCAGAATGAATATGGCTTAACAGATTTTT
Source organism: Micropterus salmoides (assembly GCF_014851395.1). Classification (NCBI taxonomy): domain Eukaryota; kingdom Metazoa; phylum Chordata; class Actinopteri; order Centrarchiformes; family Centrarchidae; genus Micropterus; species Micropterus salmoides. Next base: position 10,433,378 of record NW_024040928.1, read on the forward strand.
CTTGTCTCACCTAAAGAAAAGTGCTCACCAACTCTGAGAAATGTTCTGTTCCGCAGAAGCAGGTCATACTGTACCCATGAGGGAACTACATATAAAACCACACTGGGAGGTAATCCATCTTATATATGAGCCAGTATTACAATGCAGAAATATAAGAGTTGTGATACGCAGTGACACTCATTGTCATCATAATTGAATTAGGCAGAAAATCAGCTAATATTCACAAGAATTTCAGAATCTCTCAATCTACGATTTAATTACCTGGAAGGATGAAACTGAAAAAATGAGAAAGCACGCTTTTTGAAAGTGCTCTGGATCTGTCCCACATTGGCAATGCAGAACTCAGTAGTGCAGCAAAGCGGAGGTAATACCCCTTAGAGATGAAGCAGAAGTGCAGCAACAGCACAGTGCACATGTGGAAAAGGTGACCACTGTGCTGTTTAGGCCGTGTTTGGCTTCTCTTTGTATATCTATCTCGTGGCCACAATTCAAACAAGATCTGATGTCTTCCTCCCTTGATGCACGCTCTTATCACACAACACAGATGTCTGAGCGGATGCCAACGGGCTCAGGTCTGTGATGAGAACTCCTAGTTATGCGTGGTGGCATCCGGTGCGAGCTCTGGCTTCCGAAGGGCAGACAGATAAATTATTCAGCCTGAAGTTTTGCATCAACACGGCTCAGATGGCAGCACATGAGAGGGATTAATTTATGCAACATCCATGAGAGGACAAGTAGATGTCTCAAAGCTATAAGTTGAGTGAGAGGTGCTCATATGTCTGTGGAGAGGCAAATAATGGATGAATTGCTAATTGCTGAGTTACTGTAGACTGAGACATCTTTGTTTTTGTGATGCAGGTGATGAAGAAAACAACAAAGCAATGCCTCATGGGCTGTTTACTCCGCCTCTACTCATATTATTATATTGTTGACTTGAGTTATTGTTTTCAGATTATTTTGGTCTGTCTGAAATCTTTTGAATCTTATTTAAAAACACTAATTTAGGGTTTATTAAGAAAAAAAAAAGATGCACTAAGGCAACAAAGAGTGTCCCAGCTAATAAATGAAATAAAAACCCAGCGGCGGTGTTACTGAAAAAAAAGTTGATGTGTTTTATTGTCGAAAGCAATCAGCTTTAATCATCTCAGCTGAACAGAAATTAGTTTAAGCACAACGGGTGTTGATGGCGAATAAATGAGGAGTGTTACTTTAGTGATAAAGCTCTGACGACAGACACGGTCGCCTCCTGTTTGCCTGAACGACTTTGACAATGCTGGCATTACTGAACAGATATTGTTGACTGACATGGGGAGCCCTGTCAGAGGAGCATGAGCAGACAATTAGCATTCCATGACATTTTCCCATCCGTCCAGAAAGCAGAGGTGGCCCTGTAAACAAAGTGCTGTTGCGGTGCATGGCAAGGAGAAAAGGGAATAGAATGTAATGTAAAATGGCATTGTTCAGTGGTTGAGATACCAGGTGCGCATTCTAATGCGGATCTACAGGGCAACCTCTGGCTGGCTGAAACAAAGGAGGGAGACGATAAGGGAGTGGACGAATGGGACATGCAGCAGGATAATTGAAAGTGCTTGGGATTTTAAAGGCCAAATGCTACCAGAGGTTATCAGCCGCAAAAACAATCTGAATTTTTTATGGGAGTAACTTATTATCCGGACAAAAGGGAGGTTTGTCACGCTTCACAGGACACGCAGGATAAAACAAGATCATAAAGGCCACAAGCAAACTTTAGAGTGCCTTTAATGCACTGTAAAATTACTTTTAGCACCTTGTGTGAAGGAACAACATGTGGATTGTGTACTCAACACCCTTTTGAATAAATGTGCTCCAGTTAGCACAAGCCGTTCCCTTCCCAGTAATTGTCTGTGAATTGGAACAAACTCCATAATGTGGTGTTGATGTTGTTTTTTTTTGTTGTTATGAATACCCACACACACATACAAGAGATCACCACTCGGATATCAGTAAAGAGGCTTACATCATTGCTAGTTACCATGCAGGGCAACACAAATCTGAAAATAAAGGTGAGAACTGCAGAATATGACATAATGCGTTTCTGATTGCCCATCCTAGAGCTACAAATTCCCACAACAGCACCGTGGGAGAAAGACACATCGACACTAAACAATATTGTTGAGACAACGAAATGTTTTGTCATGTTGAGGATGCCGCATGTGCTCACACTCACATTGGCGTGCTCCCACACATCCTACACAAAACACTGCCATAGCATTCTCTAAATCGGCGAGCAGCCTTAGGAAAGCCCCGAGGCTAAAGCGAGACTGATGACAAAATCTGCATCTCATAAAACTGTAACACTCTCCCGCTGTTCCCTCGGGGTACAGGGCTGAAAAACACCACAACTGGCAGATTCCTCCACTCCTGCTAAAAAAATAACAACTTGCCTTTCAGGAGTATGGACACAGCTTGGACTACAGGAAAGCTGACTATATGTTGGAGAGGGCCTGTTAGCCCCTGGAGCAAGGCCTCATTGTGTGGAAGGAGCCAAAACTGTGTAAACACATCATCCTGACATGCATTACTGTATTTGTCAGTATTGTAAAAACAGCAAATTGCAGCCTGGCCTTGTAATAACCTTTTATGACTGCAATATCTTTATAGTTCAGTAATAGTTCACAATGGTGGTAAATAAAAGTATGCTTTTCTTGCTTTCTTGCCATGGGTCACATGAGAAAATTGTCAGTAAAAGTCAGAAAAATTCAGTCTCATGTTAGTGCATTAAGAGCCAGGAGACGATTAGCTTAGCCAAGCATTAAGACTGGAAGCAGGGGAAACAGCTAGCCTGGGTGGGAGTTAGATCAGAAGACTGATTACACACTTATTTCTGTACTGTTAATATGAAGCTATAGAGTCAGTAGACAGTTAGCTTAGCTTAGCATAAAGACTGCAGGCAGCTAGCCCGGTGCTGTTGAAAACAAATGTTTTCATGGCGAGAATGTTGTCAAAATGTTGACAGCACATTATCTTAAATGCACCCTTTAGAGTTTTGTTGCAAACAAAGTTTCTGTGTAGCCTACATTTAGTGTTACTCACCAAAAAACAGGATGAGTGCTATTCCTTCCTCATATTTGCACATTTTTCTTGAAAGTTTGAAACCTGCATTATTTACATCCATGCTCACGAGCTTGCAGTCTTTCTCACTGCCTTTGTTGTCACTTAGTGTGTTTCTTGACACATTCCCACAACCTTTTAATCAGTGGAATGATGTGAAACCATTTGCTGGAATGTGTATTGCGTCCTTGCACTAGAACAAAGTAAACGGAGAGCCACAAAACCATTTCTTCATGGCATTAATAGTTGTGGATAAATAAATTTAAAAAAAACTCCAGATGGAAATTTCAATTATTGACTATATGAGTCCATAATATACAATTTTTATGACTTTATGTTTATTTAAAAAAAAAGTTTGTTCAAAGAGGTAGATTGCTCAGGAAAAAAGAAGAAAAGTTATTTCATGCTGTGTACAGTATCTTCTGCTCAGGCTGCCACTATATAGGCTTTTCCTCATTCGGGGCCCCTGCTGGCTAACCTTTGGATGACTTTCAAGTCTTCCGTACACCATTGTTATTCCTCAGTCTTTCCCTCAGATGTCCTATTTTCGCCACAATCACTTACATGCTCTCAACTCTGAGAGGAAAGCAAGCATGCTAGCTCCTCAGAAGAACCACAAACTGGGAAGTACTGTCAAAAGAACAATTTGCACAACACAAAAGCTTTTGTTTCCCACCCCTTATGTGGGAGACAGGTGGTCACTGCGGGAATGACTTGGCTTTCACTTTGAAAATGTACGGGGACAAAAGTGTCAAGTACAGGCAAGCTACAGAACCAAAATTTGTGTTTAAGCACTAAGCATATACTATGTGACATTGTATTCCATTATATCCTATTCTGTTCTACTTTATTATGTTCTAATCTCATACCGTACTATGGGAAATTTATTTGACACAGCACATAAAATATTCCTTTTCTTTATTTTTTCATTAGTTGCAGGTATGGCACAAAAAATGGGTGATAAATCCAAAGAAATACAGTGAAAAAGAAGCCTGATCATATATAAATATAGAGCACAAAACAGAGAAGAGTGACAGGTCATCATTACAGGGTGTCGGCACAGAACAAGATAAATAACATCACTGTAACACAGCTTTCTCAACAACCATGATATTACACCATCAAATGTCATTATTTTCTGGGATATTTTCAAGAGCGACGATCGGGGGTAGGGTGGACAATTTCTTGACTATGGCACACATCTTCATCTTCATCTTGTCATCAGCTGCACTGACGGTAAATGACTGGCCAAGTAAAATCGGAGTCTGTGCAAGCCTTCATGTTGCTCCTGCCTGGCCTGTGATTCAGAGAGAAGAAGAAAGCCATCGAGAAGTAGAGCAGTGAGACTCCTACACCAGAGACAGTAAGATACCAAGAGGTGGCAGTTTTCCCACTGGTAAAGTTGTCACACTGAGCAGCCATGGCATCAAAATAGCGACATACTGCTTCTTCCCTGACAGAGTAAAATGAGATCTTTGAAATGTGTCTACCACTTCTAGTTATTTAGTAAGACTGCAGTCAGCCCCCTGTCGAGAAGTCACTCGTTACCGCCTAGCCACTGTGTGAAAGTGAAAGAGACTCGCCGCATTAAGATGGCAATTTTACTTTTGAAAAACATTCACAGTGGTAATGTTTCATGTTTAATATAACAGACATTTTGCTCTTGTTTGAGTCCTTCATAAGAACACTTTTCAGACTACCAAATTCACTTTGACTGCCAATTCTGTCGATGCTGGTCGAGCCTAACAGTAATGCTGCACCCCCCCCACCCCCGGCATAAATTCTCTTTGCCAAATCAATACCATGAAAGCAGAGTGTGTATAGTGATAATTAGGGCTACCAGTGGCAATTATGTCATGCTAGTGGAACTGAATGGTTATTCGGGGAGCTAAAATAGCGTGATGAATGGCACAATGTGACAAAGCCCTTCTTAGGTTGAAAATGAGAACATTTCTACCCAGAAAGAAATGTTGGGACTGTTCCTTTTAGAGACCTTAGAAGCACAAGGTATTAATTAAGCATTTACATGGTGGTGATCATAATAAATTACCAGTTAATTATAGCTATAACTAAGTAGGTAAAAATGTTAAAATTATAGCTGAAATTCTTTAAAAACACCCAAGAAACTACATTACAGTTGGAAACTTCTCGGGTTTAGCAGCATAACTGAGCAGAACTTCACCTTCTGAGCAAGATCTTTTCTACTTATAGTTTATAATATTACAAGGTATGCACTTTCTAGGAATTAAGGCAATACTTTGTTTTAAATTACATTTTCTCACAGAGCAACTGGTCATAGTTCTACTCACATGGATAGGTTTAATGAAATTTACCAAAGAACCTGGGGAATAGTTTCAACATACTGCATGTTGCAGCAATTATGTTCAATCTGCAGCCTGCACAAACCCTGATGTGTAACCACATCCTTTAATGCAACAGTACCTCCATTTTAATGGTATTGATGTAAGCACTGGGTACATTCATGCACAACTGCATGATTCATTTGTGTATTCATAAATGCGCAAAAGAAATAACAGATTTTTAAAAAAATGATCTAAGGTGAAACAACATTGAAAACGCCCCTTGTTTGTTTCCTTGGTACTCCAAGACCTTACCAAATCCAACAATAGGTTATTTCCTTTTCAGTTCAATTAAGACCAACATATTCCATTTATGTTACACAAAGGTAGAAAGTCAAGTGTGTCATTTTATCAGTAAGAAAGGTGAAACTCCTTTCTGAAAGGAAAACACTATCTCTCTACTGCAGACTGCTTCCCTCCTCCGACCTACCAAATGGCTATTGCCTTTTCTATGCAATGAAGATCAACGTGTGTTGTTTGTTTTCAGCAATGTTACTAAAGAAAAAGGCAATTTCTTGTGTTTACTGTGACCAGTACAATGCAATGCAATGCAATGCAATACAATACAACTGACCCAAAAACCTTATATATAATGTTCAGTATCTGTCAAAACTACAATCTTTAGCACTTTTTTTGTGTTGACTGAATTCTATGGTGTATTTTCAGGCTGTACTTTTTAGTGTTTTTATATGATTGCATCATATTGAAATGTGCTGTCCACTGTTTACTGCACTCCCATTTACTGCATGGAGGAGCAAAAACATCACAAACTTCAGCTTCATAAATGACTGCACAGTTAAATCAACACCTTTCTGACACAACGTTAAAAACAAATAACCATGTGTCAGTCAGAGACACGTAATTCAAGGAATTGATGATTTAAAGCAAATTATTATATTTGGTGGAAAAGGGTCTGCTGTTTGAGGGAGCTCTAAGAATCTGAGCAGCAACAATTGCCAATCCTCCCTTAATAAACACATACATTAACAACAGCAACAATATAGCACATAAGGACTAGGCGGTGGTAGGGGCTGCAGCAACAGACAACATTGGTATAACGGTATTATCTAAGTATTGGTGAAAAGTGCCAGGCTATAATAGCCACGCTGTACACTTGCATGAATATGATTGGATGTTACTAGTCATCTGACAGCCACACAGCTGGTGATTAAGCCAGTGATTGGCAAGCATGAGCGAAACAGCTGATGCCAGTCAGTTGATGCTAGTGTGCTCTGCCTGCCCTAATGCTTTGCTCAACTTGAGAATGCAGTATTCATTACTGAACAGTTGCATTAGATTGCAGTACCTATATTATACACATTCCAGTTCTTGCAGACAAAATCTAAAATAAATTGAGACCTTTAAATTTTATTTTATCGTGAAACTGCTTTTGAATGTAATGAATATCAGATCACAAAAAAACAGTAGACATTGCCAGAATGTGTAGGTGTCTTTCTGTGAGGCCTCAACTTTCTGTGATTTACGGAGTTCACAGAAAGACAGATGTCTTTACTTGTTGTCAGACATTACTTTAACCGCTAACTGTAATTGCCGTTAACTAGTTAGCTCAGTTAGCCCAGCAGCACTGCCTCTCCCAGTGACCCAAAGCTCATGTAGTGTTATTAGAAGTGTAAACACCAACACACCCCCGGTGTCTGGGCAGTGTCATTTTATAGGATGTCTAGCCACACAGCTAACAGCAGCTACAGTTAGCAGTAGTTAGCGGTTACTTTAGAAACAAGTAACGTTAAAGCTATCTGTCAAGAAACTACTCATTCACTACTCCTATCTAGTGAATTGTTTGGAGAGGACATTATAGTGAGCACAAATCAAAACAACACTTTCGGACACTACTCCAATCAATTTCTCTGTGCTGTTAATTACGTCTTTGCTGTTGGGGAATCGGTTGGTGGACTGTTTTTTCTAAAAGCACAATGCATGATGGTATATAGTGCTTGATTAGTGACCATCGGTTGTACACTACTTTTCAAAATGCATTCTGGGATACTTTGAGTCAACTATATAGGGTATAATAATTCTCACTATACATTCGGACAGCTCCACAAAATGTCGAGCTCACTATATAGTCCACTATAAAACTTTCTATAGTATAGACCTTCAAGTGGCTGCTGTGAGAAACATCTAATACTGTGTGTTCTGGTGAGAAAAACAACTCGCACAAAATATCTTGGGCCGAGGCACTGTAATGTAAAAACAAACCACTTTGCGCACACATTCAGCACGCAGACTAATCTACAAATACCTCAAACCCATTTCCCCTTGTTAGTTTATGAACACTTCACACCTTCCATAACTACAGAAGCCTCTAATCATCAAAATAAAGCCAGAAAACACTGTAAGAAAGAAAACTGTCACACAACACTGTTTACATATTTCCAAAACTGTTAATCCCCCCAATTGTTCTTTGAAGTAGCTTAGAGGACTTTTATCAATAAATAGAGCAGAGCTGAGTGTGTAAGCGACTCACCAGGCTCACATCCCCTGTATACAAAAGGGCAGAGACTGACACAGGGTGTGTGAATTGCACAGAAATTGAAATAGGATATGGTGAGAGTTGTACTACCATGGAAACAAACAATGATTCCTTTTGCTGTACAATTTCATCCACGGCTCTGGCAAAAGTAGACAATATTTCCTTCACACAGACGAATACTTTGCACAAATATGAATGTACCCAGAATTTGATCATATGCAGCACAAAAGTAGGATAAAATGTGGTCTGCCATAGTTTTTGAAAGGCTAATACTGATTTAATTCCAACATATACCAAACAAATAATAAGAGGGAATATCCAGGTTTTTTCAAAGGTGGTTATTATAAAGAAATAGTTTGACATTATTTGCTTTGTGCTGAGAGTTAGATGAGAACATCAATGTGCCAATTTGTTAGTCGGGGGGCAGTCACTTCCTGATGTCTCTCTCAAGCTCATGATGGCAACCCTCTCTCTGTACACCACAAATTGGTGTTTTAATATTTCGGGTTTAATACATATTAAACAAACAAAACATAGGTGTTAATTTGTGAGCTGAGGGAGTGCTGGTAGGCAGATTTTGTTACCTTCATACAGAGCCAGGCAAGCAGTTTCCCTTGTTTTCAGTCTTTATGCTAATCTATACTAACTAGCATTCAGCATGAATCGACCAGGTGCTCAGGGTAGATGTAAAAGGAACAGTTACCAAAATATCTTAAGGAACTCAAATCCATACTTAGTAACAGTTACGACTGCATGGGGCACTTTGGCACTTTTCATTACCTAGGAGGATATAGTGACTAGGCTAATGGATATTTCATCTGAACTTTTAGTTTTGGAAATTGTGTCAAAGTCTGTTTCAAAGTCAGACAAACTTCATATTCTTGATGTGTCCAAACAACCTATGAAAGTCTAGAAGTTCTCATCATCGAAAGCACACACAAAAAAACATATGTTTTAGTAAAACATTACATCTAGTAAGACTGTAAGAAAAGAACTCCCCCCAGAACTCCATTTACATTCATTGTGATCCACACAGAAATGAAAGAAAACCAAACAAAAACAGAAATGGATAGCAGATAATACCTGTGATTATGTCTCTGTAAAAACATCGTTCAGACCATAATGATATTTTAAAGATGCCCTGAAATGCTCATCATTCTGCTCTGTTTTGCTTATTATATTTATCTTCTTTACATGTATCAGTTTCTTATCACACCTATTGTACACAGCTTTATGCTCACACATGTACATGACCCAGTCAGACCAAACCAGGCTTCTACTGAAGAGGCTACATATGCTGAACAACCACAACACCAAACTGAACCTTTCCCAGAACTGCATTCATGAAGATTTCATTTATATTCTTGACTGGGTTCCCTTTGTGTCCTTTAGTGTTCTGGTTGCACTCTAAATATGAATGTAACAAGTAAAAAATGGTCAATTTGCTGTTAAACGTGGACTATTTTCAGTGTTGAAAAGCCTGTGGGAGTAGGTCATGTATGTGCAGAGAAATATAAAATTAATTTTATATGTTGAGACTTTAACCTGTATGTTGTGCTTCCTGTACTCCAACATAAAACATTTATCATAAACCTTTGAATAGAGCTTCTTTAACATTTACAAGTTATACAGTTACCAAATTGGTTTACTTCTTATGCTTCCATCAGCTTTGATACTTAAGCAATGCAAAGGGAGACAACAAGAAGAGAAAAGAAGTTAAGTCATCTTCAACAGAAAAAATAAGAAACAAGACACAAGTCCTCAAAACATTTGTCATAACCAACAATGAACGGAATTTTTCATTTTCTTATTTTCTCTTTTTTACAATACATTTTTTAAAAACCCCGCTGGTTAAGGTTATGGTCTCAGGTAGATCTTCCACAGTCAATCTTCACAGTTTGTGTAAAAGCAGAGAAACATTCTCGCTAGAGTAATAAAATATCATGACTATTATTATGGTCATTATTATCTTTTATTCTCATATTGTTCCATATAAATGGTGGAGGATAGGGGTGAGGCGCATCGCCCCAATCAAGAGCCTGCAGTCCCAAAGTTTCTACTCCCCTCCCTGTACAACACAGCGTTTTATTCAGCAGTTGTTCTTTTCTTTTGTTAAAAAATGCTCGCCCTCAGGGAAGGAGAATTATGGGAAGAGAGAGTGGGGTATTCATTTGACAAAGTGTCTTTATCCTCCTGTATGATCTTAAACTGTCTCTCTGCGAAAAAAAGATCCAGAGCCTTTGCTGCCGCTGTTTTCTTCCAAGTTGTTTCCAAACCTGGTCTGCCAGCACTGCCTGGTCGGCCGCCCTCACATTGAACTACGCATTGGCATAGGCATAGGCGCATGCACACAAACAAACGAACAGACGCTCGCTCTCTCGCTCACACACACACACACACACACACACACACACACACACACACACACACAGGCAACTGTCCCGTCAGGAGTTAAATCCAGGTGTAGCACAACCACATACTCCCTCTGATCACGCATGCCCTCCCATCAGCACTTGTGGGGCAAAAGAAACATATAGAAAATAGCCCATCAGAGGAAACATGAACAGAGATGTGTCCAATGTTGATTAACACCCAGGCTCACGATTCGGTTTGTAATCTGAAGGCACTTTGTTTCATGGCAGAAAGTAAAGTGGCTTCTGTTCCACAGGCGGACCGCTGACTGAATATTCGAGTCAGGCCTCACTACACCTTTTTCTACTCTCTGCCTGTTCCTCCTCTCCCTCCACTCTTCCTCCCTTTATCACACCTCCTCTCTGCTCTCTTTCCACCGCTCCCTCACATTTCAGCTCCAGAGCTTGAACTCCTCTCTGCCCTCCAGTCCAGCTGTCTGCACCTCCGCTGATTCTTCTGCATTTATTGTTCTGCCACCATACTGTCGGTTGGCCACTTGGACTCGTGAGCACAGTGTTAAAAGTTACATAGGCAGCTACAGGGGAATAAGCAGACGGAACCAAATGTTGCCAGAGTCCTTGTTTTTCTACAGTACAGCACCAAGCAGATAAAGAAATGCCAAGGTGTGATGTGAGGCTGGGCTAGAGTGAAAAACAAGTGTCGGTGATTGGCATCTGGTGCAAGAAGATGAAGATAAAGATACACAGAGAAAGGTCTGATTCCATGTATTTGTAAGCAGGGAAATGTGATGTCCTCTTCAAAAAGTCAGCAGTGTCTATATTCTGCCACCTTCCAAAGATATTTTAATAACATCATTAAATTGTACTTGTGCTTTACAAACTGTCCTTCCTCGAAGCTTGTGAACTCTTTCACCAAAGTCCAGGCTTATTCATCGCCCACCTGTCTTTGTGCTCGTAAAGATGTCCCGAGTCCTGCACCGAGGAGTGTTTTCTGTAAAAGAGGTCTCTTTAAAAAATTTGCGCAGCTTCTTTATTACTTTTTGTGTAACTTTTTTATCACAATTTTTTCTCTCTTTCATTAATTTCGGTCCCTCCGTGGTCTGTCAGGGGTCCCCTGCTGCTTTCAGGATGCATGAATCTTTGGTGACTGGATGCCGAGGGTATAGTTCACAGACGGTGTGTCTGAATATTTGCCTCTGAGATGACAGAGAGAAGGGTCACCTCTGACCTTCCAGCAGGGTCATCACCATGGTGACGCATAGCAGCCATATATGGGAGGATGTGGATAGAGACTTGGAGCTGAGATCTACATAGGAAGAAGTAAAAGAAACAGAAAAAATGGTAGCTGTTGATATATACGCCAAAGGACGAAACACAAACATCTCTACAGGCACAAAAAAAGAACAGATGGATACGTAATGTGCAAAATGTGTTTGACAGGAGTTCGACATTTTGGGAAAGGCATTTATTCACGCAACCGGTCAGCTTAGCTTAGCACAAAGACGGAAAACAGGAGAAACAGCTAGCCTGACACTGTCAACTAATAACAAGTTGCAATTTTACAGGAGGTTATGTGCTGGACTATTTCTTTGCCGGGCACAATGACTTCCTGGAGAATCAGTTTACCTTACGGTGATGACTCCAGAAAGTCACTCCTCCTGGCCAAGAAATGAAAATAACATAACCCCTCTTAAAACCAAACTTGCTTTAACACTCTGGGTCATGTACAAATTAAACAAACAAGATATAGTGTGTTAATTAGTGAGTTTCAGAGGTCCTGGTGGTGTTGGTTGACTTAGCACTGATCCAGGCTAATTGTTTCAACCTGTTTTCAGTATTTAAGCTAACTATCTCCTGGCTCCAGTTTCATGATCTACAGACAGACTTCGACAAGAAAGCAAATAAATGTATTCCAAGAAATGTCAAACTATTCCTTTAAGGCACAACGCTGTATTGTACGACCAGCTCAACAACCATCCTTGAATTGAATCATCAGTCAGAAGTCACCTACGATCAGCCCTCGTGAGATATTTCTAAATGTTACACAAAGTCACGTACGATTCATCATGTGAGATTAAATTCCATGATTCATAACATTATCCTGTCCTGATACTGAGCGGCCACTCTTATAAGTCCAATGAATTAATTTTGTCGCTTTGAATCATAATGGATCCAAGTGAATAATCATCTTGCAGTAATAAAAATAATACATCTTGCTGACCTGGATTACAGACTGTACGTCTCTTTTTAGATGCCTGGTTATGTTCCCCCAATGACATAAAAAATGAAAATAAATGACCTGTTTTTATCTTTGGTATGTTAAACAAGACATGGCTAAGTTTGAGAAGTAAGGACAGGAAATAATGTTCCTACAAACATAAATTGCATCTTTCTCATCCTACCAATGTCACCTTGTCAATGGCAGGCCATTTTCTGTGTCCTGTTTTCAGTTTTTACCTTCTGTTTGTTCCTGCAGCGCAATTACAGTGCTCCACTCAGCCAGCATGGCTATTATTCGTGTGATTACAACAGTGTTGCCATGGCAACCGCATTTCCCACATGAGATGGCAGTTCAACGCTGGAAAGTGTGCAAGATTAGATCCCCTCTCGTAAATCTCAACCTTGTCCAGGTAGGTAGAGTGAGAACCAGGGGCTGGTTGCAGAAAACACCTGAGGTTTTCTCCTTATGTATGACACTAAAGGCTAAATTTCTCCTTAGCTGAGGAACTTACTTAAGGCGGTTGCACAGAATCCCTGAAAAGGTTTCCTTAGTTAGGAAAAAACATTAAGGGATTTACGGCATTGAAAGAGATTTTTCAACAATACAATTCTACAGTTTCCATGAAGACCGTTTATTTGCTTGAGCTTGTGATAGCCTAGGCTACCTGTTATCGCCTTATTGTCTCACAAATAGTCTCCTATACACAGTAAAAGAAATGTCAGAAGAAAAAAGACAAGAAAACCAAATTGGTCAGGGGAGAAAAAGAAAATACTTCTGTAGGATTACAACAAACGGAATATCCACAAACGAATGTTGGAGGAAACTACAACAAAAATGTATTTAAAAAGTGTGGTGAAGAGATTCATCCAAAAGGTCCAAAAGAAATATGTCAAATTGTCTGTTCTGGCCAAAGAAGAGATCACTTACTACAGGGAGGAATCCAACTTTAACTGGTAAAAGTAACATTAACGTTTAACTTAAAGTTTACTCCCAGCCTAACTGAGTTAGCGCAACGGTTAAGGTTAAACTAAGGTGTGTGTGTTTGCGTTTAGATTTGGTCCTGTCTGTTTATGTCTTGTGGAGTTGGTCTATATTGTTCTGTCTTCTGCTTGTTCTGTGTGGTGTTTAAGCTTACTTAGTATCGGTCTTGTCTCTTATCTTATTTCCTAGTCCTGTGCCTTAGTTCATGTCTTATTGTTCACTTCTGGTCTGTGTACTTCTGTGTTGTTTTGCCTGTGTCTGCCCTGAGTTCTGTATAATCCCAGCTTCAACCTATATTTCTCCGATATGTTTAGTGTCCATTAACTTGTGTTGTCTGTTGCCACCCAGTAATCTGCGTGCCTGCCAGTCTCTCTGTTTTCCCCTGCTGTCTCTCTGCCTGCCTGTGTCGTCAGTACTGAACCTTGTCACCTGTGTTGCTCCCGCCCTACTTGTTAGTCCCTGTGTATAAATGTTTGGTGTTTCTGTTCATTCTGTACTATGAAGGGATTTCAACCTACTCAGAGTTAACTCGGGGTTATCAGGCAAACTCAGGGTTGACAAACTCTGACTGCCTGCACTGGAGTTAAAAGGTACTACGAAGGTGGATAAGATGTTGGTTAGTTGAGTCTTTGTTAACTTAATTGGAGTTGGCGCGTTCACATAAAAGGGGTGTGTTTGGGTTCAAGTTTTTTCGCAACGTCGCATGCACCGTACTTCTCCAGAGAAATGCACGTTGATTGTGTCAGGATATGATGAATGTAACTGCAAAATCTAATATCGTGGCCGCCGACAAAGCCAGGGTGGCTTGTTGGCATCGCATGGAGTAAATGTGTAGCCTAATTATCTTCACAGTGTTCTTATTGTAGTTCAGATCTCTTTTGTGTAATATGATTAAGATGTAAGGGTACAACTGCACATAAGGTCCTTTGTAATAGGAAAAAAAGGAGCCAGCGTAGAGGGGGAATAATCCGAGACAAAATTTTATTTCCACCATTAATATACAAGTAAAAAAACTTGAATATTCTAACATTATAGTCACACATTTATGAGAGAAAATAACTTTGCAAGGCTGCAACATCACACACACGTCTACCGTGTATTATGCATGCATTGGAAAGTTATATTAAACTTCGCAATTGGATTTAGCAGTGAGGAAATAGCCTACTCGTGAGTTTAGCCCACAATCACTATCATGCACCTCAGAGACTGAGTGATTTTTTTTTTGTGACATTAATTTCCGATTTTTATTACTGCAAAGTTGCCACTTTTTTTTTTGCTCGGTTTATTAACCCCTGGCTCCGTATTTTTTGGACACGTAAAATAGTCAATCTAAATATGTGAAAGCACTTTTTCAGTTACATCTCAGAAACTGTCTTTTCACACTGTCACAAAGTTACTCCTGAAGTTACCCGGATAAGCCAATTAACTCGCTTCGTAGTACAGGCCACTGAGCATTGTAGCGTGTACATGCGCTATTATCTGTCGTCGGAAGAGTGTTCTGCCTTTTGCTGTGCTGTTGATTTTGGATGTTGCCAGTCCCTGAACTGCATCTCCGCTCCTGAGTCTTGCATTTGGGCCCTCACCTGTTTTGTGCTCAACCTCGACCCTGACAAGGTGGGTCCACCTCCAAAACCTCTTTCAAAGTGATGGTTCTACACTGGTGGGAATTACTAGCGGAGCAGAGTCATTTGGAAAGGTAATCTTCAGTTTAAGCCTAATAAAAGACATTACTGTTAAATAGCATGGCTGTATAGTTAACCACTAAAACCTTCTCCAGTGAGCTCAGATGAGAGGGACACAAGAGGGGGTGCACGAGGTGGAAGGAGGTGGTGCTACTTACTGGGCGGTGGGTCTCGACACTCCCCTTCCTCCAGTGTGACATCATCGATGGCGATGTCTCCCTCGATGCCTGGTCCCCGGATACCTTCGAGTACCACCTACAGAGATAGAAGTCTGGCTCGTTATAATGTTAAGCCTCGATAGACCACAAAAACAAGAAAATTAGCAGTGCACAGTATAATTTAGCTAAATTGCCCAGTGGGTGGTGGTATGTGTTTGTTTCAGTTTTTAATGTCACAAAATTTTAAACTAAGAATGCTTGTGGTGTTGGAACAGTCGAGAGAGAGTGGGAACAAAAAAAGAGACAAAGGTGCAGCTAAAACTATAATTACTTTCCACAACTGCAGCCGTGAAAATGATGGAGGATATTGCAGTTCTATATTCGCTACTTACAAAGATTAGGCTTTCTGATGGCAAAGCGTGAGTGATATTTCTTTCTCAATAGCAAACACTGTCCACTTCTCTGCTTAATATCAAGGCTTGTGAAGTGCTACATCAATATGCAGCCCCCAAGGAAAGTAATACTTCGCCATACAAACACTGTCAGAAAAGAAAATAGAGGGCAACAAGGGGGATGCTGCTGCGTATTGGACTGATTACCCGTTTTGGCCTCACCTGGAAGGATGCTGTTGGATGGATGCTTACTTTGGCCTGCTTCCAGCGGTCACCTTGGTTACCACTTAGCGACCATGCGGGACCCTCAGAGGTCGTTTGGCCCTTCTGCTTTAGGAAGGCGTTTAGTGTTCCTGCATGAGGGAGAGAGACAGTTACACACACACACACACACACCTCTGTTATATGGTCTCTTTTCTTTCTCCCCCGCCATCCCATCCTTATTTAACTCATATCAGGGTTTATTTGTATTCGTAAAATATAAAACAAATCAAAACAGACTGCAGTGCAACAACAGTTGAGATCCCCTGAACTCACTTATCTAGTTTATTTATTTATTATTTTTGTTTTATCCATTAGATGTGGGTCAGAATATAAGATATAATATGTAGGCAATTTGTTACTGTGTTCAGTTAGCTCAGTTGGTAAAGCGCAAGACTCTCTCCTAGAATGTTGCATAGGTTGGGAGAATTTATTTATTTTTCCCTCTTCAACAAATTGATCATGAGGGAATTGTTTCACATGCTCACAATACAGCATGTGCTGTCTGCATTTCGGTGTTTCATCCGCATCCATCAACCTACGGACGCCTTTTTATTTTTCAGAGGTGTGTCAAGCAGGCTACAGACTCTTTTTAATGTTCAGAATTTTCAGAAAAAGCTAAAGAAATAAAGCATTGCTGCAGAAAACGTTCTCACTGTTTTATTTTGCAGGCAAAACCACTGAAGAGGAAGTGATTATGTGAGTAACTGTTGCTATCATGACTGAGATCTATTTCAGCAACGGTATCAAAGTATTTATTTATATTTTTTGCTGCTATCAAAGCACCATAATCTGACCGCAGACAAGACATTATTGCTGGCGGGCAGTTTTGACGAGGGTCCATAATCACAGAGAGAATTAATCTTGTAAAATACCTTTGTAAACTTGATCTATTATGTGGTTTATAATGGACTGCGGTGTAGAAAGAGTTACACTCTTGGCTTACATTTTGCATGCTTTTGTACTGAACTGAAAACGGTATCCTAATCATTTAAATCCATAACTTGCCATTGCTGTCTTAATAAAGTCTTTTTAAGAACTTTATGAAACTTTCATGAAATAGATCATAAGAGTGTTAAGAAAAACCTTGCAGTTGACTGATCTGAACAAATCCCAAAAAAGAAAATGAGGAAGAATTTATTTTTCAATAGTACGTAACTATATAAGACATATATACAGGCATATTTTATCTCTATTAAATATCCTACATCTTTATTTCTTATCTTTAGTATTGAAAAGTACTGTAAAACCAACAGATTAAAACCGCAGCAATGCATGTATCTTTTCTTTTATTTTTTTTACAGTAATTATACTCCTTTCTTTGACATGACCACACACAAGGGGCCTCCATAGTGAATTCCAGAAATTGGATCTACACTTTAAGTTTAATATTCATCTCCGTCTCTTGCATTTCAAATGTATGTATTCCTCTGCATTCGAAGCAGAGCTAAGCAGTAGCAAAGGTTAAACGCAGGTCATATGAATTGATACATTTATTAAGGTGGGGTTCTGCAGGTGATGATAAATTATTCTCTCGCTCATACTGTATTAATCCAAATTAATTATCACTAATGGGCAATGTGTGATGAGAATTTTTTGGTGAGTGTGAATACTTCCCCTGTTGAGAACAGTTCATCCTAATTTATCATTAGTTTCAAACGCTCAGTCCAGCTTTCTTTTTTGTCTCACATGGATTTTGGTCTAAAGCTGCACAGGAAAAACTACTGAATTTCAAATTTGAAACCAACTCTACATTTGAAAATGCAATATGACAGATCCATTTAAACTGAATTCATACATAACCCTTACTATCACACAGAAATACTGGCTCTCATTGAAAGAGAATTGACTATATACCAGGTCTGAATTGAAGACTCCCCTCAGTGAGACCTCTTGTCTGGCCCTGGGCTTTGATATAAAACTGTCAGATGATGACACCGAGTGCAACCTCTTTACCCTCCTCTCCAAACACAATGATTGTGTTGTTTTCTTATACACCATACAGGAAGACAGAGAAACAGAGAGAGAGAGAGAGAGAGAAGAAAGAGAGACAGCTGTATCCTCCAGCAGTCGGCCAGCGAGAGCAGTATCCAAAGACCCAAATCAGGTTAGCATTGACACCATGGCGAAGCCCAGCAGACCACTGCTCTGAAGTCAAGCGAATTTCACAAGTATGGAAAGCAACACCTTTTGTGTCAACACAACTGGTGAGCAAAAACAGCAGCGACTACAATTGCAACCTTGCTTTTGATGCATCTTTGCCTCAGCAAGGTGCCTCATTACTTTACAGCCCCCTTCAAAAAAAAACCCCTTCTCTGTGTGGAAACAAGTGAAAGCTATACTGTATGTCCATGTTCATATTCTCTCATCAGCACGGTATACTCTTTCCCTAGCGACAGCACAATCTCCAGTGAGAGATGAGCTCTTGCACAGAATATGACCTGCGGTTTCATCTCTCGTTGAAGTGTTTAGGATGTAGGAGGATTCTTGCTGAGCTGGCTGGCTTACATTTTCTTTGAACTCATCGTGATGTAGGTGGTTATGTCAATGTCATCACATCCTGAGCAAAGGCATATGCTGTATATTCTTTGGAGTAGCTTTTTTTTAAAGGAATATCTGTGGTAGACACTTGTGAAATTTAAAAAGATCTGAGAAGAGAAAGATGAGTCTGGTGAGAAATAGCTCCTGGAAATTTTCAATTATGTAGTGAGGACAAGGGGTGTGTGTGTGTGTGTGTGTGTGTGTGTGTTTGGGGGGGGGGTGCAGTACCACCCTCCTTGCTAATGAAAGCATGACTCTATTGCTTCTCAGAAGGTCAGGCTTAAAACAGACTTGCTTGGTGTGCTTTGCTGGAGACTTAATCCTATAAACAAATGCGACACGGGCTCCAAAGGCAAACTTTGATGTTCGCTTCAGTAATTAAGTGTGACCTTGTCCCAGGTATCTCCCCAATAGCTAACTACGGAGGAGTTTCTTTGAGCCTGTGCCACTGTTCATAAGTGTGTGGGCGAAACTCCTTATTGACTGATTCTGGCCTCCAGCGCTGCCGTGCCACAACTTGACTGTGACTCACCTCAACAGCACAGCCCCAACAAGCGTCAAAGTCCCAGCATTTTCAGCCAGAGCTGTGCCACGTCTCATGGTTTAGTGAGTCACAGATCAAAATCCAAAAATGCCTTCAACTACTTAAAATGACAAAGTTGAAGAGGAGACAGTATACAGGAACATAGATTATTTGGACCATTTGTCATAAGCATGCACTTCTCTTGGCAGAAAATATCACAAAGCAACATTCCTGTGCTCAGGGATGAATTTTCTCTCACGGCCGGAGAGGGAAAATACCAAATGGAGCGTAGCTATGGAGGATCTGAGCTGGGTTTCAAGTCCTTGACATTTAGCTCATTCATCATAACATGCCACAGTCTGGGCATGGGCTTCACCACAGACGGGGGAGGGCAGGGAGGAGAGGATCTGGCTAGCGATCAATTTGAGCAAATTGGAAATGTCATGGCCTACTCAACCTCGGCAGGGAGCCGGAGGAGCTCTCATCTCCCCGCTGAGTCGCCCTCCGACACCTCCATCCTTATATTCTCACCATCTCCCTCGCCTCCACCTCTCCAGATGTTTGGGCAAACCCCCCCATCTGGTCACTTCCACTCTGCGTTTCCACTGAGGACAGCTGAAAAGCAGCCAGGTCAAATTTCAGACCTTATGGAATTCTTTTGTCAATTTAGTGTTAAGCTTAAAGGGTCAGTTCACCCAAAATATAAATAAAAACAGTGGTATTTAGCAATGGAGGTAAATTAAGTTTTGTTTATAGCAGGGGAAATGTATTTTACAATTTACATTTTCCACAAACAATGTTCTGGTCACTCATAGTAATTGCACTGAACTAACCAGGAGAGCTCACTAGCTGGAGGTCAGTGGTCGAATTAATCAGAAAAATCCCTTTCACTCAATAGAACAATATGTAACTCTAGTTATATAATTAATGCAAATAAGAGTAGTTTAACAAACTTCAAAGGGAAATCAAAAATTGCAACGACACAAGATTCACTCAAAAAAAAATCTCATAAAAGATATATAAGCCAGTGCACTCAGAAAGTGAGAGTAAAAAGAAGAGAGAAACTGAGTGGGATGGAGTTGGAGCAGCAGGTCCAGCAGAAGCTCTGAGCGGAGCAGGTGGAGGGTGGAGATGGCGCTGATACCACCGATGTCTCACTAGAATACTAAGGCAAATGCAGCCAAATCCTCGCTGTAAACATCTTGTCAAAAGAGAGAGAAGCGCAGTTGCCAGCCTGTAGTGATTACACACTTTAATGAACGACAATTCAAATTTAATGAGCACAAAAATGCAACTCCCTATCCCCTCTTAGAGTTTGTTCACTACCACTGCTCTCGTTTTCTTAGCGTCACGTTGTTTGTTATATATATTTTTAATGCTTGTATCTGTTTTTTTTGTTGATTAAAATATATGTTTACTGAAGAGGTATTTTTTACTTAACTGGACATTTCTGAGGTCCCACATAACACAAATAATCTGCCAAAGCTTGAACAGTTTTGTTTACTTCACATGAGGGACTTCTGTATTTTTTGGTTTGTCCGTGCTTTTGTCACTGGCTTGAAGTGGATTGGCCATAGAGAAGGTGATCTCATGTACTTCCATGCATCAATCAGGACTTAGTAATATTTAACACAGAATCTGATGGCAGCTGGTGGGTAATTTGTACTGTCACTGTCAATCAAATCTGATCAAACCACACCAACACAGTCCTAAAATATAGAAGTAGATTAGCAGAATTTCTGAATGTTAAACCCGTAATTAATAATACTTAACAATGCTTTCTTAAACTTTCACTTTGATTGCTGCTTAATTAGTCATGAATATTTAATTGTTCATTTGTATGGATTTGTTAATTGTTGCACCCGTTTGTTGGATTTGAAAATATCGGACTTTGGTACATCCTAGTGATAAGATACAAAAAGACACACTGGCGGACAACAATGTATGCCCATCACTGTGCGTGTCAGCCTCAAATGTCACAAAATGTGCTTCAAGGATGCTGTGCTTATAATCTATTTCCACACTTGCTTTGCATGTGAACGGATCACTGAGAATGGGCTTCAAGTGTGATTTAACAGACTTTGAAAAAGTCATGATCATGGATGCCAGATTGCCACTGCCAAAACTGTAGGGTCACTGAGCTTTTTTATGGTGCAAACGTCAAAAGCGATGGTCCACAACACAAGAGAGGTGCCCTTGGTAGATAAAAAATTTGGCCTTATAAAGTAATAACCAGTACAAAATATGTTCAACAACAACACCGATTGGTGCTGGACAGTTGATGACTGGATGTGGTGGTCCAGTTCCAAATGCACCAACACAGGAACCATCATGCATGCTTACAGCTGTAGAGTCTGATGTGGGAGCTGCATTGATTTGGGAGGAATTCGAGTGACTTAAATTGGATTGAATATCCAGAGATCGATGCCTTTTTTTTTAACAAGTAAAGTATTAAATAGGTTTGAATTCTTTCAGAACTCCAGTACGATCCATAAGTAGCTCGCTAAATTAAAAACAAACATTTAGAATATCGTTATGGTATTATTGTATATGCTTTCAACAGTGCTTTGAGTGCACAACATCAGTTTTCCGTCGAAACAGGTTTCTGCCTTAACAGCATCCTGCCCAAGTGATACCAAGATGGCCCTGCAAACCTACCCAGCGGTGCCCCTTACCTGCCTTATGAACCTGTACAGTAGCTACTGACATGTTGTGAAGCAGAGACAGAGAAATCACAAACATACAAACGGCATGCACTCAGAGCAGGAGAGTTTGTGGTCAACTGAGCTTGCAGATGCTCTGCCATCTTCAAATGAGCCATACATGTTTGTTAAGTACATTCAGTGAGGAATGTAAGAGCTAATGCCCAGGAGTTGTGTACAAACCTTTGAAGGGGTTTGTTGCAAAAATGAGATATCTTTTGCTTGAAACATCTGACAGCTACACTTTTGCACACAAAATTTAAGCATAAAAGCACAGAACTCCGCACCGCACCTGCCATGGGGACAAACTCTCTGGAAATTACTGAAATTCTGTTGCTTACAGGAAAAAGTGGTGCCTTTTTTTCTCAGCGTGAATACTGTGTTTCCTGTCTCACACGTAGGCGGTGGACAGAAATTTCAAGAATCTCATCTCTCAGTTTATACTTCAAAACCAGTGTGATGTCCCACAGATGCTTGATGAGGGACTTTTTTTTGGTAAATAACATTTGTTGTGTTTCCTCATTGGCTGTTATTTAGTTACGCACAGATAACAATGCATCCCCTTCATTTAGCAGTGGATTGCCAAAGCAATTAGAAATTCACTTAAAGTTGCTTTCACTGATCAAGCAACCAAAAGCACAGAACAGTGACAGGTTCCTTAAAGAAAGAGTGTAATTATTCTATTCTTCATTTATTTCCATGAACACTGAATATAAATTAAGATGATGTTTTCAGCAGAGGATATATGGCAGATTAAATCCAAGTGCAACACAGGCTTTTGTTATGCCGACTGGGGACAATGAGAAGAATGTATCTTACCTATGTGTTTTCCATACATGTGGTAGAAGAAGCCAAAGCAGTACGCAGGTGGGTTGGTGATACCGTAAGGGTTTTTAGGTGCTACGTTGAAAAACGGACTCACAAGCCGTGCTTGGTCCCCTTCCTTCCGTGGTCTTGATGTCTCAATGTACATGTAGAAACCTTGAAACAAAGGGACACATAAAAACATACATGTAGACAATTTTGAAGTTGCAGCTTATCTACCTAACTTGAAGCTGCATTGCTTTTTTAGGCAGAGCAACATTTAAAGCATAATTATGGTTTATTACAACTAGTCTTATTTTTGATGATCATTTTTATCAGTTTTTTATTATACAGGTTGTAAACAAGCCAACATGTAGCCGGATTACTTAAACCACTATCTTCTGAGGTAAAAACCAAAGGTGACCGCAACCCAAATTGTTGGGTAATAGTTTTGTCATTTGCCATTGCTCTCACTCTAGTCTGGCAAACATAGGGGTTTGTTTTAAAGCCCACCATTGTCTGACAGCTCATGTTTTATACCCCCTTAACACATTCCCAGATCTTCACAATTAACCAGGTGAATACACTGTTATTGTTACCTTTAGGACAAATGATCAAAATTACACAAATAAGACTCAAGTTGCAATAAACAAGAATGAACTTTTTTACGCTAATTACCTCAGGACACAAGACAAAGTCACTGTGCCTCATTGGAATTCTGCACAAACAGTGGATGTACCCTTTGATAAATATGAGAGCTTTTGTCAGGCAGTGTTCAGAATGCCAAAACTACTTTCCGACTGCCTACTGATACACCAACTAATTATTTGTCACTGTAAACTCTGAGAAAAGGCGAGTTCTTGTTTATGCTCAGTTGCTTTTTCAGCATGTCTGTGATAGCATGATGGAAATGAAATCTTCCATATTAGAGATAAGGAGCAGGGCTTTCTATGAAGGACAGTTCTAATAGCAATACCCGGGGAAAATCGAGTAACCCCAATAACAGCTACATTAATACTCCCTCTAACATGAACAGCAGCGGTGACGACAGGGAGTCAAACAGCCCTCTGATTGTGCTTGAGCCACATAATCTGAAGCCAATCTCTGCCCTGCCACAGGCACAGGGAAGGTAGGTAGTGAGCGGCTCCACGCCCCTCCAGCCAAAATCAAATGGAACATCTCCCTCAGTTGAATCTCATATCAGATAATTATACGCAAAGAGAAATGGGGCTGGTAATGAAATGCTGGACATTTTGAAACCATTAGGTCATTAAAGCCAATGCATTATTTACCGCTTCAGCTGCTGCTGGTGCCATAGCACCATAATAGGCACTCATATTCTACCACAGATACCTTACATCCTCTGTTTCCTACAAATCCAATTTTGGTCATTTTTTATTAAGTTCTCAAATATGGAATACCTGCATGTGTAACTAACATATTGAATACTAAATACTGTGTTCCTCAGGTTTAGGTACCCATGGTAACAGCAACAGAGACAGAGAAAATAAATCATTGTTAGATTGTGCTGCATCAAGCAATTGGTGACAGAATGAGTACAGCTGAAATCATCTAGTATGCAGTTGGGAACACTTGAGTCTTTCCAACTTATTTCAACATTTCAGAGAAGTGGAACTTTCTGAGTGCATATATTGTATAAAGGTACAACGTATTCATGTTTCAATGCTGCTAATTTTATATCTCCCCATGTAATTTAACAATAACATAATAAACTCACACATTCACACATATACTATTAGCAACTTAGTGGAGTTTCCAATTCAATTCCAGCTTATTTGACACATGTTTGACTGTTGTAAACCCAGTGGTAATTACTTGAGTATTGACCTGTGTCTACTATTAGTAATAAAGATTCACCTAACTGATCACTCATCCAAAGAATCAATTAACTGACCCTTCACTAAGCCCCATTGCGATGCATGTCATGCTTTCCATTCTAGTAGGGCACACATGAGGTTTACAATGATAACAGTTGCAGTTTTACATTCATAGTTATTTTTGAAACAATAGGTCACAAAGACTTATGTTGACCAAAAAAGAGCTTTCATTTCTAGCCAGTGATCAGCAGACCTTATCAGTGATAGCTAGCTAACTAATTAATGCTACCTCCATGAATTGGTTCAAATGCCGTCGCCGGTTTTAAAACAAGAACCCTGTAACCCAGTGTGTCTTAAATATGCACTTGATGGCTACATACAGTACATGATTTCGAGCTAAAAGACTTTTCACGGAAGCAGAAGACATCTTGTGTCCAATTAATTTGCATTATTTTACAATGTGGAAATCCCAAATCAGACAGGAAATGTTATTCAAAGCTGATTGTTTTTATGTGTTTTAAAACATGTCCGGTGATGATCTTTTAAGACCTCTCCCAGCTTCTTAGTATTGTTGAACAGTAAACCAAGAAAACATGTAAGATTGGGCTATTTTTACTTTCCATGATTGGATGTTTACAATTGAAAAACACACAAAGATGAACAAGAACACAATTATATTTATGCTTTTCGTGCTTTTTAACAGTATGTTTCAATTTTACAAGAGAAAAGGCTTTGAGGATGATGAACAATGATGAGTTATAGGCTATAGTGTCATCCAGGACCAGCTTCCATACAGCGTGGAAATACTACACAGTGGATGCACCAGTCTTGATAAGAGCTTTTTCTAGAGTAAACTACAACCCTATAAAAGTAAGCTAATAAGCTACTTTGCCTTGGCATTAACGCAAGGTTACTACCTACAGGAGTAAGCTAGTTAGCTGAGAATGCAATCGATTTTTACATTAGAGCAGATAAACACACTGTTTAATCAGTTTCTTACACTTGTACCTACTCTTGTTCTGTTCTGTTTTACTACAGCTAAACTATGATTGAACAATCACTGTTTAGGGAGGGGTTTAGTGAACTGTCAAGACTTAGGTCAAGGTTAGACTTGTGGAAAAACTTACCCTGCTTAGAACCACTGCGGTCACCACTGGGTCCGGTGTTGGGTGTATACTTGGTATCGCGGGTAGCAGCACTATGCCGCGTCCAATCAAAATCATCATTCTTGTCCTGGGTGAACATGCAGATGGGTTCCTCCTCAAAGCTGCAGTGGAACTCTCCTGGTGAGCAACAGAGCAGAACCAGGCTCTTACATTCACATCATTATGAAAGAGTGAGAAGTTATACACTGCCTAGAAGATACCGTATGTGTGCAGTGTGACAACTACTGTATATTTATGAGATTTCCTGGAGTGTGTGTGTGTGTGTCAGGGGGATCTACAACAGCAACATCCTAATTACACCAAATGATCTGGTGAACAGAATTTCTAAATTAGGATGTGACCTCTCGCTGACTGTAGTGCAGATGTCAGTGGGTGTGTTTTGTTTTTCCCTGACAACGACAGTTTAGTTCATTTCAGAAAGGAAGTCTCTGCAGAGAGAGTGCTGCACCCTGAAAATGCCCAGTGACAGAGTGTGTGTGTGTGTGTATCAGAACTGGTTATTATTTCAACACCATATCAGCTCACTACTGAAGCATGGTGGATGGGATTCAATAAACACACACAGCCTTAGTAAGTAATATTAAAATACAAATATCATCTGAAAGAGGGTGGAGACACTAAATCATGTTTCTTTTAAAGGTATTTGTGTTGTGACATTGTAGAAGTTGTATTATGTGCATAAAAAGTAAATCTGTTGAACTGTTCATCATTTTCAATAGCTCTCTTTTGTCATGATTGAAAGTAAAAATGAGTTGATTGTCCTTGGATGTTTTGTAGCGTCTCACTAGTAGGACTCTGTGTAATCAGTTTGTAGAACTGACAGCGCCTCCCTCCTTCCCTGTCACTCTCTATCTTCTCTGAAGTGGGTGTAGAGATATTGGGTGCGCCCTCCCCCCGTTGCCCTCCCTTCTCCTCTGTTGCTCTCCATGCCCCTTTGGCTGCAATTTTTAAACTAGTGGAGTGTTCAGGGAGGGAATGAAGGGAGGGGGTTCGACACCCTTCAAGAAATAAAATAGTAATTGTAACACTAGCACAAGGTTATGATGGGTCAGATGTAGGGGAATGTCTAACAGTAAATATAGGCCTACTAATGAGTAGTTGGAAATCATGCATGTGGGGAACAATCCGCTCAGTTTAATGAAGGGGTAGCTGCAGGATCAGCAGTGTCAAAACCTCAATTTAATCCATGTAACAAACAAAGCAAAACACCTAACCAGAGGACATGGTGCTGCTGAACAGCAGTGTCCTCAAAGAGATAGTAAAAAGGAACATTTAGATTCAGGATGCAGGCATGTGTTCTGATAAATATTCATTGATTTATTAAAAAGTAGCTGGGAGCAGTTTGGAGTGGTGACCTTGAGAGGAGTAGAATCTGCAGCTTTTACTCAGGTAATGGAGGTAACATAGACTGAGGTAGAACGTGGGTGGATGGACCGAGGCAAGCAAGAGGGCAGTGATGCTACGAGGCAGAGAGAGGGAGAGGAAGAGATGGAAAGTGAGAGCAGGAAAGAAAGAAGTGGTGGAGTGGGAGAGCGGAAGAAGGGGCTGGGTTGCAGGCACTCTTGACTCTTCTCCTCATAGGCATGCAGATTTAAATGGAGGTCTGGCTTCTGGCGCTAGACACTAACGCCCCCATCCACTGTGAGCTAAACTAAATGTTTTCGCCTTCTGTGCCCAGGAGCAATAGGAAGATTTGGAGGAGAGGCAGAGGAAGGAGGGAGGAAGAGCAGGCGTGCAGGTAAGATAGCTTCCTTCAGGGATTTGGATAATGATGTTGGTGATTAGGATGTTTGTTATTATGTTGGCAATGTTTGTGTGAACACCCACCAAAATATATATCTATATAAATAAATAAACCACAATACACAAGAGCAAAATGTAGCACAGCAAACAATGATTAAGTGTGGATTCTCAAGGCGTGAATAATGTGAATTTGTAAAGTTTCAACAATGAAATGAGTCACAAATGGAACTAAACATAAAAAAATATAAACACATACGCATGCATAAGTAATGCTCACAAAGCACAGAGTGTGAAAATATACACACACACACACACACACACACACACACACACACACAAAACCACATCTAATGCAAATACACTCTATCCAATATGCACAATGTCCTGCAGAGATTTAAAGCTCTCAACATGTCAAACAGGTTTGCTCAGAAATCCTAAAGCAAGTGTTATTTATCATACTTAATTTAGTACTACTTAATAACACTTGGAAGTGCAGTGTGACATGTTGAGAGTCAGATCTCTATGGGATGTAAGTCTCCCCACAGTTCTCACACTGTGTTACGACAGAAGGAGCTCACTCTCTGGCGAGATATGCTAAGTGAGGTGCACATTACTTACTGAGATGAGGGTTGATGGGAGCTGTGAAAGAGAAACGCCAGGGACAGTCATTAGTACAAAATATCTGAGCCATCTGTAAATATGTGAAACACATATTAAAAGGAAAACATGCACAGAGACACACACAGCTGTACAAGAACACAACCCCCCCCAAAAACGTGGCTGATACAATGTTTTGTGTGCTCTACTATAGGTTACACAGAATACCACACAAGTATGCCCACAGTAGCCGTTGCCATTAACCTTTCGTCCTGCTGTCATCTACAGTTTAGGGACAGGAGCTAATAAAAGTCTACATGTATAAAACTTAAGAGATTGCACACTTTGCTCAGTGTTCTACTGTCATAAACGAAATGAAAGAGGCCCATGGGAAGGTTGGAAATATTGTCTTGTGATATTAAAACACTGGAAGCCTTTTAGAGTGTGTACGCTTTATCTTCGTCAAGCTCTATTGCTTTCACTGTGCACAAACAAAAAGTAACTACATAGCCAAACTACAAGTAGTATTCTGGCACACACAATTTAATGATTACTGAGCAGACAGAAAGAGAGATGTCTGGGATTTAAAGTGGAAAAGGTGACAGCAGTTGTTCTCTGTTATCAAATGTAAAAGATGAAAGGATTAGGAAGACCAGCCTGACCACATTAATAAGCTTATAGCGCAACTGCTTATCATTATTGCCATTTACCAGCATTGCTGATGTTCTTGTTCAAGGTGACTTCCATTTGGAGCACTAAGCCTATTTTATACTTCCATTTAGAAGCCAATAAATCATATAAATGAGTAATACAAGTGTGTCTGCTAATTACTTTCCTGTAACATCCTTGATTCTTTCTGTGTTGTCAAAACCTCCAATATGGAAACTTTGAAATCAAACACTGATGACTTGAGTCCACTGAAATACATGCAAGGCTTCATTTACATTCTGTCTACCTAACCGTGGTTCAATGCTTCCCTCATTGATAATTTAAGAGGCTACTGCCGCAGCAAACACAGAAAGGTCAAGGGTATCACACAGAGTTACAACGAGCCAGTTAGTCGGCACTTCACTTTTTGCAGAGTAAATACCATTTAACCTGCCAAGAAGATTCATGGGCATTTTCATGATCGATTGATGACCGGCTGAATAGATGCGATACATCGGCTTTAGCACAAAACTACATTGCTGTGTGATTTATGAAACCCTGCTGTTCATGGGAGGAATTGATTTTAATCCAACCAATTAAAGTGAGTAATAACAAATCATTCCTACAAAGGAAAATGTGTATTAAAGAGTGGGGGAAGTACTGCGGGGCTGTTGGAATTGGTCTTTTAAAAGGAGAAACTCAAGTAATGATTTCTGTTTATTGCTGTGTGGTTCATGGAAACCTATGTTCACTTGCTATGTGGAAAAAAGAGAAATAAGCACACACACACACACACACACACACAAAGAAAAAACCTTTGCATTTCCAATTTAATCATATAAAACATTCAGTGAACTGCAATGCTCGAGCTGAAGCCTCGTTGTGAGCGGGGCACGAGTGTGGAAAGAACAGGGTGTACGCTCTCTCTCATCACGTATAAAAGAGAGAAAATGTTTTAAATGACAACTTACAGCCTAAGGCCTGTGAAACGGATGCTGAGTTTTCAGACAAAACTCTTTCAGCCCCCCTTCAGCTCGCCGGCTCTTTCCCTCTCAACCTCCCATTTCCTGCAACTCCCCTCACTCCCTCCCCAAGCCTTCCCGCTACCCCTTCTTCCCCCCTTCTTTCTTCCAAGTGGTTATGAAAATATGTTTTCTTGTCAGTATTTTTTTACCTGCAGCCTCCCCAGGCTGACTCACCGTGCCTTAGTCCAGATGAATGTGTCTACTCAAGCAGTGTCTCTACCCCCACAGAGGAAATCAAGCTGAGCACAGAGCAGGCTCAGAGGCCGCTTTACTACTGCTGTACATGCACACGCTCTCTAAAATACACACACACACACACACTCACATATTTTACTTCTAATTTAGATGACAGTTTTGGATATGGGTAAATGAATGAGGAATACATTGAGAGTGAGTTATATTATTGACTCAACCATTTAAAATCACAAATGTTACAGCCCTGTCTTTGAATACTTTTGTAGCTCCTGAAAAGATGAGTGCACACCAAACACTCTCCTCAAAATGCACATGTTGTTAAAGCAGGTGTGAAGAGCCCTCAAGCAAGCTGAAGAAGGCTTTAGAAAATATATTTTACTTATGTCTTAATGCTGCAGCACTCTGTTTTCCCCTCCAGGTAGAAAAGCCTCAAATAATGATCAAGGATGAAATGTAATTTTGATAGTTCTCAAGATAAACAGTCCCAGTGATCATGAAGTGAAGGAACGTGAGTTATTAATGCAGCTCTTTATAAAATTTCTGTTACGACATGTCCTTAACCCACGTATTAGGTGCATGTCCGATTCCTGGTTTCTACTTTTCCAACAAGGACAAAACAAACTGCTTCTTGATGCATGAGTGCCTTCCATCCAAATTGCCTAATTTTGATTGAAACACAAAGTGAGCTCATTGACCGCCAAAGGACAGCGTCTGTAGAGGCCGTTCTGGATACAAACACTGACTTCATCTTGGCAGGATTCCATGCCCACTGGCCTGCGGCTGTTTTATGAAAACACCAGACAATTCCACGGCTGCAGCCAAGTGTCCTCATAGACAATAGCAGCACATCTTTTTTTTTTACTGACCTCATGCTCATCAAGATTCCCATCCATCATGTTTAGGTGGGCGCCATGATGTTCTGCGAAGGCCCTGAGACAGCTTCACAGCTCCAACTATCAGTTGGAATAATAACAGCGTGGGCAAATTTAATTCAGCAATCTTCTTTTGTCTCATTGACAAAAATAACACGAGCGACATCACACTATTATGTCCTTTAGTCATATTGTGACTCCCTAACAGAGGTTGTAACTGTTGTGCACTGGTCCTGCAGTAACACATACAGACGCATGGACACACCCAAACACAGCCATCACACGTACAATAATTTCCTATGTGTTATCCTTCTCTTGCATCAGTGTGTGTATAACACATTGATGCAAGCAAGGGATTCCTTAATGGATGAACTTTGCTCTGGTTTAAAAAGTATGTAGAGGATTGAGACAAAAAAAAAAGGAAAAAAATGCCCTGGGTAAAATATGCAAAAACAAAAAGAAGACACAGCTAATGCAAACACATAATTAATAAAAGCCATGAGAGGTGTGCCATATCATATCACTTATGATTATTATTTTATTTAATACAAGTGTATCATATCATCATTTTAATGATACTGCAAAATGTCTTGACCACGTACAGCTGCAAAGCATGGATGAAAGTGAATGTAACATGGCTGCCTAATCTGCTGCTGGTGTGGAAGTAGTTTGGATGCTGAAGGTCAAATCTACAACCAACCGTAATATTTAATAGGTAATATGTAATATGTAAGAGGATGGTTATGGTTTATTTTTTGAACATTTCTGTTTGTATTGTCACACCCTAACAACATTCATTGTTAGGGTGTGACGATAACAGGCTATTTCATCTTCGGCCACCCTCAGAAACCATATGTTGCAAGTGTAACATGTTTGCTTTAAAGTGTTGGTTCAATAGCTCGTTTTTTCCCAGGTAAATAAACCATGGCTAATGTTTGCCAAATACTCAAAATGCGATTTATTATGGCCAACAACATTTGAGAACCAGTATATCAGAAAAATAACAAATTAAAATCATAAATCCAAACCCCAGTGGTGTCCCAGTACTTTTTACC
This sequence comes from Micropterus salmoides, assembly GCF_014851395.1. Lineage (NCBI taxonomy): Eukaryota > Metazoa > Chordata > Actinopteri > Centrarchiformes > Centrarchidae > Micropterus > Micropterus salmoides. Next base: position 10,465,098 of record NW_024040928.1, read on the forward strand.
CCTCAGTCAGTCAAGTTCATTCTATTGTCTTTCAGTGTACTACCCAGGTAGTGTGTGTCTGTAGGCTTTAAGCCTTGAGCTCTTATCTGTATCCTTGTCTATGTGTATCCTGGTGGGATGATTGAAGAAGCCTGCATGCTGCTCCACACTCTGCAGGGACGACTAGGTGTTGCTGGCTCAATCAGAATCCAAAAAACACAAAACAAAAACCAGCATGCAGCAGAATAGAATCAAATCTTAGTACTGTACAGTATTCTTCTTTAAGTATCAATCCTGTGTCTTTAGTGTAACAGTAAATTATTAGTATTATTGAGCATTAAGGCCTGCAATCTGAACGTAGTCATAGTCACAATCACATTCACAAATCTTAACTCAGAAACTTGCTGTCTTCTTGACATTCATCTCTGATTGTTTTTTTGTTTAGTTAGTTTTGATAGATCCACTAGGTAAATTTAACAGTGGCATCGTATCACTTTCCCCTTGCCATATTTCCACAGACAATAGCGCCTGCTGTTAGCAGGCTACATCAACAAGTCACCAGAGAGTCCACACAGACTTAACACATAGAAAACAAAAAATTGCTGCATCAGAAGTCTATTTGATAACTACAAAATGAAATGAAGCTCCTCAATAATTGTTAATTTGCAAAAGGGAATTCTTAAGTGGGACAGCTCGTGATGTTCTGTTTACACTTGAAGTCTAGAGAGTTTCTGACAAGGTAGAAGGCTTAATCTATGTAAGTTAAGCATTTAGTAAACTAATGTGGGTTATATAAGCTTGAGGCCCAGGTATTTAAGAAAAACAAAACTTTCGGAACTGTGTTTTACTGAGTCCTAAAGTAAACTGACAGTTGATACAATGACTGAACAAAAGCTCAGACAGACTCACACCTCAGCTATAGCAGGCAATAGAAATCAAGAGAATATTTAGTGGGTTTTGACTTTAAGACGGGCATCTTACTGTTTTTGTCAGTACGAGCTGCACAAAAATGGAAAATTAAGAAACAGCAGCAGTGCTTTACTGTGCCACTGTAAAGGCTGACAGGAAGCTTGAACATTAAATCCTTTGTCCTTTGTCTTGGAGAAAACCAGAGAGAGAGAGAGAGAGAGAGAGAGAGAGAGAGAGAGAGAGAGAGAGAGCGCGAGAGAGAGTTATGAGAGGCACCAAACAGATGCTGAGTTTGTCACTGCAGCAAAATTTAAAAGAGTGTCTTTGGAGCTTGGTGACACAACCATCCTTCATCCTACAGCTGGGAACACTATAACCACTTTTGTGTTTTCTTGCCAACTCACAGAAAAGCTGCTACCATCGGCTTTATGTGCATCAGAATGATCGCTTGGCCTATTGGGCAATGATAAGCAAACTCGATCATACTTGGATTTTAGAAGCCTTATGTTAAAACTTTACAGCAGAACAGCAATGTTTGTCCTAGCAGCTTCCAAACAGGCTAGCAGTCATATTTCCTTGGTTTGTTGTTGGTTTTTGTACACAGTCATTTTCAGGGTCATGGGGAGCCAAAGAGTACTTGCTCTAGTCAAAGGCATCAAGCATTCATACAAACATACAAGCAAACATAGACGGACAAACAGAGAGAGACTAATACATTCACATTCACCATTGAGGGTTATGTGGAGACTCGTGACCTGTATGTCTTTTTGATTGCTGGAGGAAACTAAAGCAAACACAGGGGAAATGAATACAAACTCCACACTGCAAGAACAAGGACTAAAGGTGAATTCCCAACCACAACTTTCTAGCTGTGAAGTAACAGTACTAACCACTGATGAAACCATCACATACTTGCAATGACTGAGTTTACACACACGGTCACTTTTTGGCGTACCCTCTTTGGGTTTTTGATAGAAGATTCAAAGGTTTTACATGCTCATAGAATATGAGGCTGCGCTATATGCTGTTTATAAAGGTTGGTTGCAGTAAATCTTTGGTTCTAAGTGACAAAGTTTTAAAGAGATAAGCAGTGTGTCCCAATTCCACACTACATGCTCAGTATTATACTAAATATCAATTATGTAGTACACAAAAAAATCAACATACTTAACAACATACTCCTCCGTTTGCTTTGGACATTGCATTGTGGGAGAGTAGTGTACATCAACAGCACACTCACAAAATCTGTGTTGCATACTAACTGTTTTAGAGTATACTAATTTTGACATCAGTTGCTTTAGTCATGCTTAGCAATCACTGGCTCATTCACCATCTGCTTGGCTACCAGCTGACCAGTAACGCCCAATCATATTCATGTGTACAGCGATGTACAGCCATTATAATATCACACTAATGACTATTACTCTGCTCAGTACTCAGAACTCCTTCCAACATTGTTTGCTGCTGCAGCTAGCTTTTAGTATTGTGGTTTTAACAAAAAAAAATGCTCATGCACAGTTTGTGTTTTTTGTGGGTGGATTTATTCTCCCAGCAGAATCCTTGCTGCTGCTCAGATTGTTTGAGAGCTCCCTTAAACAGCAGAGCAATTTCCGCCAAATCTAACTGCATAACCATTTGCTGGTCTGTTTTTTTGACATGTATCTGACTTAAACTGAAGTTTGCCTGTTAGTAATGAATGTGCTAAATATAGGAGGCTCTGTAGAAAAGAAGTGTCTCTGGTCCAAGTATAAGAATAATTGGGTTTCTCTTTCTTCCAAGAAAACATTGCATTATTTCTCCCAGAGATAGATAGAAGAGATAGAATAAAGCCCAAATGTAAGATATGATAAGATAAGATAAGACACCTTATAGTAAACACACTGATTATGAACAAAATATACCACAACATAATTTAAAAATCTAAATTTCAGTTCACCGTAAACCTGTAAAACCATAAAACTTACGGATGGCAAACAGGTCACTGTTCCCCAGTGAGAGTGAAAGGGAAGCGATAATGGAGATGATCATGGACTGTATATCACATATTATGGGACACGTTGTCTGAGCAGAGTGGAGAGGATTCTGCTCAGACCTACATTAGGCTGCTACAGTGATGCTCTGCTGTGTGTGGGAGAACAGAGCAGCCCTAGAGTGATAATTAGTCCAGTCTCTTGTTGGGCAGACGATTCGCACATCAGCATTGGCTCTCTTCTTTCCTTTTCTTTTCTTTTACTTTGTTTCTCTGTACATAATCACCCATCCCTCGTCCCAACTTGGCTGTCTCAATCTCTCCTTCTGTGCCTCTCTCTGTCTTAATTAGCCTCAATTCTCTGTGCTTCACTTTGATTGGATTCAATTCGATTCAGTACAACTGAATTCAATTCAAGGTTTAGCAGAGACCACACAATACCACAGTAAGCACTAAAAAAATAACAGCAGAGATAGTTTATCTGTGTCTCTCTCTACCCCAATTCTCTTTTCAACAGCCATGATGAGCTGCAGTGAAACTGAATAATTCACAACTGCAGCAGCACCACTCAGGAAGACCTCAGCAGTCAGTGATAGACAGAAAACAGTCAGCCAGTTTGTTTCTGAAAATGCACATCTCAAGTACCTGTGCATCTGTTCACTGGCAGTGCTGTGCCTACTGTGGATATTAATGTAGCTTTTGTATTTCAGCCAGTATGCCGTCCCACAGGCTGGAGACTGTACCTCCTTTTGCAAGCTGTGACTTGATTCTGTAGAGAAATACAGTGTGTTTTGATGTATTCTCGCTGGCCTGACCAGGCTAGCGTGCCATCTTCATGATCCCTCTGGCTGCTATACTATTACTACAGTCCTGGTTCAAAACCTACATCAACCAAACATTGTGACAGAAGTAAACATGTTATTGTGCTTGTGTATCATGTTAGAGGAGTCATGCAAAGTAAAGCAAAACCCAAACTACATTTTAGATTTATCTGCTTTGATGATCTGGCTTGTAGAGAAACATCAAGTCAGTCTTTGCCCCAGTCCAGGATACACCTGACTCAAGCAATACATAAAGGTTACGAGTAAGACTTGATCAGTATGGCTGTCCCGTAACAGTTGACTAGTTTTCATTGGTCAGTTGTGAGACCCAGCAGTGAATGACTGAATAAATAATGTGATTCTGATACCCCTCAAAATATATTTGTTTAAATAATTACATTAATATCATAAAAGTGCTACGACTAATGACTGGAACTAACAACTATTAGCTGACATAAGGGCAGCCCTAATAAATAGTCAGTTGAGCAGCATTCACTCAAACTAGCAAAGAAGCAAAACAAGCTGATTTCAAGGAGTCCTCTGATGACTGAATGTGTTAGATGCAAATCGAATAATTTTAATGAGTTCACTTTTTACTGGTCCTTCCTCATACATATCATGCATGATACATCATCATCATAATCATCAGAATGATTGGTGATACGAGAGTAAACTTTTGATATCCATCAGCGTTTCGTTGATAAACGTGTCATCATGCAGCAGCACAAACTTGAGTATTTTTGAGTTAACTGAAGGATAACATTGCCAGCTGTTGCTGTAATTCTTTCACCTGCAAAACCACATTTTCGCAGGTGACCACAAGTTGTTTCTCCCCTTCCCTGTTTTTCTCTATAATGTGAACACATTAAAATACTGAAGGATGAGTAGACTGATTACTGTCCTCCAAAAAGACATCCCTAGAATCAATACAGTATACAGCACTCACCGCTGTAAGTGACAATCCGGATGGTGGAGTCGCCCTCTCCAAAACGAGTGATGGGAGTGAGGCGCACCTCGTAGGATTCTGGCTTTATGAGCTCAGTCAGGTTGTGTGTCATGAGCTCTCCTTTGTTGATTGTTCCGTCCACAGGGATCTCCTGCTCCCACCATCGCTGTAACCCCATCTGGATGGGAGGAGGAACCACAACAGGTTCAGATTATTGAAAATCATTGTTTCTGTACTTATACAAACACACAGATATGTTATACATGACAGACCCACAAAAAGCATTTGAAACATTAACCATATTCTGCTACTTAAAAATTTGTCATGGGTTTGTATCCCATTAGAATTAAAGTGTTTTGATTCATATTTTACCGATAGAAAGTTAAGGAACGAAGTTATCCTATAACCTGCCTGTAACATGGAGTTCCGCAGGAAAGTGTTTTATGCCTCCTGCTGTCTGTTGTGTGTGAATGGCCTATTTGGTTTCTCATAGAATGAGAATTCCTAAGTAAGGATTTCAGTAAGATCTAGGAATAATTTACAGACAATAAGCTGTCTCTTTTATTTGGATCAAATCCTAGCTAATCAAGTTCAACAAGTTTGGACTTTTTCCTGCCGAACCCTCTGTTAGAGACAACAAAACTATGTTTTGGGGAAGAAAAGCTCATTCAACTGATAAAGAAAGTCTAAGACTGTTTGCTAAATCTCTTGTTCTGTGCTGCTTTGATTAGTCACTCTGTTCATGGTTTGAAGGTCCGGGAAAAACACCTCAGTTTAACTACAGATCTCTTAGAACAGGTTGTTTTGGATTTGGAAGGGCAAATGCTGACAAAAGTCCCTTCCAACTGCTAGGGTGGTCACCCTTAAAGCATAAAGCTGTACAACTACAAGTCAGTGAGGTCCCTGAGCATCTCAAAGACTGCCATTTTAAAGTACTGAGAACTCATTCCCACCAGTCTAGAGAGGTTCTGTGTTGGCAGGAGTTGGAACAAGCAACCATTGCACATTAAAAGTAACCACTACAATTTTAAGCGGCTATAATCAATAGTTTTATATCAACAATGGATCAACTGACTACTTGTATGTGAAAGGGGACACTCGTAGTGCCAACCACAGAACAATTCGTTTTCCTGCAGTTCCCCTCAGCTCTATGAAGCTTTAAAGCGAGTTTCAGTACATTTTTTTGTTTTTATGACTCGCAACTCCACAGTTTTGGATGTTTAATCAAACATCATTCATGGAAATACCAAGTATCAATGAAAACATGGAAGACACTGATCTTGGAAACAAATGCGTACATGACCACAGCAAATATGTATTCCCTCCACAATCAGTGTAGGATGTTCCATCTCATCTGCCAATTAACCTTGTCTATAGGCATTTGTATGATCCACCAACATTAAATGTTGCACAACAAAAACATTTATTTTCTCTGTAAAGTGTTGACAGCTAGCTGCTCATTATCCATATTTACTTTCAAAGCTCCCAGTCTTTGAATTCAAGGGCTGCTATTAGCAAGCAGCAGAGATATTCTTATATTTATAATTTTTCCCATTAAATATATTCTTCAGTCTGCATTACTGTATTCGCAATACAGGTATGTTGCGAGTACAGTACGGACAACACCTTTGTACTCTGCATATGATTGCCTCATTCTTCTAAAGTTTTACTTTAATGATTTTCAAAAATGTTTTGCAATCCCTTAATACAGAGACCTTGAACTGACAGGAATTTTATATCGCGTCTTTGCACAATGCAAAGCACACAACTGAATCTGTTTTAAGGTGACTAAGCTCAGGTAAAACTATCTCACGCTTTTCATGTCTTGTGATACAATAAAGCCCCTCCGAAATTCAAAGAAACAAAATGATGCCTTGTTGCTGAAGTTGCTGGGGGCAATGAGAAGAGAAGTAGGGTACATTTTATCCTTGAGAATCAGTTTAAGGGGAAGAGCTGCACAAAGACAAGTTACAGATTCTGCATCACAATTAGTGACTTTACATGCCCTTCTCAGTCAAAGGAAAAGAGGAAGTGTGTTACTAGCAAAGAGAGACAGAGATAGAGTGAATGAAGGTGTGATAGCAGTGAAGCAGAATCAGCGTGCGTGTGTGTGTGTATGAGAGAACAATACCAATTAAGTAATTACATGGAGCCTGATGATCCACAATTATGGGGCGCAAGTTTTTATCACCATTAGTTTGCAGGTAAATAGAGTGTTTTGTCTGTCACTGGTAATTGCAGAGAGAGCACTTGTCCCTTCCTATCCTTTGAAATTTTTACCTATCCTCTATGTACAAAGGCATGGCAGTTAATTGCCATACATTACACATTGATGGCTTGAAAGTGTGTGTGTGTGTGTGTGTGTGTGTGTGTGCACATGTGATATTTTTAATAAGAGTGAAAACAACCTTTCTATGCAAATAGAAAGTGTAATGTAAAATTAAAATGGTGACAAAGAAGTACATCTGCTGTTTCCAACCAGAGACTCACTAAAAACGTCTGTAGATTGGTGGTGAGGGGTTTGCAGATGACAAAGAGAACAATCTGCAGTCATAGGCAGTTGAATGTGTATATAACCTTAAACCGTAAAGTTTGTGTAACGTGCTGATGCAAATGTGTGCATCTATCTATCTATCCATGTATCTATGCTGACAACAGTTTCTATAGTGTCATTTAATGCACCTATCCTAACAAATCAGTTTTAAGCAATGGTGTCTATGCAAATTGACGGCTTTGACCATTTTACCAAATTTACCTCCGCAAGGAGATTATGTTTTCAGTGCTGTTTTTTTGTTTGCCTGTCAGCAGGATTATGGAAAACCTACTGATCAGATGAAACCTGGCGGAAGAGTGTAGCATGGTCCAAGGAAAAACCCAATCCATGTCGGAGCAGATCCAAATCATAGGGCAGATACACCAATTATTTTTCACTTTCATTAACATTGAGAGATAGGATGATTGTCTATAGCAAAATGAAATTAATTTGCATTAGCTGCATCATTCATGTTTCACAATCACTGGCTTATTTATCAGCTGCTTGGCTCCTAGCTCACTCGTTGCATCCAGTCATATTCATGCAGGTGTACAGTGTTAGTTTACTGATATGCTCCCTCCACCACCCAGAGATCCTACTTATGTGCCATATTTTGGCATTGTTGATTTGTTGATGTTGTGTAATAGACAGTACTGTATAGGTCTCATAAAAGAAAATGCCAGATTGTAATGGGAGCACCATGTCAATTTACTTTGAGAATGAGAATGTCTTGGGGTTTGTATGTTACTTCATTATTGTTCTCAAAAGTGGTTGTGTAATACCATGAATGTAAACAAAAGCAGTAAAAAAGATATATATGTGTAGCTATATTTCAGTTTTGGAGATAGGTGTCAGATTTAAAAACATTTAATTGGGAAAAGAATGGCTAATAGGGGACCAATTTGTGTATGTGTATGTGTCCCAAAGCTCCAGGCAGATGGAGTCCTTAAATGCTAGTCTTGGCAGGCACTGCCTCCAAACAACAAGTGGAAGCAAATAGTTCAGTTTTTTCCATATCAAAAAGGAAGTGTGCTTAAATGTGCAAATCAAAGCAAACTTGAGATGTTGATTGATAAAAACATTTAACTTTTCAGGTGTTTTGAATCATACACAAACTTATTGGCTTATGGATTTTGCACCTTTGTTTTGATTCCCATTAATGTTCACTGAATCCCCGCGTCCAATTAAGGTTTCTGTTTACATCCCATTACCTTTCATTCTCCACATTTTCCCCACAGAGGCAGAGTGCCATATTGATTCAATTTCATTTGATTGCGGCAGTAGTTCATGGGGGTTTTTATGGCAACTTTAAAAAACAGCAGGATTGATCAAAGCAATTGCAGGAGCCAAATGAAACACAGGAATAATCAAAAGTGATGATGTAATGTGAGACGAGCACTGATCTACTGTAGATTGCCGGCATGCAATTAGTATGGCTCCTATTCATCTGCTTGCACATCCTGACTTGACAGATCAATTGAAAAAGACGAAAGAGGGGGAGGAGGAGGAAGAGATAAAGCAACAGGCAGAAGAACGAGTTGCAAGATGGCAAGATGTGGGTTGAAAAAGTTATCTTACGGGGGTGGGAGTTGGGTAAATCAAGTTTCCGGACAGCAGAAAAGGTTCTTTAGTAGCCGGCTACAGTATCAAAACAAGGGCAGATGTCACACCTTTCCATTGTATCCTTGACAGTCATAGTGATTTGTGTTTTGTGATTCTTGCATGCCTTTCAGCTAGAGCTTAATTCCCATTTCCCCTTCAGCCAGACTGTCTCTCACGAGGGCACTGGACGATAACACAGAGCAATCCATTACAAAGGCATAAGGTCTACTAGCTCTTAGTATTAATTCAAAAGTAGCGATAATTCTCCTGGAATGGCAGGGGAGCTGGTGCTGGATCTATAACTAGATCGAAGAGGTGTAGTCCACGTGCCGAAGCTTTCTTTCTTTCCAGTGGTATCTTTCTTTTTTTAATCATTCATTTATTTACAAAAGGAGTCTCTCCTCCTACTCATTTCTCTCTCCTTCTCTCTCATTTCCTCTTGCTCACTGCCTTGACATTTTTGCCTCTTTCCTTCATCACAAAAAGACATTTAAAAAAAAAAATTCTCATTATCAGTCTAAATCAATACTCAAAGCTGAGACTCAATCAATCACAGAGGGTATACTGTATAGCAAACCCAGTGAAAAAGTCTGAATTTTCCCTACAGCAAAGAATCTCTTTAATCTAAGACAATGGAAGATTGTTTTTTATGCCTCGCAGGAAGGAAATAATGGTCACAAAATGTACCCTCTTGAGATATCAAGGCAAGAAGGTGGAAAGAAATGAATTTGCCCAAACACTGATTGTCTGCTGAAATAAACTGGGGTAGTGAAGTTCTCTCTTTTAATAAACAAATGCAGAAAAGGTTGAAATGTTAATGTGATTTCTGAATTGCCATGGGTCAGTTCTACAACAGCATGCAGACATTATAATCAGTTCAAAAACTGTGTGCACGACCAGCTGAAAAGAGGAAAAGCAAATGTATATTCCTGGCAAGTTTTCAGACAAACGCCTGGCAAGCGCAAACATGGGCTCTGCAAGCACAACATCATTTATTACCAAAAGACCAACTGAGATTGTTGACAGAAAAATCATTGCTACACAAACATAACTGGTTTAGAATGTGTTTTCAAGCTTCAATTCCTTGAGGGTGTAGTGTGAAACAAACATGAAATTATATTATTCATTGCAAACACAACTGTCAGGGCATGCCTGCTAATTCTGAGCAGAACTGAGATGGATTTAGCATTGCAGCATGTGCTACAGTCTTTTGATATATGCTGTTTTTTATTAAACAGGGTCCTGAATGGTGGCTCAGCGCTGCAATGCAAAGGCAATGTTAAACTGAAAACATGGGGATTGTTAATGGAGCAAGTTCACTATTTCAAACTGTATGTAAACTGAAGGAGGTGCCACACATGCTGCTGTAAATAATAAAAAAAAACAAAAGTGCTCCACACTGCCATAAGGGGGGTGGGGGTGTAGGGGGGGAAGGAAGGTACACATTGATTGCCACAGAGAGAAAATGTAACCATGTCATCCATCAGTGCTGCCAGCCTGTCATCTGTGAAGTTTACTTGAGAAGCAGGGAAAAACTGGAGCTATGCTTGCTCTTTCTCTCTGTGGGGTTCCCTTCTACTCCTCTGACTGAGCTTCTGATGGAGAGCACAAAACAGAAGCAATTCGTGAAAACCACAGAACTCATTCAAACGACTGCCCTTGACAGGTTCTTAGTCATCCTGCCCGGCCCACAGAGGCTCATTCACATCCCCAAATACTGCAGAATAAGACAGACAATGAAGATTTGGCGCTGTCAAACTGAATTCAACAAGCACAAGCTGTGCAAACACGTCTATCAGACGTTTAAATTGGCAGTGAGAAAGGTTTCTTCAGCCCCATGGCACAAACGACTCTAATTAATTTAAGAGGGGTCAAAACGAGGCTGACCATTACCAATGACTCAGCGATTGTTCTATCAGGAGCCAACATTTCTGGCTTTTAAAACTCATATTCTAGCTGTAACAAAAGCTCCCTCAGAACAGAGTTCTGTGGGACTGAATAACACTTTTTCAATGCAACAAGCACTTCAGTGATGCACCCAACGGTTAAACATAGAGAAAGAGAACAAATCAGTATGCAGGAGGGTGCTCAGATTGATAACTCTTAGTCATCCTACCTGTCTGATGCCTAGTCTGTAGGCGACAATGCGGTCCACAGCGTTGGGGTTCATCTGGGTCCACTGGAGCTTGAAGCCGTAGACTCTGGGCCTGTTCTGCCACAGAGGACTGTAGGTATCATAGTAGAACTCTGGGGGGTAGGCCTTGCCTGGACAGAAAGCAGATTGATAATTATACTTAACGCTTTAATGCTCATTTACAATGAAAAAACTCTAAGCCTACTAACCATATGGAATTTTATGGTTCCTGCAAACCAGGCATAAACACTTAATGTCAAACTGTCATACACATAACACAATAAGACTTGCCAATGACTCTTTTTTAAGTGGAGGACTAAAAAGAATAATTCATATTGCTGCTATGGAGACTTACAGCCCAATATCAGCATTGTCAATGCCTCAAAGTATGTATATCACTCCTCCGTGTATGTTTTTAATGAACTTAATGAACTCACAGACACATTGGTAGAATGAATTTCATGGCAGATTCGGAAAAAGGTCTGATCTTAAAGTGGTCATATTATGCTCATTTTCAGGGTTATCATTTTATTTAGGGGTTGTACCAGAACAGGTTTACATGGTATCATTTTCAAAAAACACCATATTTTTGTCCTTCTGCACAATGCTGCAGCTCCTCTGTCAACCCTATGTGTTGGAGGCTCCGTTTTAGCTACAGAGCGAAGCATCTCACTTCTATTTGATCTTTGTTGGGAGTTGCACATGTGCAGTACTGGGTTAATCAGAAGCAGAGCAGAGTGGGTCCTGAGAAGCTGGTAACCCCGGCTTTGGTTCAGCTGTACATGTTCCCGAAATAGCTTAGCAACCTAGACTGGAGCCAGAGTTTCAGAGTGGTGAGTTATTACTTTGTAACAAATTGATCTTTCATAGGTAAAGATTTCACTGTGTCTCTACATCACAGTAACAACTTTGTCCATTGACTGCCTGAAGGATACAGTAGGTCAGGGGGGTGGGGGTGAGGGGGACGCAGCAAGTGGATGTCTTGTCACTGTGTGTGCTGCAGCTAAAGGCTTGTGCAGACTACTACCGACGACTGGCGACCAATGATCAACCACTGATTTCTGATCTTAGCCTGACATTTGCCAAAATCGTGGAATGTGAACTAGGCTTAAGTGTGTTTCTCCACCAGTGTTTTTGAGGGCCTGCCTGACTACCCGCTATGCGAGCATTATGGCACGTGTTACAAAGTGACGTGGCTAGAAAGTAAAGGCTGGACTACAATCAAGCTGTTTTCAAGACCGTTCAGGAGCTTTTCTGTGGGAGATGGTAACTCCTTTTGGGGTGAACTTTTCTCAGCTTTCTCACTCGCAAAACTAGTACATGCACAAAAAAGATATATAACTCAATAAAGGAAAGGGAAAAAGCTAAAAAGCACAATATGACCTTTTTAAAGCATTTGCATGATTTTATAGTGAGCAAGTATGAATGTAATTGGTAAACAAATAGATAAAAAGTACTTGTTTTTATTTTGAAAGGTCAGTGCAATTAGGATTGTATTAGTATTTAGTGAAACAGATGAGAATTCTGTACTGTAATTTTTTGAACATCGCTAGATTACAATTATAATTATTTGATCTCAGTTCTTGGCTTGTATTTTATGTATTGCAGGCAAGCTCTGCCCTGCTGCACTGATGTATTTTGCACACCAGGCAGCCATGCTAAATGTAAACCTGTAATTGGTTCATTTGTTGACTTGAGACTTCTATAAAGCCAAAAAGAGAGCTGAATTAGCATGATACAGATGAACAGTGTCTTCACTATGTTCTATTTTTATCTACTCTGTATGGTATTCCTTGTTGCTGCTATGACTGATTTTTTCCTCCAAGATCATTAAAGTTTCATCTTATGTTACATGACATAGAGCACTTTCATGGCTTTGAATCAAAGCATGTCCCACATTGTAGTATGTCTCATCAACTACACAGCTCACTGAACACTTCATAACAGCATAACATCAAGTTAGTTAAACTTCAGGAATATCAATCTGTCCAGTTAGGAAGCATAAGCGATTTTGAAGCAAAGTCACTCGTTTTGGTGCAAATTAAAAAGTGACAGATGCACTGGAGAGAGGCAAAAGCAAGACAACCCCAAAAAAGACAATGGTTTTGCGGGTGGTGTCTACAGGCAATTGCTCTGTCCTTATCCTTCCAGACTGACTGTTCACTAGTTTTGTGTTTTGCTAGTGTCCTTGTCACTGCTTCCTTAAGTGTCCATCCCATGCAATGGCAGATCCTGAGTGCTAAATGTCTGTATACTCAAAACCACTCCTCAGAAAAAAATTATTTCATACAGGTGGACTACCACAGAGCTCCTCTCGAACCTTTTCTTTCAATAATACGGTTTGCTTTCTTGGAATCTGTAAATATTAATTTTTTTCTAGTAATCGTGTCAAGAACAGAAGAAATCTTTCAAGTTTTCAGATTTCCAGTCATTCTGCAAATGGATTTCTGACAGCTGAAGTAGGAGCTGGCAGAACATTGTATTTTAATCAAGATCTCGAAACAAGCTTACAGAATGACCTTCGAAGCAAAGAATAGCAATTCACCCTCTGTCCCTCTGCTATTTGAGCTTGTTTATTGAAGGATGACAATACCCAAGGCAGATGATTTTTAATAGCCATGGAAAAGAGCGTAGAGCAGCCATTGTTATTTCTAACAAAAGCAGCACTGGGATGTGATGCACCCGTGTGGAGATGCAGCAAGTAGTTGGTGTATGTCAGGCAACTGGATAAACCTGCCAAGTTCTTGGCTTCTTGGTTTTCCTGTGATTGGATTCTATGTATGACACTCAGAGAAGGTCAGTTTGTGATGGTCATCATTTGTCTGGTTTCAAGTCCCTGCTTACATTATAGAGTTAGCTAGTGGCACTGGACAGACTAAAAACTGATGCTTTCTTGAGATATTATTAAAATGAATGAGAATCAATTTGAATGGAGTCACCGCAATTAGTCGATTTGGTTGTGGGTGAATTTGTGCCTTTGACCAACAGCAAACAGTCTTGACAGTGGTGACATTTGAGGAAAGTGAGAGCTAGAGAGTACAAAATGCAGACAGCAGCGAGACTTATTAGCGGTGTTGCATCCACATTTATTTAAACCTCCTCTATCAGAGTATAAACTGCTCCACAAAAAAATTATGGTTTGTGGACAGTTGTGAGACAGCAAGTGATGGTAGAAATGTGTCATTGAAAATTTTAAACTAACTTATCTAGTTAAGCTTGTTATCAAGATTTCAAACCCAAAGACATCGCTGAGCCACTTTCTGGTGTGGTTAATGTTGGTGATGTTGAGTATTTTTTCTTATTGTCAACAAATCCAATGGAAATACCAAAACCAACAATGGTTCTGCTATCAGGCTTTGGCTGTGTAGCCAACAGCTTGTTCTTTTGTTATCAGACCTCATTTGTTGCCCAAAAACACATTGTTGTTTTTGGTCTTTCTGTGGGATTTGTTGACAGTAAGACACATATAGAGTAAAGCCAGCCTTATGTTTTAATAATTCATATGATGATTCATATGAAGACAATCGCTGCTAGGGCAGTCTGAGTGTTCACTCAGCTGTAATGTCATGCAACATTAGCTGTAACTGATGTCAGATGCCAAACGTATGTATTGTTTTGAGATGAAATCTATACCTCAACAAGCAAAACAATATGGGACAAACACTGCTGAAATGTTAAGTAGACAGGAGAAAGCATAATCCATAACACACTGGCAAATTTCATAATTTCTTTGATTGCATTGTACCCCAGTTAAGCTGTAAACACATGCACTTCAGATATAATCATTTCAATTTAAATAAATCAAAAGCAGCGAGGTGCCTTTGCAGGAGGAAAAAACAAACAAGATTAGCGGTTTCTTTCAGCTTCTGACTGGTTTGATCAATTCTCATAATCGTCCATGATAATAAGTCAAAATCAACACTGAGGGCATTTTGTACTGCATTTTAGAAGATAAATCAGGTTAATTATGCTTTGGGCAGCCTACTGCAGATCACTTGGCCTTCATATGGATAAAGCTATTTAAAATACAATATTCTAATCTGGGGGAAAGGAACACACATTTATCAGCCAGATAAAATCATTCCGAGAGAAAGAAAAAAACAGGGAAAGCAAGAGAAATACTGTTAATTTAATAATTTAGTATATTTTATGTTCTGCCTTTTATGTTGATGAAATAAATGATACTCAAAATGTTAAGGTTAGTTTACAACAAGTTGAACCTTTCTGTTTTATAACCGATATATATATATAACACAAAGAACATTGAGATGCTAATGCAACTAGAAAAACTCCAAACAAAAAAATGAAATATACTGTCTGCACTTCACTTGGCAGTGTTTTGCTGTATAGAGCCAGCTGTGTTAACAGCATACTGTACAATAAATGTTACATAAGCCAGCCTGGCAGATACTGTCAGTTTTGTTCATGCAGTTTATACTGTACAGCAAAGCTGATAAAGGAATGAATACCTTGTCTTTTGCAATAGAGCAAAGGCAGGAGGTTCAAGTGCACATTACATTCATTTAGTTGAAGTGTTTTGTACTAATCCATTACATCAATTGTATGTCTTATATTGACAAAAATCTTTAAAAGTAAATGTCTTAAATTTCATTTAGTGCAAAAGTAGCGACACTGTCACAAACTCACTGGTGTATTGTTGTCTTTTATTCAAATATACAATGCAATGTAATGAAGCGAAATAGCCCTCACTCCTAATAAATTACGTGTGATGAAGCACATTACCTAACCCACACTGCTTGAAACAGATAACCCTGGGTGGGAGACATCAAACATAAAGTAAAGAAGGCTTAATTGATTTTTTAAAATCCTGTTTATAACAGCAGAACCAATGCAATGACTCATAACTGCTCAGCAAAACCCTTCAGGCAAGAAGTTGACCTTGTTTGCAGACTTCCTTTTCATTTTTTAAGGGTTTATGAACACGTTTTCTTCTTCGGAAAAACACTTTGTCCCACCATATGGTAAGTGTTTCTATATGGTGCTGGGCTGATGTGTGATGTAGGTTTTTGTGGTAGAAATGACGCTTGCATATGGAAGCACAGCTGGCTGAGACAAACGCAACACCGATGCACGAAGAGCTAACTGACTCTAGGGAAAAGACACTAGAGACATTAGAAGACTCTTTGATAATTGCCTGGTTGTATCCTCCTGGGATAGAGAATGCAATCTCTCTTGGGTTTATTTTTCTTTCAGGGAAATGAGTAACTTGAATAACTTGAGTAACTTCCTTCCTTACTATTCAGCTAATTCTTCCTCAACTTCCTCCCTCCTCACCCAACCCACTTAATAAAATCCACAAAATAAAACATATTAAAAAGAGAAAGGTTTCTAATTGTTGATCTTATGAACTGAATTTTGTTTGTATTGACCCATGGTGACTTCTGATATTATCATTCTTGGTCAGTGTTAATGGCAGGCTGCTCTTGAGTGACTAATCCAGGGATATTGTATTGCTATAAAAGAAGCAGAAACACAAAAATAGGTCAGGAAATGAAAAAAACAAAAGGACAGAAAAATAGCAGAACAGATTGCGTCTGTCCTTCAAGTCTGACAGACTTTCACAGTCTGATCACAGATAACATTATTCTTATGCTGCCTTTTAACTCTGACCATGTAATGTCAGTTGTTACTACCTAAAGGATCCATCAACGTCAGTATGTCTCTTTGAGTTGCGGAAAGTTATCAACATCATACACCATCTACTGCAGGGGTAAAGTTTAACCCAGGTGAACTGGGCATAAATTATAAAGGCAGAAAACTGAGTTACCAAAAACCATGTATGGAACTTAAAGCAAAGGCACAAATGTTCAGGAGAGACCAACACTGATAGGGTTTATAAACCCCTCAGATAGAGGAATATACAAGGTTTGAAGGTAAAATCTATTTCGGTTTTTATTTAACTGGAAGATACGAAAAACACACTAACACACACACAAAAACATCAGTTTGTAGTAGTGTAGCTCAAAAAGGGCCCAAGGGCCTCTTTAAAACATACCTCAAAGAGACAAAAATACAAAAAATAAATCAATATGACAAAAATATTACTCAAAACAGATGATGGATTAAATAAAAATATATTAAAATACATTGTGTGCAGATAAGCCAAACTGTAATGAGAAAGTGACAGTGTCTATCACACTCAAATAAATACATTTTGTCCTAAAACACATTCAGATATCTAATTGCAGCCGGCACTGTGTTTCACAATGTGATTTCTGTATCCTTAGGAACAATGGTTACAATAAAAAGGGAAACTGGGACCACAAGCACACCATTATTCTAGAATCTGTATGAGCAAAGTCGCACAACACAGACAATGAATATCTGAAATTCGTCCCAAAGAATTTACTTGTTACTTCTCCTCTAATTCATGACAGACTGCCAAAAAGAGGAATTAAATGTGGGACAAATGAGAAACATTGTTTGCCCTTTCATTGTGAATTTCAGAATTCCAGCAAAACTGCGGCACATATTGAGACGGTTCAATGAAGAAAAAGACCAAGGGAGAAGTGTGGACAAGCTCTGTAGAATTTGTTTTTTTACTATAAATTTCAGTTTTGCCATGGTTACACAAATGTGATGCCTTAAAGGGGCACTCCCCATGATTTTACATGTGAGGTTCAGTTTACTTGTCATGGTTAGTTCCACTCAGCCTGTCACAACAGTTGTATGGTGTCTTATGTGGCTCTGGAGGGGGCTTTCCAAAGTTTAAGTATGATGATGATGTCATCATCACCCAAGTCAAGATAACCCATGTCATGGATTATATAGAATAGAAAGCCTGCATTACAAAACTGAATGTTTGAAAGAAGTGGGCATTTAGAGGATAAAAGGGGGTCTTAAAGACACTATGGAATTGCATTATGGGATATGTAAGACCAAGGGTTTTGGGGGTGTAGCTCATAATCTGGGCTAAAAGTCAGAATATCTTATCCTCTTCTGTTTCCATTTTGATGATTCCTTTACCTTCTTATCTGTCTCTCATGAGTCTCCCAACTTTATGAAGTGCAATACTACTGATTGATGGAATACACCACCTAAATTTTCTGTGACCTGTGTTTCACCCTATTAATGCTACATCAGTACACATTTGCAGCCTAAGGTTAGGATATAGAATAAATGCAGACCAATGCATAAATCACAAACTGCATCAGACTGGAATGAAATCACAGAAGAAAAGCAGGATGAAGACTCAAAGACTATGTTTTTTTCTATTTTCTTCCCAACTCTAACTTTCAGAGGGGCATGATTTCAGCATTTGCTAAAAACTCAGGGTTCCCATGACAGAGAGCCTGAGCCAAAGCTCAGTGGTACACATTACATCCCTCTGAGGGGTCCCTCCCCTGGCACAACTTAATGGCCAACTTGGCCATTACAGCCAACTCACTGTTTCCACAGATGCCCCAATGGCTTGGCACATGGGCATCCATGCACATGCACACACACACACTCCCCTGGCACAATACACTTTCTGATGCGACAATGCTTATATAAGCCAAAAAATGGGCTGATGCCAGACTTTTATGAGTGTTCATGTGTCTGTCGGCATGGTAACATGTATGTTTTGCATATTATGCTGACTGGATCTGTGAGTTTAATTGAGCCACTGGGGCTTCGGGCCAAAACTCTACAACACAGCCCAAGAGGAACTCAGGGAGAGTGCGGTGAGGGAACATCCACTGAGGTGTCTACCTGTCTTCACTCTGTAGAATGAGCAAACCAAGATACCACCTAACTGTATGAGCAATAACAAATATTTCATGAGCTTCATCTTGAAGTGGAGCTGATATCCACTTACTCTCTAGTAGATTATTTATTTCACCACACAATAACCACAGAATAATGTTAATATCATGTGGTAGCTATTGAGATTCAGGATAAAATTAAAAAATTATAAAAAAAAAAGTTAAAGAATAAGCTGGCACGCCAGATTTCATGGATGATGGGAGGAACCAAAGTGGATTTTCTGCACCATGCTCCTGCGCTCAGGAGGTGAGTAAAAGAGCCTCCATACCTTTGGCAACCACTGAGTCCAGATGGTGGGAATCTGGAGCATTGAGCGGGAACTGAGTGATGGTGGAAGAGAAAGTGCAGGAAGAATGGAGGGATGGAGGATGAAAGGGATAGAAGGGGAGTGGAGATAGGAAGAGTGAGCAATATCAGGCAAAACCCCAGCCCTGTTGAAAAAACAAATGGCTGGAGGGGACTATCTGCTTCTGTGTCTCTGCTCTACCTGTCTCATAGGGGACAATGGATTTATGACCCACACTGGTGGGTGAGGGGGGGGGGGAGAGCCAAAAGAGAGACGTTTAAAATAAGAAAGTTGAAGAATGAGGAAAAGAAAACATGGACAAAGAGATAAAGAAAGAGCAAAGAGAGGAGAAAACGCAAGTGCAGAAATGTACGATTAGAAGACAGCAATAGATGGAGAGAAATACACAGTATCAAAGAGGGTAGCAACCTAAGTGGCAGAGGATCAAAGTGACAAATACTCCTCCTGTGACCCTGCAGCTCCTGTCTCTAATGGGAGGTCTGGGAGATTGAAACCTTGGCCAGAGTTCCTACGGTCACTCACCATAGCCAAGCTAATTTGGTCCTGTCATAACAACCAACAAGGAGATGGACACTTGCAGCTCTTGATGAAAAAAAACAAAAACAGGAAGTAGCAGGAAGGGGATGAGTGTGTATTATCTAAAAGAACAGGTCTACTACGTGAGACAGAGAAAGAGCCGGCATGATTGACGCCTTCCATTCAGACTGAAGATACATGAAATTTTCTCTTTCGCTATTCTTCAAAATTAATTGTCTATCACACCCAGATACATCCTTGCCTCTATAAAACAGTTTGACAAGGACTGTTATATGTTAGAGGAACCAATTTCAACCAAAAAAATCACAGCAAAAACTAATTACCAACTGGAGTGCATACTGAAGAAGTTGTTGTAGACTTTCAGATGCTTGGCAGCCAAATACCTGCCATCAAATGCAGCTTCAGGGTGGATGGAACACACTGACAGTCCATTTTATACCACTAAGGTATGCATGAAAGTGAAATATGGTATGTGTATGTTAACTTCAAATAGGCTAATTGAACATCAACAGTTTAATGATAGCTTACGAATTAACTAAGCAGACATGTCTGTAAAACTTTGGATTTCCCTATATGTTAGGTGTACATGGGGCTATAGTAGGAGAGGAGCTGCACTTTTCATTTAATGAGTTTGGGGGTGGTGTCTTTATTGAGTCTTTCCCAAACCCCAAACCGCAAGTGGAAGTTCGGTGTGGTTTTAAGATCAAGCAACCGAATTCATCAGCGAGCACAATCCGTAACACAACCTTTTCCTTAACAGATCCCACAATAAACACAGAAACACTGGCATGCAGCTGTGGCTTTTCACAAAGACAGGTTCCTCTAGCTTACAACCAACGTTCCCGGCTCAGAGGCAGATCATATCAAACCCCCTTTCCGGCTCAGGGGGTACACAGAATAGTAATTTGGGTCGCGTTAGCTGGTGAAGTAATGTGGAAAGTCACAACGTTACAACTATAGTATTTTGCACCGGATAACCTTAGCAACTGGTCAACATTAGCCGGCGAGCTAACAATCAGTCTTTCTGATGTTGAATGTGTCTACCCGACATCTTCGGATTCAGTTTGGCCTTAGGGGCTTCAGCACAGTGCTGTTTTTATCCTTATGTGTAGTTTGTGTTATGCTGGGAGCCTCTTGTTTTGTGGTGTTTTTCCTGTAGTCGGAGAAAGGCTCGGGAGTACGGACAGGGCTACATCCCGACCCGAACCTTTTATAAAACAAGCAGAATAGTGGCTGTTGCAAGCAACAGGTGTGTGGCTCATTTCTAAGTGAGGTTACAGCCCATTGACAAAAAGAAAGTGATTTCTTTGAAAAACTACATATAGCCCCTTTAAAAAAAGACAAATCTTTAAAGGTATTGTTCCGGTTCAGGGCTGTATAAGGTACTTACATACAGACTTACAAACGCATAAGTTGTGCTTATGCGTAGAAATACGGAAATTCTACGTTTGACAAAATACAGTTCCAAAGGAAAAGGCTGTCTGACAGCAAGGTAAAGCACTGAAAATATTCTAAATATAGCCTACACATGAACTTTTTGATTTTTTTCAGTGGTCCTTTGCTAAGCGTCTGTGACGGTACAGCTCTCTCCTTCTCTAAATGCATCAAACGCCATCTACTGCAGGTAATACACTGAGTACAACTATGGATAAGTACCTTGTACAGCCCCACTTCAAAAACCCAAACTATCCCTTTAATGAAAAGCACTCTTTACCTGTAACCTGGAAGGTGCATTTGCCTGCTCCGGCCTCGTTGATAACATTACAGGTGTACTCCCCCCAGCCGTCTCGATTCAGACTGCGGATAGTGTACTCTGTTTCGTCTCTTTGGGCATCGAATGCTCCGGCGTGGAGCAGTCTGTTTGATAGAAGCCACTCGAATCGCAGCACACGGGAAGGGTGGGCTCGCAGCACCCTGCAGGTCATCACCACAGGCCTCCCCAGGCCCTGACGCATCTCCATGTAAACCGGCTCCACAGTGGGAGGGTCTGTGGGGGAGACAGAAAGGCTCAGATGACTTTAGCTGATAACTGAAAAGGAAAGAAACATGTAAGGATGTTAGTGCAATGAAAATATTAAAGAACATGAAAAAAGTTCAGGCTCTTTGCAAAGAAGAGAAAAAGAGTCTGTCTATACAAGACATACGCTATTCAGGCAAGGACCCTCTCAGTCAGACTAGGTTGTCTCTGACCTCCAGAGATATTTACAGAGAAAAAATATCTGGAAGGCAGAAAAGACAGTCAGAATACCAAGTCCAGAATGGTTAGGTATGAGATGAATAAAGAAATATATTAAACAACTTAATAAGGACATGTTATGAAAGTGTGAAAAGAAATGGAAAATTGCTCTGAGGAATGCGCTCGAAGCTCAGCGAAGACCTAAAAAGGACATAACTGGAAAAGAAAACAACTTTTTGAATGACAACCAACAAATATTTAAATCATGCACAGACACTTAAAGGAAGAGAAACATTTTAGAGGACAGTCTAATATTGTGACAGGAATGAGAGCAGTGGGCAGGGAGAAAAAGGGGAGATTTAAGCATATCGTAAGTAAACTTTAAACAATCAGCACTGCAAATTCAATACACCTCAGCAACAAATGAAAAATGACGGGTGAAAACAATTGTGGGAGAGCGACAATGGCTGCAGGAAGATCAATTTTGCAGAAAAAACTAGAACAATGTTCTGAACGAAATCAGTCACGCTTCACAGAAAATTGGTAACAGGATGATGAAGTGCCCCTCAAGCTTTCAAAATGGAAAATTAATAACTTATTTGAGTATCTGACAGGCTTCACCTCTTCCCACACAGACGACCTGGTGGTGAATTATTAAGCCAGTCGTCTCAAAGTGACGTGAGGGGCTGTACAGGACTTCGATGCAACACAGACCCTTCCTCTGCAACATATGATATGTGTGATTTTATATTTCATTTTCTATGTTAAATGTGTGCTGGAGTATGTGCATTGTGGCCAAATGTTTTGTGAGGGCAGAATGTGTGCAAGTGCTCGAGTGTGCACATACTCAAATGCTTATGAATAATTTCCCCATCTTAAGCATCTTTGCTCTTGACATGCTCATACAGATGCTTGACAAAAGCCACGGCGAGGCTTGAAAAACAACCGCGAATGCTGAGGAGAAGAGACAGAATGACACTGAGACCCTTAATTGCCTGAAATTTGCATAATTTCTGACAGAGTAAAGGAGAGGCGGGTAGCTATAGCCAGGGCTGGGGATGTTACTTTTTAAAATGTAATATGTTACAGATCGCTGATTACCTGATTGAAACTGTAATCTGCAACATAATCTTCTACATTATTCACACACGGTAATATAATCTAATTACTGAGCATTCCAAGCTTGATAGGATATGCAATTAAATGAACAGTTTATTAAAATTTACAGCATATTATTTGATAACACTATTAATGTCATTATCTACAGCCTTAATCAGCCATTTTTTAAAAGATGTTGAAGATGTTGAAGACCTAAAATCTCACAGGCTAAATCTTTTGAAAGAATCTAATAAATACTTTTTTTCCCAGAACATTTTGCTGTGTTTTTAGAGAAATTCATTTTTCTTTTTCTGTTGCATATAATTAAGTTAACCTCAGCCCAGCCTGTAGAGCAGGGCAGGTCCTCCAGGCCAGAGAGGCGCACTGGGAAACATGGGCTGTAAACATCAAACTGTATGCAAAATAACACTCCAAAGTGGGATTGTACTTTCTTGGCTTCTATGCTAATTATCACAAAACACGTACAAAAACCTGGAATTCACACAGCAGCTACTATGATTAATGACACACCATTAAATCGGATAATGACTGGCTGAAATGTAAAAAATAAAAAATAAAAATAAAAACACATGGGGTGACAGAAAAAGTAAACACAAATCTTTCAATAGGGTTGGACCAATAAGAAAAACTACAGAGGTGCCTACTTCACCTGATGCTGTTCACAAGGTGGAGAGAGTAATGGCTTTCATCCCCGCTAAATGAAATAGCAATCTGTTCCTCCTTCAAATGAGCCTTGCCTGGGCTTTTACCCAAACCCGATGGCTTATCTCTGACTCCAAAAGACGGGTCTGAATCTCTACTTATCACATTAAAATTGTAGGTTTGTGTGCGGCAGTGAATCACAGCCCAGCTCCACAGCCCCCTGAGTGGCACTAGACCAAATTGCACTAAGTGCATTTCCATTGACACAGAAAGACAAATGAAGACAGGGTTTGGGTCTGCAGCAAATGAAAAAAATATTTTAAAAAATATCTTATATAACCAAATAACCAAAACATCCTTTAAACAAGGGCACATGCCTCATCCCCTCCTCCTCCCTGCATCTCCTGTGAAACAGCTGCCCAGTGAACATGTGGAGAAAGGAGCGAAAAGGTCCTGTGTGATATTCCCTGAGCAGTGCTCGCCATGGTTAGTGTAGCAGCGAGAGCGTTGAGGGCTCGGAGTTGCTGTAAGTCACAGGCTGAGGGAAAACCCAGAGCCCTAGCTGAGATGTAATCCATCATCAGTCACCGGTGGATACTTTGACAGTAATGTGGTGAAAAACAATATTTAGGAGCACGGAGGCCTTTTCCCGGCGGCCCATATAGACCGCCATCTAGAGGGACAAGAACAGAACAAAGACACGGGCATACATGTGGGACTTCTGCATGTTTGTTTGAGTGTGTGTGGGAAGCCGAGGTGAATTTGAGTGCATGCGTGCACCTGCATTTCTGAAAATACCGGTTGACTGGTTTACAATAAACTTCAGCTTCAGTCAAAATGGGTTTTATTTTCCATGTGTTTCGGGTGAGTGCATCAAGAGAAGGACATGCAACTCCTGTGGGCAAGCCCGCAAGAGTAGATTGTACTGTACAGTGTGATTGTGCACATGAAGTGAGTGTATGTGACTGCATTCCTTCTATAGGGTTGAATGTTCATTTGGTCTTTCTGTTTTTTATTTCATCCTTTTTCTCCTAGAGCAACAGAATGTTTTCCCTCATGGCTCACTGGATGGCAGTTGGTGGCAGAAGTACCAATACAATAATATAAAAATACTCAGTGTAAAAATTTTAAATTCACAATTCAACTTAAAAAACAACTACAGAACTATTATCAGCAAAATTTACCTAAAGTATCAAAAGCAAAAATACTTAGTGCAGCATAGAATAATGGCCTGTGATATATTATTAGCATAAATTGTCGTGAATGATATCAATAACGGCCGTGTAAAAAATTAAGGTTGGGTGCTAATAATACAGGGTAAGTTAAAAAACAAAACATTAAGGGGCTGAAATTAACTGTAGCCTACTACAACACCTCACATATTCAGTATAATATATTCACATATTTATTTATATATTTTCACATGAAAAGCAGAACTAGGAGGGAAGGCTGCAAGACTTTTAATGCCGTGGAAATGGACATTTATTCATTTATCATTGATGTGGAGACTTCAGAATGAGGAAACATGTCATGGGTTTCCTGTCTGACTTGCAACTTGTAAAGTTAAGCGCTTAGTGTTGCCTACTCTTGTAAGAATACTACCAGTAGTTCTGCGGCTGTATGCGTCGTGTGTATGCAGACTCTATTCACACATGATAACATGTTACGTAGTTGAGTCACCCAACAAACATATTTTACGAATTTTACGAATTTCAAACGAATTAGTTGTAAAAGTGTTCGAACAGGAGAAACCCTCCAACACAAGATTCCTCTGTATTCATGTCAATTGTGCATGGGGTCGTACTTTGTAACCTTTTAATGTACATGTAATGTGGTTTTCATATGTTTACATAAGATATTGGCTGTTATTATTTTAATGTTTATGCAAACAAAAAGTGCACCGAGTTGCTACAATAAACATTTCAGCCCATTTTAACAAGACTGCGATTATTCTGATAACATTGATAATTTTGCTCACTATAATCGTCATGTAAAATTTTCATACCGTTTCGTCTCTACCCCCTCCAGTGGACCAAAAGAGAAATCTGGGGGGTTATTAGATGATTGATGGGAGAGGAAAGAATGCAAAAAGTTGTGATACACAATTTCTCTTCAGTGTTTGGAGTTGAATCTTGGCTTTTATGTGATTAACTGTAACTGATCATTTAACATCTGTGGGCCTAATACAGTTATTTAAATGATACCATCTCAGAAGAGAGCGGAATTCCCTCTCTGGTGGAACTCACAGACATTTAAACACTGCTTTTTGTGAGGAGTCACATGCCAAAAAGGTTGAGTATTTATATTTTTACAGTGTATTGTATTTTATATCATATAGTTGTAGAGTAAAAAGTACATAATTTCTCTCTGAAATGTAGTAGAGTTAGTAGAAGTATAAAGAAACTTGAGAGTAATTGCACTTAGTTACTTTCCACCACTGCTGGACAATTGGTGCTCCTTGGTGATAAGTCCATTTATGTATTGTTGGGTGACACATTAACATGTGACATACCAGTGCTCCATTCAGAAATATGTCACACACCAGCTTTCAGCAGCTGCACGTGGGAGAGTAAAAGAAACAAAGTCCTCGCAGGAAAAACCTTCGTAGCACAATATGCTTCAATATCAAGTCTTGATAGAGGAAATAACATTCATTAGGAAGTCAGATATATACAGAATATGAAATGATAACCCTGATTCAACTGATTTATAATGAGTCCCTGTGTTGAATAATGTAGTGAACCGCTGCTCCGCATCAACGCGCCCTCTTTCCCTCCCGCTACAGCCGCTGCAATCAAACAATGAAACTTAAGCACCATCTGCATTACCATATTGTTATTAAAACTTAGGGATAATTTATGAACTTAAATATACAATTAATGACAATCAGTGTAGAGTCCTCAGTGCGAGGAGTGGCCTGGTGATCCGCTAATAGGTTTAGCTCGGTCATTGACCAAGTTATGAATTATTCTGTCTAAGCCGCGTGCAGGCTTCTGTTTACAACCTACATACTGGCTGACCTTTTCTGGCATGGATTTGAGGCGGCTGATCAATTCAATATTGTTCCATGAAAAAAGGTTATTAGAATTTCATCCCCAAATGTGGTGTGTGAGCCCTGCTGTAATGCAAAAGATTAATTTGCTGGCGTTAGGCTAATGTGAATCGCTCTAATATGATTCACATTAGAGTGGGCCTCAGGGGCCAGCATTGCAGGCCTTCTTGATGCGGAAAAGAAAATTAATTAAAAACAATAATCGTGTAATTCTGCTTACTTTTGCCCAGACAGTACCTCTTTATCCTGGTGTGTCTTTCTGATGTATATCAGATGGCGACTTGCTGGCTCAGGGCGACACAAGCGCGGTTGCATCAGGCAGGTGTCATGGACGATGTGAGGAGCAACAGAAGGGAAGCCTGGATAAAAGATTCCTGTGCATCTGGGCTCGAGTAGAGCTTGATAACTCTCACTCTGACAGACAGTGGTATCTAGGACAGGAGACCACTCTATGCTTCCTTCTTCCTGCTATTTCTCTCTGTTTCTTCACTCCCTCTCTCAAGTCCCTGGATCATGCCAAGTCAGTTTGACTAAGAACATTAGGGTGTCACAGCTTGGGATTTGGCGTTTGCAATTCTATTAGAGTGACGACTCTAAAGGCAGACGTCTTCCATTCCCCTCTACCTCTCCTCCTGGCGTTGCCTCTGCCAGCCAACAGATGCAGGTTTTTACATTTCAAAGCTGTTGACTTGCCAGAGTCGTTCCTTCACGCCTCTAATGCTCTTTGCTTCAGAGGACTGTACCTCGGTCCCTTGATCAAGTTACTAAACGCGGCTTTGCACATGGCTCACCACCAAAGGCGGGTGGCTCATGCTGGGACCTGGAAATGCAGGCGAGAAAAGCATCTCAGAGGGATTGGCTTGTGCTTACACACCATGAGACAGGCCAAGAGAGAGAAGGGAGGGGGCATACCGACAGTCGTACTGAGCAAACAACAAAAGCAGGGCCGGACTGTGTTAATAGTCTAAATTCTCAAGCTGAGAAAGAGGAGCAGAGGTCTATGTATTTGGCAAATGAACAGAGTAAACAGTTTGCGTTGATGTGTGGACACATGGTGGACACATTTCCCCAATACACTCAAATTGTGTCCAAGCAGTCTAACAACTGAAGCTCGGATTGTTTGTGCTTTTTAGACTCTGGCTTTGATGCCAACTATTAATAAGTAACAGGAGGCTCTGAAGTGAGAACAGAATGAGCAGAATGATTGATTTATCAAGCCCAAAGTCCTAATTTCTCTTCATTATGTGTTCTGCTTTGAAGATGGCAAACAGATGAAAGCAACTGTATGACATCAAGAACTGTGGTGCAAGAGAGGTGCTTTATTTAACATACTACTAAATAATGATAAACAATTGCAATCTTTTGTGTTGAAAGGAAGAGAATTATCAGGAGTGAATTTGATGTACTTCACTGCCGTATGTACTGTGTGTGTCATCCTATGATGCAACCGCATGCCAGGGCAAATCCATCTGAGAGAAGGATTATATGCAATGGCATGTATGTGTCTTTGACCCTCTTTGCCTCCTGAGGCATGTCTTCTCCATCTGCATGTCTTCTCCAGTTTCACTAACAACAGTCACTCCCTATAAGTGACCCCTGTCCACTGTCACTGAGACAGCAGGGTTGGGGGTGGGGGTTAGAAGGGGTGTGTGTGATAGGAGATGACCTTTCCTGGTTAGATGTCAGAGGAGAAAAATCTTGCCAGAAATAGTGACCTCCACTCTAAGACAAGGTCTTTCAAAGGTTGTGGGAATTGCGCCTTTGCTTCTTGGAAATACAATTAAAGGTTTGTTTTTCAGCCTTTTCTGTATCATTTTGAATTGGGCCACGGAAGTATGTAATGAATTTAAAACCCTCGGCTTTGGATTTTTAGTATTCATTGTGCACTCAGTGGACAGTTAAGGCCACCTGAATTTATAGTCTGAAGGTCCTGTTCCTCCTCTCCTCCTTTGACCAGTTATCCCAGAGGCGGTATTTAATTCTAAATACTGTGCAGTCAAACAGCTTTACATTTCTTTTACCCAATCTTGTTAGTCTTATTTGTAATATATTATCTGTTGTCTCATCTTTATGACTACCCTTGAAAAATTTTACATTTTATCAGCCTGTGGAGGTCATAGAGGAGACTTCCCTCCTCCTCTACACATCGTCTTTTACCCAGATGCCCACTGGATATGGACAAGTCATATTCCAGCTGTACCAAGGCTCCATCACGTCTCTGTTGCATTTCAGCTTCCCATTGGAAGTCTTTCAAGCGGAGAGTCTTCAAGCATATGTGTGTCTGGATATAGTATTAGTGTAAATTCTCATAAAAATAATATCAATAATGGCCACAGGAACAAATAAAGGTCTGCTTCTAATAATACAGGGCAGGTTAAAAAACAAAACATTAAGGTTGGTGTTATCAACTATAAAAGGGAAGGCTTTTATTGTGATGTTATGTGGGTTCAACTTCCTATTGGATGTCTTTCATAAGCAGCCACATTTCCAGTAATCCTGTGATCGACATGTGGCTATATTTTAATGGCTTCAATTTCTGTACTACAGCACAGCGTCTTATTTTTATTTTGTATTTGCATTACATGAATAGTGCATATTAGCAGAAGGAAAATCACAGCATTCCTTATCCTTGATCACAGAGTTTGGAGAAGTGGCATACAAACAAGAAAAACTAGTTTTGCTATTGAGTAACAAGAGAGTGTGTCTACTCCGTTATTTTGGCTTGAGGGAATTATTTGCATTATGTAGATTGACATCTGCTGCTTTCGATCACCTTGTGCATCTAACTGTTTTTTTAATAACGTACAGCATGAAAGACTGCCAGAGCTGGAAGAAAATGAGAGACAAACATCGCCCTCTATTTACAAACCAGCGCTAATCAGATCACTTCTCCACCAACACAGCGCTAGGATCAGCTGGTCATGTTACTGTTATAATAGTCAGGGTAACTAGTCAGAATGTGATGATATTTGTATTTTATTCTTCATTCAAAACACAGTCACAGTGGAGACTCATTTGGTCAGTTACACTATTACCCACAGGACATTTTTCCATGCCTTGTTACATAATTATGTAACAAGCTAATTATTCAGAATTACATTATCAATAAAATATATATATAATGTCACATATTTGGGTGAAAAGATGTTTTAATTTATGTTGCTAAAGCAGTTTTAATATGTTAATAATTCAATAACCTGCATTGTCATCAGAGCTCTTGGAAAACGGCACCATACAAACAGCTGCAGCAACACACAGTAAGCTAGCTAAGACAGATGTGAGCTAGTTTATGCAGAGAGTGACTTTGTGTAAAGGTTCGTCTTCTTAATCCATTATCAAGGCCAATAACAAATGAAATGCACAATTAAATACTGTCATGTCAACTGCCAGTAAATGTGAGCATTTTCTCTACACTCAAATAAATTTCACGCTTATCAGATGCGAGCTGCTTTAACTAAGGTAGGTCCAGCGCCTAAATATAGCAAAGCAGAGAAAAGAGCCACAAGTGAGACACTATGGTCACATGCGTGGAGGACACTGGTATGGCAGCAGATTATCTCCAGCAGCCCTGATGGCTCTGGAACGGGCCGCAGCCGCATACAGTGGACATTAGGGGTAGATTTTCATTTTGTATGTCTTTTACCATGACGTCTTAATTGTGATAAATAATTAAACAACAAACAATCAACTGTGTATATTTATTTTTCATGCCTGACATCATATTGCCTTTTTTGTATTTCTTGAACAGTTTTATGTACTCATAAAAAGTTTTTATTATGTGAATTATACTTCTATTAGTCATTAGGGCTTGAAGACATTTTATGCTTGTAAACTATGAGAATAACAACTCAACTAAATCCAAAGGCCTTTTATTTTGCTCAGACCCTGTTTAAATGTGTCATCTTATTTTTCTTTTTTTTTTGATTTGCAGGTGAACATAAAAAAAAAAGATATTTTCATAATTGCTGTGTCATTGTAGCTGTTGACCAATAGGCTTCTGGACAGTTTAGCTTATTTGCCTTTTTCCTACTCTAATTGTGCTGCCCTCAGAGAAGTGGTACACAGAATACAGAAGGTGCCCCTGCTGCTTTCCAAATGGTCAGCAAGATCATAGTGACCTATGCTGCTTGTGGCAGTAAACTGCTCTCTGCAGGGGGGGAGCAGAGGGGAAAGCAGAATGATCCGTTCTTCAACTTGGCTACTGTGCATGTGGTAGATGTTAATGTACCTGTTGTTTAACAGTGGGAACGGACGTACCCGGTACCGGGTGCGTAATCTTTCGCTGTTCTAGCTGTTTTCTGTCCAAAAACTGCGGCGCTTTGTGTCCACAGACACCGTCTGGCAGGCCGCCATCTTGGTGAGGTCGGCTTCGGTCTTAAGTTTCGTTTGTGTCACGAGCATAGATTGTATATGGTCACGAGGTATGAGAGCCGAAGAAGAGTGTAATTTGGCGGAGGCGATCTTTATCGGTCTCTGCTGGCGACCCGTAGGGGCTACACAGACATGCAGGATATGCCTGAAATCGTCTCGTCGAGACGAACAAAATGTAGGATGTTCTGTTCTCAAGCTGTGGGCCTGTAAAGCATGGGAGTGCTTTTGGTCATTTATATTAAGACTGTTTTTATCAATATTTCAATGTTTTGGAAGCTTTATGTTATGTGGAACGCGGTTGTATGGAGAGAAATAATGTTTTGAAGATGTAAATATGGCCAAAACATGGACATTCGCCTGGTATATTTTTGAAAGATTGTATAATAACTGTTGTATATCAGTTTCTTAGTTGTATTCTAGGTGTATTAGAAGATATTCAGGTGCATTATAATCTACTTTAGGATGGTTTTGACGGTTTACTGCATCAAAATAAAGCTTTTTACCAGGCGAGGATGAAAATATTATATTTTTTCTGTATTTCATATCCATGTAGTCTGTAATGGTAAAGTAAATATGTTAATCTACAATGGATTTATATTCCTTAGCTTCTGACCTTTGGTTGACCCTAATGGTTGAGGAGATATTACAGATTTATTTTGGATGTTATTTTAGGCGTTTTTCCTAGAAATAGGTGCCAGGTAGGAGTTAAAATATGTGTAAATGTTCAACAGTGCTGCAGTGTGAAAGTACAGCAACATTTTAACTATATAAACCAAAAGCCATTAACACCACTCTAGTTTGAATTTTGCACTCAACAATTTCTCTCTTTTGCGCCATACCCTCGTTGCATGAGGCAGCAGATCCACTGGGTGTTGCTAATTAATGGAGGGCATCTTGGAGTCCAAATCCTTTGTTTACTTTTTAGTATCAGCATTGGGGCGTAGCAAAGCCACAAACCTTTGATATGGGCTGTCATCAGTGCATAATCATAATCAATTCAGCCAAAAATTTGACACAGTCTTCTTCAAAGCACATCAAAACTTCATTAATTCTTTTAACCCCCACAGTGGGTATCAGCTAAGCTGAAACGTGAATGCCATAGCAAAGAGCACAATAAAAAAAATGAGGACAGAATTATGCGCTAATCCTTGTCGACAAGAACAGAGCGGGGGCTGCTCTTGTTCCTCTTCAATCAAAATATTGGTTGTGGGTGTGTCAAGTTCCACTAGAATTAAAAACCCTGGTTGAGCTGGTGCCATAATTCTGTTTTATTGTTCACACTTTAAAAAGTTGTCCAATATTTTTCTGTTGCCTTATGTTTGGCAAGTCCGATGGAGAGGACATTAAAAACCTGACAGTGTATTAATTTCCATTCGTGTCAGAGTAGTTTAACAGTGACATACTGCTGTACAGGTTCTTTCTAGATTAGGGTAAACTGAGATGGAAGAACGTATGGATTAACTAAGTAGGCCATGAGGAAAACAATGGGGCTCTGGCTATGGGACTCTCTATTTCCTATAACCACTTGCCAGAGAATGGTAGCACCCTACATGGATCACTTTTTATTTCCTTCCCCTCCATCTTCCGTTCTATTTTCAGCGGAAAGAAACATCCCCAGCGCTTGAATGAGTGACAACGCTTTGAATCCCTGACATTCATTCCAAATATCCCATTCAAATCTCCATAAATGAATACAAAATGAATACTAGAGGGAATAAATTAGCCGCTCGTTAATTAGCCGTTAAACCATCGTTGAAAGTCACATCGGGTTTGTCAATGAGCGGCAGTTGCAGGGGGTCCAAGGCCCCAGGATATGGCACATAGTCTTTGGGTCATGTCTGACGTGAGCAAGCAAGCACGCACACACACCCACATACACACCCACACACACACACACACACACACACACACACCACACACACACACACATGTAGACAGACCCTAATAAGTGTGGCCAACAGTTTCTAGAGCATTGTGCCTCTGTTAATATTAGTTCTGCTCAGTTCATGCTCAGCAAATAAAGTCCTCCCCTTAGTGTAAGAGATGGGGTCAGAGCTGTTTCCTCTCAGAGCTGACTATGGGTACCAGGGGACTGGACTAATTTACACCCTTCAGAAGGAAATTGGATGGGCGTGGAAGGAAAGAAATGGGAGAACGTTCAATTTTGGTCACACTGGACTAAAACACATAAAGATTAATTAGACTGCATTCATAGAAAATACATCACAGAGACAAGTGACACACCATACAATAGAAAACACTGCATCTTGCACATAAACATAAATACAACTCATTTACAAAAATACCCACAGTGTGTCTACTCACATTGTACGATCAGCTCCACCACGGCCTCCCGGGGCTTTACGTTGAACCCATTATACTGGCTGGTCTGGCAGCGGTACGAACCCGTCATCTCCCTGGACACATTTACAATACGCAGCACACCATCGTAGCTCTCCATCTGCATGCTGCCGTCAGGCATGGGCGCCTCCTTATCGGCTCGCGACCACAGAATGATGGGCTTGGGCTTCCCTGAAACAAGGCACTCCAGCTCCACTGTGTCACCCTCGCGGGCCACCAGGGGGGACTTGCCCCGGGGGACTGTCAGGTTGGGGGGAACTAAGAAAGAGAAAAACAGAGGAGGGACTGATATGGGGCTCTAGAAAGTCAGCAGACGGGGTAAGAGGAAATGATCGATTGGGGGGAGAAGTGGCGTGGAAGGTACAGTATGGTGGGAAGCGCATGAGCATCCAAGTTGCAATGGCAATGAAGCTGAGTCTCAACCACATACACAGCTTGTATGGAAGGACCATGTGGATATTAGCAGCAGCAATGGCTCACGGCTGGAACTGGACGACCTGAGCATTTACTCTAAGTAAAACCATCATGGAGGGCAGCGGTGAGGAAGGTAAATGCAATCAAGCAATGGCAAACAATGAACAATGCAATGAAGAGCTGACAAGCAAATCGACTTTGTGACCATAACAGTCGAAGAAAATGATCCTTAATAGCTCTTTCTAACCCAAAGTTTCCTGGTGCTTAGGAGCCACAGGAACTAAACTCAGGATATAAACTAGGAACTAAAAGTCCTTGTTGCGTATCCCTCTTTGCTTTTGCACTGCATCTGAATAACTGTATTGATTAACTGATTAGACAAATTAGTCCGATAATAGAAATATCGTGTTTCAAACACAGCAGATTCATTGAATTTTAATTAATTGTTCACAACTCTGATTTCTGAATACATTTAATGAATTGATACAAAAGAGACTCGCAGATGTGGAAAAACAATCAAAATATGTAGGGAAAAAAACGTCCAGGGAAAATATTTCTTTGCGTTCTTGCTGAGAGTTAGAAGAGCGGATTGAGACCACTCTCATATCTGTCCATTAAATATGTAGCCGTAGCCAGCAACAGGTTATCTTAGCATAAAGACTGCTTGCAGGGGGAAACAGATAGCCCAGCTCTGTCCAAAGGTTAAAACATCCACCTACAAGCACCTCCAACGTACATATGGACAGACTTATTCTTGGCCAGACTCAGAGACCTCTGGAGTCTTCAGGAAGGCAATGGTTCTCAAAGATCTCATATCAAACCAAAGAGATATAACTGCTACATAACATATAAGTGCTACCTCACTAAACAAGAAGCTAATCCACCTAATCTTCCTATAAACAAATTCTATGCACTGTACATCTTCCCACGTAACTATATCTTCGGCATTAAAGTATTATCATCATTTTCAGGTTCATGACATCGCATTCTCATCATTTCCTCATCACAACACTACTTTTTAGAATGATTTTCACCACCATCATTGCAATAATTCATAATTCTTATCACCATCACTTGCATCATTACCATCACTCTCCACAGATTTATACTTCTTTGCCCTCCTCCTCATGCAGCTTCTCAATCTCAGCACAGCATCATACCATTCAGAGCATTTACAACAGAACCCTCCCAAGGGTGATACAGCATTATTTCTGGCCGTGTAACAAAATATGACCCGATAAATATTTTGCCTTTGTTGAACAGACATTTTAGAGCCTGGCTGAAAGTGAACAATGAATAATAAAAGAAGTGCAAAGCGCCAAATTGCTGGACACATTTGCAGGTTTCCTTGAGTGTGCCTATGTGTGTGTGTGTATGTTTGGAAAGCAGGAAAACTAGCAGGTTGGATCAGGCAGTCTGGTTCCTCATCAAGCATGCTGGCCAAGTAAATTTGTTTAATTAGTAAACCTGGCAAATTGCACCGGCTCCTAGAGTGCCGTGTGTGTGTATTTGTGTGTTCATGTATTTTTGTGTGAGTCCAAACCATCAGCAGACTCCAAGACTGTTTAGTAGCTCTGCTCCCAAAAATAGTTTACAGCCAGCAAGTCGAAGAGTGAAAATCTTCTCAGCAATGATGAAAACCGCTTCATGCTTTCCTGATGATTTTCGAATCACTGTCATTCTTCCCAAACAATGCTGCAGCTGGAATGAAGTCAAGCCACACTGAAGTTTCATAGTGATGAAATCACTAGCAATCCCCAGAAAATGAAACGGAGTCCAGCTATATCTCTATTGACCCCATTTCTGTCTGGGTGAGAGGTAACAGTCTCACAGCCATCTCAATTCCTTTTGTCCTCAAAGTAGGTCAAAAGGTACTAACTTACTCAAAATTGTGGCTACAGTATGTAAAGCCTGATGTGAATCACAGATTAATTAAACTGGTAGAAACAAGGAGGTTGTGCCTCACTTAAAAACTAAATAATTATTTG
The DNA here is from genome assembly GCF_014851395.1 of Micropterus salmoides. Lineage (NCBI taxonomy): Eukaryota > Metazoa > Chordata > Actinopteri > Centrarchiformes > Centrarchidae > Micropterus > Micropterus salmoides. The sequence continues at coordinate 10,500,725 of NW_024040928.1, forward strand.
TATACAAACTGTCAATTTAGCTGACTCCCAGGTTATTCACTGACAGAGTGAATGTCCAGGAAGAAGTAGGAGTGGGTGTAAATATTGGAGGGGGCACAATGTCACAGAATCCTCTCTCACTGAACTATACTCATTAAAACATTTTTCCAAATAAAAAACAAGCTTTAAACACAACACCAACCAACACCTCATAAGTTGATATGGCAAACCTGTTAGCAAACAGTGGCCTATTTACAGATCCAGCAGATGTTTTAATAGGCGTTTCTGTTCCAAAATGCCCCTGAAACTCCTGAAGGAAATACCTGGCTCTTTGGTGTCTTTTGGTGCTTGGCAGGTAGTGCAGAGTAGGTTTATCAAAACCTTTCCACTAAAACAGCTGCCTGCTGACTCTGTAAACAACGCTGATTAGAGTGTTGGGAGTGAACCATGACAGTAAACTTGCGGGCTTAAACCAAAACAGTGAGCTGAAAGACACTATAATGCTCCATATAGCTGGGAGGAACTGTAGTCCAGTGATCCTGTTACTACTTGTATTGATCATAGCAGCTTTAAAGCAAATCTACTGTATATTGGAAAGATGTAAGTAAACATGTTGGTGTCATTAACATGGGATAATAAAGACTCATTCACAGGCAAATCTTGGCAACAGATCCAATGAAAGTGGACACTCATTTCACTCTCATACATTTGCTGATTTGTATTCACACAATGTCTTGACTGAGGCAGCCAGGTGTCAAGAGCTGACATATTTCTTTCCACGGCATATTTTCTCCACATTTCCGAATATTTCCTTGGGTCCATCCAGTGAAATGGTGAATTGACAGCAGCGGTGGAGGAGAGGAGCAGTAAGCATCCATTAGAGAGTGGAGGAGAGGTGTATTCACTGAGTTGCCATCATTACACCTGGCCTCTCCACAGCCCAGATTAAGCAGGCAATTACAGTTGTCTTCCTATTGGGTTTGGCAGCATAAATACTGGCTATCAGCTGCCATTGTCTCTCCCCGCATCATCATAGAAACGCAAACAGCCTTACATGCACACAGACACTCACTCATTTCTCTCTGTTGCTTACTCTGTATCTCATTCTTCCTCCTGGTCTCTCTTTCCAAGTGAACACCCTGGCTCTGTGTGTGAGACTGACCACTGAGATGCTCAGTGTGGCAGAGAGCCTGCTACTGGTCTTCACTGTGCTCTCATTGTGCCAGAGCCATCCAAATGCCAGTGATGCCTGCAGGGCATGCCTGCTGTGTGCGTATGCTTGTATAGTGTGCGCTTATGTGGTTTTATGTCTCTGCATGTGCATATGTGTATAGCTCAGTGTTTCTCTTTTCGCCCACGGGTGGCACCCTGCTGTGATCCTGCCTCAGTTCCTCAATGGGATGCTTCTAATTGTTGTTGTTGACTGAAAATACTGCATCTATGTGTGTATTTGCGGTCCTAAATTAGGAACTGGACCTCCTTGTTTGCCCTCAGTAGCTCTGCACATCTCTGGGGTCTCAGCTGGAATGATCCTCCAAGAGTAGAGGCTGATTGCTGGAGCCTTTCAGTGCAATGTGAGCTGACTGCAAAACGTGGAAATATCTGGCACTTTGCATTTTCTTACAGCAATAGGAGCCAGAGTGGTGCACACAGACGTCTTTGAGAATAAACAACACTCCCGCTGCCCCCTTTTTGGGTAAGTGCAGTGACATCACTCCTCATCACCATGGCAACCCAGCGCTCTCTACTACTGCAACTCCTGCAGAGCGTGTGCCTGAATGTGTGAGAGTGTGTTTAGACAGCTTGAGGCCAATGAGTGGGTCACAATGTGACAGGACTCTCTGCTCGTCTGAGTCCTGGACCTCTGGGGACAGAGAGAGGAGTCCCACGGGGCCACTGTGGACATGTTTGTGAATCTGTGTGTGTTTGTATGTGTGAGGGAGAGCTGCAGCTACACCCCGAGTTGCTGATGTGTCATAAGTATCCACAGATGTGTTAAAATTGGCTTAGTACATTGACTGCAGCGACACACTAGTGACCACATTGGCACACTACTGTGTGTGCGTTTTTGAGCTTTATGCCATTACCGAGATTTTATAACTTATCTTGCGATCAATCACACAAACCCCTCATGAATTCATGTGGCTGAGATTGTAGAGCAGCAGGCTATCAATACCAAAACTCTTATGGGTTGCAGTTTGATCTGTGGCCACACTGCTCTCTGTAATGTTGCCCTTCTGTTTTTTACAGTCAGGCACAGTACACAAATATACACCTCCAGTACCACATTCATTTCTGCTGCTAAATAGTGAGCAACTCCCCTGGAAGGACCAGAGTTTTTGTACATCGCTCAAGGGACCTCGACAGTAGTTAATGAGGGAGGGAAGCGTGTTTCTTAGTGTGTTTCCCTCACAGATTTTCCCAGCTGGACAGGGAGGTGATATCCCAGATGGCCACCTCCATAAAGCATGACTTCGGGCAGTGCAGTTGAGGCTATATGCAGGTACGCTGGGCATAATGTGCCAAATTATCTAGCCTTATTAACATATTTTATGGACTTAGCACAAAGTGAAATGTGGTGTGCAACTGCCACTACGTTTCTGCTTGCCACCTTCTTATTTACCTTCATAAATGCACAGTACATGTTTGTGTTTACAGACTACAGTGTTATTTTATTCTGACAGTTTCAGCATCTACCATCTTTCCAAGAAATATCACAGATGTTGTGCTGACATATGCTGCCAGGTGGTTATATTCTTATCATTCTAGAGGTGGCATGACCATGGCATCTACTGTTGTCATATGGCAGATTTCTCAGGACAGCATCCCAGCTCTGGGACAGCTGTTAGGCCCCTTCATCCCAGTTCACAGCTCACTGGGCCTGTTTCCAGACCTCTACTGGCTTGTTAATCCAATACTGGGATCTACTGCTCTCAGATGGCATTGTTGTAGCCCAGTTTACAGTTCCAAACTTAATTTTGGTTCTTCCAGTGATAAGCAATGCCATTTCAGGTATTTTTGTGGTAATTTCAATGAATAGACTGGACTATCTTTTCAATGTGTCCTCTTTGTTGCAGTTTTATTATTACAGACACACATGCCACCTAACTGACCATTCACTACAGGATTCTGGTTTTAAAATAACAAGTCATCTGCAGAAGGAATGGAACAAATGTTCTGCCAGTGACAGTTGTCATTTCAGCTAACAAAATCGATGGTTGCCAGCTATAAAAGAGAAGCCTGCTTTTGTAAACATCTGTGTGAAATCAAGGACCAATTGTTTGAGAAATAACTATTAATTTCAATTGGAAAATCAGCCGTTGTTATTGTAAACTGCATATGAGAATTGAAAGCATGACTTAGACAATGGACCACCCAGGTGAACTCTCTTCACTTATTTTATCAATTTGAAACTGATCTACTTGATGTAACTTTCAAAAGCAGACACATTGCAAAAGTAAGATACACTGCTTACAGGATATTTTTCAATGTGTTCAGTTGTTGGACCAGCTAGATTTCCTATGGCACAAATAACATGAGAATGGACATGTGACCAGCATCAACAAAAAAACACATTCTGTGAAAACCACACATCCAAACAAGAAGGAAGCAAACAACTTATTTCCACCCACAGTGACCAAACAGCGGTTGAACCTTTGCACCCTGGAGGTGAATCAGGATGCAGACCAGGTTTCCCTTTATCGGGGTCAGTGAATTTGCTGCTGAAACAAGCACATCAACACAGCCAACAGCCAGCGGCCATGCTGTCCCTATTAGAGTCCCATGTGGCATGGTCACTCGGATGATGGCAGCTCATGATGAATCAGAGTCAAACAGACAACGGCACAGTTGAACGGAGGATTGACAGAGACAAGCGGGCCTTCCATGATTACTCATTTCGGAAAAAAAGAGCTTGCACATTGTGTTTATTAAAACCAGCTCATTTTTTAATCAAGTGAGCACTTAATTGATTTCCTTAATTCATTAACTGCACTGATTTCTGAGATTGACAGAAACACTGGGTGGTGCCAGAGTTTCAGGTGTGAGTGGGATGCTAATTGAGGGACTCATCATGGAAGGATTTATCTCCCTCACAAGAAGAGAGAGGTGACTTTCAATTCTAATACTTTGTGATCATCAATCAGACTGTGGATGAGCTACCGTCGTGGGCTGATGCTAATATGTATCAACAGAGACCCATTCTCGCCATGACTGTTTAAAGGGCGGTAATGTCGTTTTCTTGATCCAAGATGGTAGATGGTAGTGTTTATAGTAATTATAATACAGCGAGTGCAATGAACGGGTATCAGCTTTCTGAATCAGTGTTGAAAATTGGCTTCAAATGTCAAGAATACATCTGTAATAACTCTACATGCCATTAAATTTTTATCTCTAAGATGGTCGCAGTGGTAGTTCCAATCTGAAGTCAAATAACACATCAGAGTCACACCCAGAGAAGGTCAGTAATTACATCACCGACAATAATCCAGCAAGACACGCCCACACACATTTAACACACGATCTAATGAGATGATTAATTAGCTCGTTCCTGTTAGAAGTTTATGGGATGTTTTATGTTTTACACTAATGCTCGTAACTCTTTTCAGCTGTTCCTGTGTCTTGCGGTTCTTAATCCTGACAGTATCCAAAGGGGAGGCCTGTGTCCTCGTTTCCAGACCACGCTCATAAATAAGCATTAGCCTTGCAATCTCTGGGAGCCCCTGACGAGAAAAGTAGATGGTTACTTAATGAGTGTGTTACGACAATAAATATTAGTGCTGTTTTGCAAAAGGGAGAAATCATGAAGGCTGTTGAAGTCTGTGCTCATCAGAAGTTGAAAGAATGGAACATAATAAATATTCTCTTTTAAAAAGATGTGCTGTGGGCTGGGGCTAAGCCCGGGTTTGAAATCTGGAACTGGAGCCAATACTCGTACAGCCAGCGAGCTCCAAAGTGTTCACACTGGGCTGACACTTTAGGCTCAATAGCTTTCCAACCACTTCCCCAGCACGAAACCCTGGCAGACCTGCAGTGTAATCTCCTCTAAACGCTTTTATTAAGACTTCTAATTGGAGATCGGGCTTTCTCCCTTCAGGAGAACAGGCAGAAGAACAAAAACAGGGCTTATTCACCCCAAAACAGGCTGCAGGCGAATGGCAAAGCAGAGGCACAAGTCACTTTGGTACACAGCAGTTATACTGTGCCGCTCATTGAACACACTCCTCTGATTCATGGCATAAATCTGACTGAAAGAAACGCCACTTATTACAGGCATTCAGGAAAACAGCCCAGTCACATCCCGGTAAAGCAGCAGGAATTGTAACTGGCAGAAGCAAAATTCAATATATTATTTCTCATGACAGGAACAGCTCTATGACAATGCAACATTTTCGTAATATTTCATACCCACACATCTGACTGGAACAATAAAAGCTTAAGAAGCAATCTCATCTAAGCCTTAAGGAAACCTTTCATTTCATGTGATCACAATGGAGTCAGTCATTTCCTCGGTTATTTTCTCAGTCAGACAGCAGCATTATTTTTTTTTTTTTTTTTACACATTAAAGGGTCTGTATTAATGCATTGGCATCGCCCAGGCACTCCAAAATAAGAGACTGCACTACTTAAAAGATAATGAGGAAACAATCTTGGCAGGTGCGATTGATCCCACTGTTTTATAGCGCAGGGATTATCAAAGGATTATCTAACAATAATTATGCACCCAAGGTCGACGCACCGCTTTCATGTTGGCGCTGTGAGTGGCAGCGAGGTGTGTGTGCAATAGAAAAACAAGACGGTGAGAGGAGGTAACGGTGTGTGTGTGTGTAAAGGTGCCTGTTGATGTGTGTGCATATGTGCGTGCGTAACAGGGGAAATTAAGCTCGCTATGAACTCCATCACAAATTGCAAAATATCACACACCAAATAACCACCAAATATAACTTATCAGTACCGAACACACACCAGCAAAATTAAAGTCTAAATGAAACGGAAATCTGGGATGAGGAGCCTCCCAATCGTGGCGTGTCCGAGGTCACACCCCTTAGTGGAGCGATGTAAGTAATGCATGGTGACATTACCATGCATTACCACACATTTGCTGCACATTGATTGACCCCCGACTGCAGATTACAGATCAAGACCACCATTCATGTCCCATTACATGTGTTATCGCTTTGTCTTTCTAACCAATTCATCTCACCATGATTGCACAGCCTACAGGAACTGAGAAAGCACGAAACGTTCCGCTGACTGTACTAAATGTGCAGAAGTACACTTCTGCACATCTATTTCATGAGACGGTGCGTGAGAGAGGGATGAGTGGATCAAAAGTTAGAAATAAACTCCTGCACACTGTCATTCAGACATTTCAGTGCATTCATCAGGCAAATCTTACCTGAAGATCTAGCACGGAAATGCTGCAGGTGTAAACGTCACAAATAAATGTATTATAGCAACTTTTGATCCAACTGTACTAAATGTGCCATGCAGCAATCTTCTAAAAGTCAGGCTCTCTTTTGTTGCCTGTGAAGCTGTCACAGGTGTCTTTTTTTAATCAAATCTGACAGGAAGAGGGCTGATCTGAAACAATAACTATTAAAATAAATGTTTGGCGTCAGATTTTGCCCTTTGATTATTCTTACCTTTGACTGAATATGTTTTATTATCTAAGCACCTACATACAATGGGGCAACAGAGTGTGTAAACGACAACAGCTGAGCGGCTGCTGTAACACTGCTCAGTTCCTATGAGACTACTCAACATGCCATGATTGAAACTAAAATGATGCAGCTCAGTAGACAAGGTGGACTGATATGTTGTGTTATTGACATGCTGTACACATGTATACAAACATGAGTCGGAACAGTGGTGGAAGCAGCCAATTAGATGGGAGGAAGATGGATGTTTAGTCTCGGATTAGTTGGACTGATGGGAGTCAGCTTTGGTTCACAGGAATCCAATTGAACAGTCAATGAAAAACAGTGATGTTGGTGCTGTAATACAATTGTCAGCAGTAACTTGAAATGACAGTAGAAGACAGTTGTTCTTGAACACAGCCTGGGACAGATCACTGGTATTTAGTCAGGCAGTGAACAAAGAAGCTATACAAGCATTCTTAACCTATGGAGTCCAGGAAGAGGGTTTAAAAGGTCGGCTCACCCAAATTCACACAGAACCAACTTTTCTTTTTTAAATCTGGCAGACACTTTAGCTTCTATCTGGTTATGTCCTTTGAGGCTTACACTGAGAGTGAACTCAGTTTTGTTTGTGCTTCTAACGTATTACAGTTTTTCTCAGTCGCTTTGGTGCATTTCTCAGATCAGAATTGAAATTCTCAAAACTAATTGTTCAACCTCCACATCATCTCGTCCCTTGTGCACATCATAAAAGCACTTTCTCATTGTTTTGAACAAATTGCGAATGACTTGACACACTGATGCAAATGATTATGTACAATTGTCTGCTGTTTCCTACATTATCAATTGCTTATGTCATGCTGATCACAATGAATTATACCAGTCTCTGTTGAATAATCTTACCCCCCAAAACATCTAGGCATAAGTTCACTGCATTAGTCACTACATGCAAAATGGTTGAACACATTATCAAAAATCAAAGTTAAAATACTTTATTCATATCCTTTGCCTACAAGTATATACTGTAGCTAAACGAAATGTTATTTCTTAAGGACCATAAACAAAGTAAGAATAGACCACAACAACACTCATACCAATACTCAATATCAGTAAATAGTAACAATAACAATACATAGTGAGCAGTAATATGTATATATATATATATATATATATATATATATATATATATATATATATATATATATATATATATATATATATATATAAAATAAAACAAATGTTGTTTTCCCCTGAGAACGGGATAATTCATTTTCTCGTGATCACGAGATAACAAACCATAGCTGAATACAGGGGCTGGCAGGTGCGTTTCTTTAGGATAATTTCAAAGCAATTACCAGTGTCACTGGTTAGTTCAGATGGTAGAGCACAGGGCTCGTCAGGAAATGTGTAATGTTACATGGATTCCCCTGAATGAGAAAGAATTTCCTCTGCCTGGGAATGATGGGGAAATGAAAAGTCCATAGGTTGATGGATGTGGACCAAATGCCGTAACGCACGTCCAGCACGTGCTTCACAGTAATGTGAGCATGTGAAACAGTCTTTTCATAAGAACTTTGTTGAAGAGGATTATGAAAAATATTAAAAAGAAAAATTTTGTCTTTAGTGAAATATATATATAAAAATATATATTTATATATATACACATATATATATATATACACAGGTGCTGGTCATATAATTAGAATATCATCAAAAAGTTGATTTATTGCATTTTGTGCATTTTCATCTGAGTACACTGTTATATTGACAAGATGGCTAAACATTTTGACTTGCTTGTTCATAAACAAGACACAAGGACTTCTTGTTCTGATGGCAATGACAAGTTTAATGACATAAAGATTTGCTTTTGAGAGATTTTGAGCAAGTTATGGGCTTTTGCAGGTAATCCACTGTGTTGTGCCGTTTGTATTACCTGTTCGAGAAATGCACTTACTATTTTGCAAATGTTAAGGATGATTCGAGAAATGTACCAAAGCGACTGAGAAAAACTGTAAAAAAAATGACTTGAAAAACCAGACAAAAACAAGGCCTTCCCCCAAAAATTGTCCTGGAAAGTCTGCATAATCCACAGACCTGACCTTATTTCATTGGGAAAAAATCTCTGACATAGGTAGGAAGTGGTAAAAACATTTTTAAATAGCATTAAAATTACATAATTTGAATGCCGTAAACACCACAGGAAAAAAAACTTTTTCTTGGGGTGCAGAATTCTCAGCAGCAGATGTGTGAAAGCCTTGGGCTGATAAAAACCAAAAGGTATCTGCATTGCTTTATACCACAAGAGACTGGAAGAAATGTGTGCTGCTAAGATTTGGGTGAACTCACCATTTAAAGAGAAATTCACTTTTCTTACAGTCTAGTCTAAGAACAACCACATAAGTTATCAGACAGGTTTCCAACTTTAATTATACTATATACACCTTTTACCTAGAGACAGATACCAAGCTGAACATTAAAGTTATTTTTACACTTGTCAGTGCTCTTTAGATAGTGGATAGTAATTTTCTTGTCAACTTTGAACTACTGTACTTAACATAGTTGTAAAAGCCACACTTGTTTTTTGTTAATAGACATTTTCAATTTCTGAATAAAGTATACAATGTCTATATGTATGTTTGTGTCAAAAGTGTTGGGGGGGGGGGGGGGGGGGGGTGTAGATGCACTAGTGACACAAAGGGGTGTGAGGCTCACCAGTTGTGGAAGAGATGTTGACGTCAATGCTGATCTCAGGGATGCCTCCTCCCTTCAGCGCTGCCACACAGGTGTACGTTCCGAAGTCGGTAAACTTGAGGTCTATGATGTCCAGGTTGGTGGTCCCAGGGGAGATGTCGGGGTCCGTCTGGGTGATGACCATACGCTCTGAGCTCCGCAGGGCACGGCCGTTCTTTAGCCAACTGAAAGTCAGCTCCTCTGGTGGGGTCGCCTCCACCTAGGGGATTCAGCACATTGTTGTTATTTGTGTTATACTGACGAGTAGCTTCCTATAACTTTTAGCTATTATATGCATACGCATGTGTGTGTTTCTCTGCAGTGTTTTTCCTTAACGATACCTGACAAGATATCTTGACTTCACGTCCAATCTGGATGTTGTCGTCATTGTGGTAGGGGTCAGGAGTGATCCAGAAGCGCCCCTTTTTCAAAGCTGTGAAGAGATAATCCATTTGGTTAGAACTAAAATTACATTTGTACACTGCATTTGTTCCTTCTGAAAATCTGGAACAAACCCTCAGGTATTTACTGTAGGTTATGGGTCTTCTTGTCATATTGATGTGATTTCCGAGATATAATCCCAAAGACAGGATTTTATGGATTTTTTAAATTGATTTTTTCCAGCGTTTTTACTTTTCTCATTGTCCACACTTGGGCTGTAAAACGTTGTTATGTATCTCCAGTGAATATATTGTAAATCTGACTTTGTTACTTGTACCTGCTCAGCCTTTGTACACATTGTTCAAATGCACAGAAAGACTAGATTGTGTCAGCTGGCTGATATAACTGATCTGCGCAAAGCATTGTGAGCAAACCATATTTCTTACTCATCTAGATGTGTCACTTCAGCACTGGGGTTGTGAAATCAGTGCTGTTAAAGCAGAAGTGACAACTTCATGGATATGGAGACATGGATATGACAACTTTATAACTGTTCTTCTAAAACAATAACTTAAAGTTTAGCTTTTGATGGCGCAGAAGGTTCAAACAGAGGACTTAACAGATAAAGCAGAATCATATGTTTGTTTTGAAGACTAAAGCTTTGAACCAACATTAATATTGATAACTACGGACTGAAGAATCCTACAGCATTCAAGCCGGTTCACACACACAAACCCACACGCAAACACACACACACACTGTGAAATTGGAGAGATACCTAACAAAATATCCACCATTTCTAATCCAATTTGGTTTGCAAACTCCATTTTCAAAGCATAGCTTCTCTGAACAGGAAAAAAAAAATTATTTCATTATAATGCATGCTGTATTGGTTCCAAACCCCTGCGCCTACTGTTCAATTCATCTCCTAAGCAAAAAAAGCTGACGGCACCATGGAAATCTTTTCATCTACCAATTCCCAACTGACATTATCATATTCAGTTTGGTAAAGGGAAAACGAAAACAAAACCTGCGTGTCAGATTTAAACACAGGAAATTGAATGTGCAAAACACTGTGATGCCTGCCGAGCTGCAGATTGAGGGGAGAGACGAGTGACACACGCCTCCTTGACATGATCTTCCTCCTCGCGTTTGAAATTCGTGTCGGCAGGCAGTGAATCCTATTTCTGACGCGTGTCAGATACAAATATTACAATCATGTCAACACCACTGTGCATTTGCATTCATTCTTGTTTCCTATATACACTTATTCTGCAAGGCACTGCCTATCAGTCATGTTGTATATAATTCAATAGAACTAGCATGGAAACTGTAGCACTTAGCATAATAGCAGCATATATCTGTGACCTTTATGGATATGAAAATAATACAAGGCATTACCTGCAACCCACGTTCATTCCCATTTGGGCTCAGCTCTGCATCATAGTGTATATCTACTACACTACATATACGTCAAGAATAAATTTCCTTAGAGCCAACATACATAACATAAGGTTAATGAAACAATACTAAGTCCATTATGGAAGCCATTATGTGAGCTTATCTGTGAGGAAACACAGATATCCTTCAATCATATATGTCAACCAGTGACAACAGACGGAGCTGTAGTTACAGCTTGACAGTTTGAAAAGGCTTTTGTGTCTTAGCGACATCCTCAGCAGAGTTGGTAGCTGCTTCTTAAGAAAGTATTATCTCATACACACACACACTCACACACACACACACACACACATACACACAGACACACCTTTCATTGTGCTGTCACAGGTGACAGTGGATAAACATTTGGATTAACTGCTTTCCTCTTTTTACATTCCTCCAGCTCAAGTATATTCTGTCTCAACTTAAGAAACTGTAACACAACGAGGCACTTAACAATCCCCCACCTCTACTTTGCTGTAAGCCAGGTATAATCTTGTTCATGAAGTTGTCCGTCAGACTCACAAACACAAATCATTCTCCACAGTTTGTTTGTAGTAATTTGTTTCTGCGGTAAATGTTGTGGACAGCCACACATGGAGTGTAAACTGGCCAAGCAAATAATTGTCAATGTTTTAGAAAGAAACGGTTGACAACTGACAACACGAACTGTGTATGGCTTATGTGATGCATCATTACAAAATCCCATTTTATAGAGGGCTTGCTTTCAAGGGTTCAAGGCAACTACTCTTTATACTGTACGGATGATTGGTTGGCCGACTTTGAGAAGAAATTGGTCAGAAGATTCAATCAACCTCCAGGTATTTAGCTGTAGAGCCTCAGGTAAGAAGAACTGAGACAAGATACAAGACATGCTGTGGCCGAACCAATCTGATTGGCACGTAATGCTTTGCTTTGTTGCTGACAGTTTTAATTTAGTTTAGTTTCATACATTTTATTCACCTAAGTTGGATTTACAATCAACTCATACGTTCGGAGTGACATTTTTTTATAATCTCAACAGAATATTTTTTCCTCGTTTGCATAATGTGATTAACCCCCTACAGTGCTCATGCAAAGGGTAAAATATTGCATGCATTTGCTCATTAGGGAGGTCACTGCTCCAAGGATTCCCTGCATGAATTTTGAATTTACTTCAGAGCTACATATTATATTAACCTGTATTGTTTGTAACAACACACCAGTGTTATCAGCAGAAAACACAAGTTTGGGCTGCTGAACAAAATTGAACCTTTTTGGCCAAACACAATTCTGCTTCTGTGTAGATACACTTAACTGACCACAGGATGTGATGAATCCAATTTCACTCTAAAGTGCCCAGGGCCCTTAGAATCCTACTACAATACAATGTGGCCCACCTTCACTTGATGGGTTGGCTTTCTAGAAGAAACTGTACTCAGATGTGTTGCATCATATGCCTTTTTCTTTATCCCATTCTTACTATTTGGTATCCAATTCATATCCCTTAAGTTAAAGTGATGACTGACTAGCCAGATTGATGTCTCAGTGAAAAGGGTGAAAAACGGTGAGAGCAAAACAGGGCACAGTCACTGGCTTATGTGCTACATTCACAATTTGTGACATGTTTCAAGGTTTTTTTCTCAGGCAGCGTCAAGAGGATCAACACAAGTGGCAACATAACTATGTCAGCTGGCGAAAATGACCATGAACAGTGAATGAAGTTTATGAATAACGGTGCATTACTTAACTGATTAACTTTTAAAAAGAACATTAACACAAGGGCCTTCATTTTGCAAACATTGCTGAATACATGGCCAGCTTACGAGGCTCTAAGCTCCAGGTGATATAAAGGATCTTGCTGCTGGCATTTGTGGTGCTGGTTGGTTTTACATATGAAATGCTGGCGTTCATTTATCTGGATTTCAAATTTAAATGGAACTGAACAGAGTAGGACCAAATCATTGAAAAGAAAGAATTCTCCATCTACTTGCATATTTCTGATTAAAAACTTCTGGACTGATTACTGACATAAGGGTGCTCGTGCTCAATTTTTCTAATATCTATGATAATACCTGCACACCAAGGAGACCTGCTATATTATCATACTGATCAGAACATGTCACCACCCAACATCAGAGCTAACATCAATTATATGTTTTCATTAAAAAGAAAACCACCACTTTGTCTGAATATCTGCAAACAACATCTCAGACTTGCAATGCAAGATGTACTGTACATGAGCTTTGTTAAGAAAAATAGGTACATTCTGCTTTGAAAATCAATTGCTCCCATCACTTGCACACAGATTTATATTACACAGCCACAGATCTTAACTACCAGTTAAACCGGGAGTAGAAATGTCTGATTATATCTTGATGGCCACTTTTCTGTTCCCTACTTTTTCTCCCACTTTTACTCAGCCTTCCCTCATGCACGGTGCACGTCAGAAAAGCCAGTGCTGCATATGTGCACTCATGCATATTTCAGAATTGGTTCCTTTCCTGCCTTCCTCCACATTCAAACTCCTTTCCTGCAATTTTATCTGACCATAAATATTAAATGGCAAGAAGGCATTCCTGTAAATCGACTACATTTGTGTACAAGATAGATAAGTGGGCATTACTTCCCCTGGTTGTAGTAAATTTTGCTGGACAGCTGCAGTGACTAAAATGGTGCCTGTTCCCTTATGCATGGAAGAGAATCTGAAACTTGAGGTATTTTAAAAGGGACTGTGGTGAGTGTGCGAGGTGAGAAGTGCAGAGTTGGGGGACTCTATGGGGTGATGGCGCACTGTCACTCTTTCTGATTTAATTCATGGCAAAAGTCACATAAATCTTTAACTACGGCTCCGCTTGGAAACAGAACTTTCCCATTTGCTATGGAGGTAAACTGTGTTTCTGACTACTGTTACACAATTTCCACAACATCATTAATATGTTACAAGAGTAAGTAAATAAGTATGTTAACTCAAAACTCAAGTTCCAGTGTGCTGATCATCTGCTGTTATGTGAAAACATCAAAATCTCCACACAGTCTTAGTTAACTAATGACATCCTGGCGCACCACAAATCGGGTCTCCTGTCTGGCTCCTGAAAGTGCTGCCAGGCAAAGTGGTGATCACGCTGGCTGGCAGTAGAGGAAGTAGAGCTAATGTCTGGTTTTAACGTAGTTTATCCAACTTCGCTTTTATTCAGGAGCTTAGAGCATTAGATCAGCGAATGGAAACGAGTTGCTCAGTCCTCTTTTTTGATCACATTTCTCTATTTTCATTATAGTTAGTTTTGTACTTTTGAGACAATGACGCCACAAAACAAGCGCAGCAATTTGACTGAAATTTAAGTTTGACTAATCAGCGTTTCAGGGGGCAAGTGTTTGAGTGCCCAGGTCAAAAAGTAGTGCTCTTAAAGGCACTGAAAATATACTTGAAATTCACATAGTATGCTTATAGTACATTCATACTTCTAACATGCTTACTACAAGTATATTAAAGATATATTCTCCTCAAAAGTATACTTTGAATAAATTGGTAATAAATATATACTTAACTAAACTTTTAGTAAATATGCTTAAATAAAAGTATATTTTTTACAACATTTTAGTCTATTTATTAAAAATATATTTATTTAACTCTTAGTAAATACTATTTAGGTGTACTTTGTGGAAGTACATTGTTAAACAATTACACTTTTAGTGGGTTAAAAATATATTTATGCCAAACATGCTTCATTGTGTAGGCTACTGCAAAATATTGTAATTATTTATGCAATTGCCACATGTTTGAGCCTGATTTCCAGAAGTATGATTTTTAAAACATATTCTTTTAACATTAAAATGTATTTTTCAAAAGCATATTATTTCTATTTTTTCATTTCTTTCTTTTTATCAGGTAAATAGCTAGTTAAGATCAGAGACCTCTTTCATAAGGGTAACCTGGCCAAGAAGGAAGCAGCACATGTTGTTAACTTAACAAACAACATATAGAAATAAGAATACTTTAAATCATAATGTAGTTACACTTGTTTCTGTTTGACCAATCAGAATCATGGTTTTCAAATAGACGACCCAATCACAAGTCCGCTTCACGAAAGTCGTTGAGAGAGGGAAGCTATTTCTGTCCAGAAATCATTTTGTTTCTCAGGTTTGCTTTGTTTTACTTTACCGACTCGGACTTGGAAGGTGGACACATCAGACATAATATGAAAAGAACACAGAAGAGAAGAATTTCCGGTCAGCTCCCTGCAGAAGTTAATGTGAAAAGAGTTAAAGTGGCGTGCCTGGCAAGGACAAGCAGGAGAGGACAGCTAGCAAAAATCGTCTTTCTGGGTTAGTTTATTATTGTTAGCAGGACAACACAATTGTGTAAGTTAACTAAAGTTGAGCTCACTCTGGGTTTAGAAATATTTTCCTTGGTAGATAGCTCTGGTGTGCATTAGCTAATGCTAGCACGTGGATTAATATATTTGTTAGCTAAACATTAGTTAGCATTTGAATAGCTTCATAATCGAGACAGTGACTTTCAACTGCCAAACAGTGTTGGGAGTAACATTACAGTAATGTATTGCTTTTTGCTGTAAGGCAGTTTTTAATGTTACTAAAATTTCGGGAACAATCAACAATCTCAGTAACCCTGTTGCTGGAATTTTATGAATGAGATTTTAACAAGGCAGGCCTGTGAACGTGTGTGTATGAGCCCTCAATTCTGCTTTTGCACTGTTAAAATGACCAGTGAGGTCTTTATCAGAGTAATAAATGCAACTAATATGTTGCTGTCTGTGTGCTAAAGAATAGGTTCACATTTTTATAGTCTACCTTAATACTCACATGTCCGTGTTTACAGGACGTTATTGGTCACTGTAATCATTATTCCTGCCCATATAGTCTGTAAAGACATCACCACAGTTGTCATTTTTGTATAAATTCATTCTAAAGTTTAGTTGAAGCTACTATGAATCATCAGCTAAGCATCTGTGTTAGACTATTCAAAAGTGGACATCTTCTAAAGGTACACTGTTTTTTAGAGATTTCACTTCACTGCAACCATGGAGGGGGAATCATTACAGTGACCAATAACTCTGTTATAACAGCAATGTTAACATGTACACGGGTATGTGAGAATTGTTTTAAGACGCACTTGAATTAATGTTTTTATGTACTGCAATGCCTGACCACATGAAAAAATAAAAAATAAAATACTGATCAACTTTATGTCCATTTGTATGGTCATAGATCATTAGAACTTTTAAAAGTTGAACCTACCCGTTGCCAACTTTAACCAACTTAATGCTAAACCCAGAGTTGGAACTTCCTGCCTTAGCTCAAGAAAATGAAATAAAGAATAATAATAAAGATTTGCTATAAGAATAGAATTCCAGTGTTTATAATGATACGCAAATGAAGAACTAAACTAGGTGGAAGTACTGGCCTAACTGAATATGTATTTGCAACTGCATTTCTTTTCTTTTAGAGCTTCCTGGGATCGTTGCCTCACTCAGATGGCTCAGAGGCCACAAAAATCTCAAAGGACCAGCTGGACCCTCACAAGATCAATGTGCTCATAGGTATGTCTGGCTCCTGCACACCATCACTGTTCTCACTGGTCTCTCAATACATGTCAACGGGGTCAGACTAAATAAACAAATATTCTTGTGAAGAAATCATTTTATTTAAAATATTGTTATACATTAAGTAATTGGCTACTTTTGTACTTCACAAATTGACTGCTGTGTTAATGTGAAATGACATGCAGACAGAACAGTTAAGCAAATCTATATGTTTGTGTTATTTGTTGTACCTGTTTAATAACATTTTATCATATACAGCTCCTTGGCTGAATGCACAGTAGTGTTTATGTAATGTTTTTGATTATGTTGTAATGGAAGAACTGTGCATTTACTGGGACGGGTCCCTTGTGGAAAACCATTTCACCTCAGTGTTTCCCACACATAGGCTTTACTTGGGTGGCCGCATTACATTAGCATGAACTGAATAAAAGATATCTCTGTAAATCAACATTATAAGATATATCATTTGTCAGGCTCATCTTTACTGTTTGCAGTGTGTGTTAAAGACTAAGGGCTCGCAGCAGGATTCATTTACAACATACCGAGACGAGTTAGTGAGGCTGATCAAGTGGTAGCTACTTCGTTAGGTTCCAACTAAAGCAAGCAATCGTCAGCACAATAAGAAAAGTCTCAGGCATCAGTGTAGAAAATCCAGCATAATTTTACAAAAAAATTGCCACTATCACAGGCACTGGGGCACAAAACACAAGTCAACATATGCACAAACAAATTCTGCATGAATCATTGATGAATTTGGAAGCTTCCTTTTATCATCACCAGAGCTTCCTGTCACTGAACTCTGACTGTGGCAACATGCCAAGGAGTAAAACATCCACTAGAGACACGTACACAAGCTGCTTTCTTCATGGTAAGATCAAGAGAATAAAAGGAGGTTCTACTTGTATTTTGCATTACATGTCTCCTGTTTCCTATTTTACCTGAGAGATTGCATGCAGTTTAATGGATATCCAGTGAATATTGAAGGCATCCTTTTGGATCATTACCTTTACGTATTACAATGTCTCTGTGTTGCTTATTTTAACGCAAAGTGCTTTTGCCTGCAGTTAGCCTGTATGATTCTCTATAGCTGTAATAGCCTGTGGGAATAATGGGTGGCCCTGTACATAAAAAGCGCAGATAATCACACAAAGAGAAAAGCCCCAGTTGAGACCTTCTTCTATAGAGAGCTCATGTCACACGGCAGGATTACAATACCACCTCAGGGGAGCTTCTTAGCAGGGCAAAAGTACACACAGCTCTGGCACACTGACTATGATACGCACGTATGTAGGTGCATAATGACTAAGACACAATGGCATCACTTATGTGCACATGTAAATGCAGCAACAGAGCAAGAAAAAAGATGCATGAATGTGTTTTTTTAACCCTACTCTCTCCTGTGGATTGTTCCTGCCTTTGTCTGGATAGAGAAGAAAGACGTGTCTCACTGCATTCTCTTTCTGAATCATTATCTTCTCGTCTACATTTTTCAGTCAGCCCTGTCTGTCTGTCTCTCAGCAGGCATCACACTGTGCTCTCCATTCATTCTTACAGAGAATATCAGCATGTGAAGTTGAACTCATCTCTCAGAGGCAGATGGATGTCTCTCTAACTGCCACTCTTCTCTGGCTCATCTGCTCTGCTCAAGGTTAAACACAAAAAAGGACAACAGGCATTAGCACGGTTCAAAACACAAGGCATTCACACACGCTCGCATACACACATTCATACCGCCATCCAAACACCTTTCATTTTCCTATTATAACTCCATGCATCTTCACATTAGCACCAACACATACCCCATGCATCAGCACCTTTACAATATCACAGCCACTCACTTTGGCGGAGGAAAAAATAAGTCCTAAATGCTGCTCTCAACCTTCAGGCTGACCTCCGGCTTTAATTTATGTTGAAATGGGGTTCACATGCACACACAGGCGCTGAATGCACAAACAAAACAGGCATGTGCACATGTGCATGCATATTAATGTGCATACAAACACACACACACACACAGTCCTTAGGGCAGCAGCCCAAAAGACCGGTCTGCCTGTGCCAGTTCTGACCGTCCAGCCATTAAATCTGGCATTCATGGATGGAAATATATTCAGCTTTCAACCAGAATTTTTTCCAAAGCAAATTTGATAAGGGTCATTCACATGTTGATTCACATGCTGACAGCCAGGTTTTTACAATGTCATGATTGTTTTCTCCCCACCAAACAGTCTAAATATAAACAGCAGGGAGCTCACACTGAAAAATATTACGCTTTTGCTTCCCTATAAATAACAGCAAGCTTCCAATCAGAGTTACAAAGTGTGGATGGTTGCAAGTGTGTATGACTTTCTGTTTTTGCTTGAATGTGCACCTGCGTGGGTGTTGCGGAATTAGCTGCGTCTACACTAGCAGGTCGGAATGATGGATGTCTTGGGTGTAAAAGCTTTATACCTGAATTTGTCAGGAACTCCTGGAGGAATTGTTGAGAATATCCGATGACAACACAGCGGCGTCTGATTTTGAATCTTTGATAGCTCCAGCAATGCTCATTTCTCTTCATCACACAGAGGGGAAAACACATTGCTAGGCGAAAAGACGGGAAACATATGCCGGAGTCTGCTCCGTCTTGTGCGCGGGGACGCATGAAAACAAAATGCCAGGCCAGCTGCCCATTTCAACAATACCATCTACAGACAGTTCTGTTTCAATTCACCAACTCTCCTTTAGAGAGCTGCCTACTCATGTTTGAGCAACAGAAGAAAGGACAAAACAACCAGCGCAGAGTATCTTTGCGTTGTCGCAGCAGATATATCACAGAGTGGTGTGTTTGTGGAGCACAGAATGGACTGAAGTGGCCACGGAAAGCAGGGCATTGACCTGTATTTGAAGATGTGTTGCGGACCCTTAATCCACAAAAAAGATCTTGTCAGCGGGGTGATGCCAGTAGCCTGCTGGGCTGACTGTGGAGGTGGCCAAGCCCTGGAAGGCAGTCTGGCTGGTGGGACAGTATGGCCAGAGAAACTACCATCTGCTGGGGAGAGATGTGTGTTTTCACAAACACAGCCCCCTTTGGCAACAGCAGTTTGAGAGGGCTTCTCAAGGACTGGAGAGGAGGGTGAACAAGCTGAGATAGACAACGATGAGGCCACAGGGTGACCCTGCAAAATAAAATGTACTGAGTGTAGCAGAACCAAATCAATTGGTATTGCATGTACACGTGCGACCAGCATTTCTTCCCATGTGCTTATAATTCCAAACCATTCAGCCTTCATATCCATACACACAGACACACGTTAGCAATTAGCATTTCTGCATTCTACATTTTGAACTATTAAAGACTGTTTTGAAGGCTACAGTCGAGATATTCTGAAAATGAAATCAACAGGCATAAGAATATATGTGAAAAAGTATTAGTAACAGCATGTTTAAATGCACATAGACAGCCACAGGCAATCTGTTGCCTCTCTTTCTTGTGCACACACACACACACAAACAAAGAGCAACTAAAGGTCTGCCTGCGCTGTAGCCTTGAGCTTGGCTTAACCTCTTTGAATTTCCCTTTTCTCCTCATTTCAAAGTGTCACGTCAGTAAAAACGTGCCAGTGGAGCAACTGTACTGTCCGGTTTGTCAACAACAAGTTTCATGTGTGAACATGACAATCCTTTTCATTAAAAATCTAGCCAGCTAGAGAAGAAGGGACATGTAATATTTATAGGAGAACAAAACACAACACTTCTACATGGTTAGATTATAATTCATTCATGTTGGAACAGCGTTAAGAGGTACAGTGCATTGATTTCAAGTGCCATGACTGTATTGTATATATTGTATATCAACAGTCATGATAGTTATTCCAAAGTGTTTCCTGTGTAATTTCAATAGAATATGAATTTGACAAATCTACCATGAACACTACAACCTCACCCTGTCCACTCTGCCTCCATTTGTGGCTTCACTTGAAGGGTCTGCCATTTCAAGGGCCATCTCAAACCAGTTAATGGAGAGAGGAAGAGGACTATAAAATCCTGTGTTGACTCACTAAGTCCACAACTAAGATCACCTGTGCTGATATATGGGCTGATATGAGCTTATCTCAGCCATATCTGTATGGCAGTATATATGGATGTCAGCCGATAAGTTACAGGAAATTATGTTTGGGGTTCATAGTCTGTAAAATGTCTCACTCAGTACATATCTTGGTAATAATTCTTTAAATAAGGGCTTTAAGGCAATATTTTAATTGTGTGTTTATGTAAATTTAAAGTTTATTTAAATACCAATATCTTTCTCAGAAATCCAATGTCAGTTGGAATAAATCCACTAACCCTAACCCATAAACATGTCGGAGAATACAGTAAAATTTGGTTTAGTTTTCTTTTTATGGTGGGGCTGGACAAAATTAACAGAACCTGGGGAGAAGTTAAAATCAAAGAAGAAAAGCTTCACTTTCTCATCACATGTAATAGTATTCATGGTGATGGAAATTTCATGCCAAAGATGGAAATTTAGCACACTCCCACCCCAACCTACCCAGCCAGCCCCCTTAATATGGAAAGATGTTGCAAGCTTGTTTTCATGCCGCGTGACACAGCAGTGAGGAGTGATCCGTTTTTGCCACAGCCATGCAGCAAAGGCATGAGCACACAATGGAGAAATTGTTCTGGAAAAGAGTGGATCATGGAATTGGTTTGGTTGTTGAAAAGACAGCTGCAGAGCAGAATACAATAAATGTGTAGACTACTCATGTTGCACAAGCTACGTTTGTTATCACCTAAAAATGAAAGGTCCATGAACATTAGTATGTTGGACATATAGTGATGTGTGTCTCCATAATTTCACATTGCTGCAGCACTGATTCATATACAGTTAACTTATTAACTTGACTAATTAATCCATGATATACTTCTATAAACAATGTAGTCTACTAATGTATGGTTATACCATCCACCCCTCGTCATTTGGTGCATGTTGACCCAAAAATGCATTTGTGTCATTGACAGCTCATCAGACTCAAGGGAGCAATCCTGATGCCACGGTAAGAGGTGTGAAAACGTGCTGAATGTTTTTCGTACTTTATCAGTCTGTCCCAGAATTGAATGCTTTTTGGCTTTTACAGCTTCGTCCAAATTAATTTTGACATCAATGATGTTCTGTTAGAAATCAGTTTCCCATTAAATTGTTATGTGATTTAAGATTGTCTTCCTTTTTAATTGGCTTTTGTTGATCAATATCTCTCAATGTTCAAGCTAAACTGACATGACATTTAAGCATGCTTATTTGTACTTTTTGTGTTGATTAGATGCCATTTACACCACTCACTCTGATCTTAAGGGACCATCCATAACTACTGACACCACAAATGACAAGAGTGACTGTTCATCAGTCTCATGTCTCATGTTTCCTGATTCATTCTCTGTTTGTATTGGTCCTTAATTTGCTTTGTCAAATATTACACATGTCACACATTAATTGTGTCATTTAAGCATCTCCCTATTTAGGTTTAGAGTGTTTTGGTTTTCATTTGTTTTAACCCCAAATTCACACTATGATGTGTGATGACTCACTGACTTGATTTACTCAGGACTGAAAGTATTTTCACTCTATAATTTATGTAGCCCTCTCCATCATTGCCTTTTGTAAACATCTACAGTAAATTATTGAGTCACACAGATGTCACTCAGTGACGGCTTTTAAGCTTTAGGAGAATATACAAGTCTACTGATCAATGCTCATTTCTCCACAATGGGTGTTTACTGTGAAGCATGAAGGATGTGTTGAATCCAGTATGCAAAAACTTAAGAGCTAACAGTAATATGATTAGGGCATTGTTAGGGAACTAATATGATTTATTGGGCTTTGGTATCTGGATTAATGGAGTCAAACTGTAGGAGCCTGCTACTGTTTTTTTCAAAAAGCCCTGCACTGCATAACAAATCAATGGCTGTATCCTGCATGACATTTAGTCAAGAAAAATTTTAACTAGTTTAACTAGTACAAGTACATAGTACATTCAATGCTCTGCAGTATTAAAGGTACAATTTGCGAGATCTTCCCAGAATTATAGTTTAAAACATTTAAAGAATGAACTAACATTACCAACATAATGTGAAGAAGTAACAGTTCCAACGTAATGTCAAAGACATCTATGTGTTGTGTTACAGAAACATCTACTGAAGTTAGCACACTAACCAGCTACAAGCCGCTCGATCTTCCGTCTGACTGGGCAGACTGGGTCTGAACAGTGTTGGGCAAGCTACTTGGGAAATGTAGTGAGCTAAGCTACTAGCTACTCTCCATTAAATGAAGCTTCACTACACAGAAGCTATCCCCAGTGAAATGTAGCAAGCTTAGCTACAGCAACGTGGCAAAAGTAGCTTAGTTACATCTAAGCTACTTTTAATATATACACACACACACACACACACTCACACACACAGTATAGGCCTAGTTTATATTGAACTAACTTCATTCCACAGTAGCAGAAGAAGAAACACTAAAAACCTGCTCCAAACTGTGTGTGTGACAGAGATCTCATCTCATGAAAACAGGTTTCTACCACTACATGTCAAAGTTTCCTCCTCACTAGAGGAAGAGATGTCTAGGCTGGACCCTGATCCTTCTCACAAGAGGTTCCAATAACTATCACAATAGAAATCCAACGAAGGTTAAAGTCAAGGGCAAATGGACTTGGTTGAAGATACTGGAAGACGTTTCGTCCCTCATCCAAAGGACTTCTTCAGTCTTCAGAGACTTATCCTTCAGAAATGCTTGGGAAATGTAGCATGTAGGAAAGCTACCCCGCTACTCGGCCAATAAAAGAGCTTTGTTACTGAAAAGCTATTTGATTCAGAAAATAGCGACACTAACACCAAGCTACTGAGAAATGTAGTTAAACTAGTAACGGAGCTTCTTGGAGTGACGCAACTGCCCAACACTGGGTGTGAAATAGTCACTGTCCAGGGACAGACAGGACGCGGGATCCCCTTATGATAACTATGGAAGATCTTACTGGACTTTAATATTAGCAACCCACAGAAAACAATCCACAAATGTGTACTGTGTGTAGGATTCCACAAATGTGTAAAAAGGAAGTTACAAATGTAACATGACCCATAAATTGCAAAAACTGTTTTGTGTGTAGAAGTCACTCTGTATTTTTAATAATGTAAAAATACACATTTGTAGAGAGTGAAATATTTGTGCATCATACTACACATTTGTGGATTGTTTTCTGTGGGTTACAAATATTAAAGTCCAATAAAATCTTCCATAGATAACCAATTGGGCTGTTCAGACAGAGCGAGCTGGCAAGAAAACACCCTGATAATCTACTATAAATTATACAAATGATCTGATTCTGATGAAATAATACATTTTCTAGCTTTTGCTAGTACTTTAGGGTGCTCTATTCCTCTCATCCAACACGTTCTCATCCCAGGGCGTCAAACACAGAAACTTTGACAAAGCTATTTGACGCACAAGGTACAAAACTACTAAGTTTCTATTCCTAATCGGAGGAGACCTACTCCCCTGTATCATGTTAATTTGCTTAAACCACAGATGCTCGTTACATGGGTGGAGTGATCAATTCTGTCTCTCCGAAGGTGGATGCTAGTCATGGAATGATTCTGTAATTTCAGATTTTGTTCTCTTGAAAGCAGGGTTGGATGTTGACGGTGATATTAATGCCCCTGCTGAGTAATGCGACGCTGTCACTGGCCGCCAAGTGGGCAGCCAGTAATGTAACGTTTTTTTTTGTTGTTGTTGTACTTGGTTATGTTTGTATTTCACGCCATGGAATGTGAAGGGGCTTTCTCACCGCTGTTCTCCTCCCCCAGTGTTTTCCCCCCATATGATGAAATATCAAAATCCCAATTATAATTATAAGAAATAGCTGCTGTTTTTTTTTTTTTTTAATTCCCTATTTATTCCACATATTTGTCAGTTGAGTGAGTGACAGAGAGGAGCACACACACACAGATCATCACACAAGGCAATGGTCCTTTTAACTTCATTGTTGTAGAAGAAGCGATGCCCCGCTAATCTAGGAAGACATAAAAAATGTAATTTGTGAGGTTATTATAAAGATAAGCTTTAACGTAACGTGCGATTAGAAAAGAGCAGAGGAGCAGAATCGCTTAGAGAGCAGCCTGGCAGAGGAGGAGGAGGTGAAATGCTGCCTCCTATTTATTTTGGAGCAAGCGGCCAGAAATTACACATTGCACCATTAAAACATAACAGAAACATGTGTGCAGTCAAATATCATACACAATGTATCTAAGGAAGAGTGTAAATTTTCTGATGATATTTTACCAAGATCCCAAATGTCAGCTCCAGACATATATGACACAGCAATCAGAGCACAATATTTATTGCAGCGTTTGCCCACAGTGACTTATTTGCTGCCACAGGTCACCTGACAATTTCTCTTTGATGTAAGCTTCTCAAGTCTTAAGTATTCAACTATATAAGCACTTTCACAATACAGAGAAGAGGTTTATCTGTCAAGGGGGGCCATCAGAAATGATTTGTTGATGACTTGATTTTCATCCCAGGGAGCATATGGCTGCATAAATAAATTTAAAAAAGGCTGAGCACAGAGGCGGCCTGATGATGGAGCTGTGGCATAATCTCTGAGATGAAAGGAGAAAACTCTGTGAGAAACTTTCTTAGCCAATCTGCTAAACTCTGGTTCACATGTGTCCCCTTTGTATGTGTACGATGTCCTCTAGAAAGTTAAAATTCACATTTGGATCATCCCACGAATGCTGCTGTGTTTGTAAGGCTTCTACAAATTAATGCATCTTTTTATTCACCTGCAAGAGGATCCCGCAGTTTCACATTCAGGGCATTGGGATCCTCTGTTATGTCACAGATGAAAGCCTAGTCACACACCCCCCTTAATCCTCGAGCTTAGTGATAGCACTCGATTTAAGCATCTGCGTCTGTGTATGTCTCATATCAAAACAGCTCTTCTTTGCAGGTGGTAAAATTGCCTGGATTTAGTATTAACCTTTAAAGTCTTTATTTTATTTTTATTTTTTTGCATCTTACTGTACATAGACACATGGCTGATAATATGTAAAAGTATACTTCAATACTATGATAGCATGCAAAAAGTGATACTCTGAATGAGCTACAGAATGATCAGATGCTCTTCCGCCACTGTTTGAATCAGTGTATTTTGTCCTTGACTATCTTTAAGTAACCTAAGCAGTAATAGTGATAGTGAGATCTAATGCTCTGTGTGTTTGTAAGGTCAAACTGTAAGAGCGTACTTCATATCTGCATACTTCATATCAGAAGGACATAATCAAATACATCCTTTACAAGACTTTAATAAATCTATATTAACAAACTTTAAACAAATACATTGCAATATGGATGCAATGTTTAATCAAAACTAATAGACATTTTAATTTAAATTCCTGTTTCAAGATTCCCTTTTTCAAACGTCTGCTTTTATTCACAGTGTAATGGCATTTTCCCCAATGATACTTTTATTTCATGTGAAACACATACCCTCAGCCTCTTTTAGCAAGATCAGCAATGGCTTATTTAGTCAGCTAGCTGTTAGCTAGAGCAGCAACAATGTCAAAGCAACTCTGAATCAACTAACTACAGTCTGCTTCTGTATATATAGACAGAACACAGACATAATAACCAACCTCTTCTTCATGTTTAGCTTAACACAGCTGCACATGCTATGTAACTAGAAGCTAACAAGCTGGGTTGCCTTGGGGGCTAAGATTATTACCAAAGTCCTTGCAAGTCATGCCACTTGGGATGCCATCTTAGCAATGCCTTTGGGCAGCTATTTGGGACGAACAAGACAAGGCTCCTATCTGAATGAACGCTTTGCCTGTTAAAAGCAGACGATAAGCTTTCTAGCGGGAGGGGCGGGATAACCGCCATCTTTGCCGTTACAGGCTTTCCCCATAGAGTTATATTGAGGATTTGACTGAGTGGCGTGTCTCCTCCTAAAACATCTCTGATATTATTCAGCATCAAAGTGAAGAGTCAATGTGAGCAGCAGCGGCTAGGTGGTTAATTTAGAGATATTCTGGCAGCTGAAGAGCTGAGAAGGGCAAAAACACGAGGAGTGTTCCTTTTTTGGTTGTTGCAGCCAGCAGCAGCTAACTAGTTAGTTTACAGTTGCTGACCTTGCTAATGGGACAGGTACTGGTGAACAATACCATTTCAGAATAGGCTATTGTGCTGAGTTTTAATAATTTATCACATAATTTCCCAATTATACAATTTATATATTCTATTCATTCATATGATACTTTATTTCATAATTATATCGCAGTCACGCCGTCTCACCTCGCACCACAATGGTGGTAGACTTCTTGGCTGGGTTGCCCACGTTGTTGCTGGCCACGCAGCTGTAGACCCCCGCCTCATCAGAGGTGATGGCTGGAAGCGTGAGTGTACCCCCTTTCACCACGCTCCTCTGCGGCAAACTGTCATTACTGCTGACCCAAGTGAGAAGTGGGGGCGGCTCTCCGCCTGTGGTGATGCACACCAAGGATACCGTCTGGCCAGGATTCACCACAATAGGATCCTCCACTAGCAGCTTGATGGACGGTGAGGCTGTCGAGGAAGAGCATGTGGAGTCTTAGAAAGATTGGCAGAAGATGGACAACTTTGGCAGCATATGTCAGTTGAGAGACTGCGCACAAATTCATGTCTATTTCCATGTCTGTCCTACGTTTATTAAGATACCTTTCTAGAATATGCTGTTTTCATATTGCAATCTACTTAGAATAATAACAAAATCACTGCACAAACGGCCATTTTTGGTATACTATGCTAAAATGACAATACAGGAAATTCAGAAGTCTTACCTGTCTTATTGGTAAGTCTGAAGATAACACTGCGGTCAGGGATCCCACACACATTTCTGACAGAGGCGATGCAGCTGTAGTTGGCGTAGTCCTGAGGACGCAGGTTCTTCAGCTTCAAAATCTTCGTTTCCCCCTGCAGCTCAGACCAAACCAACACTGGTATGCAAATGTGTGCAAAAATATCAACATAATCAAGTAAAAGCAATGCAGGAAACTAGGTAGTGGAAAGGAGATGATTTAGACCAAACCGCTCCAAAGAAAGGTCAAAGAGATGAATATGTATAGAGTTTTAATGAAGCCAAAAATGAAAAGAATGGTAGCAGAGTTCAAGAACATTATCAAAAAATAAATAAAAAAATGCTGGTATTTGTCAAGATAATTAAAGTGTCTATTTGCTCAATACCAATGTGTGGATTACTTTCCAGTCAATAGCCCGGCAGTATTTTCACCATTCAGCTACAGAAATATGGATGGGCTCAGTAGGGGATCCCTCCACAGAAACCGATATCTCATTGAGAATGTGTTTGATTCCTGCCTGGCCTGTCAACCATGAGCCCCGCCTAGAAGGCTGTGATGAGGATGTGAACCTTTGATCTGGCTGACTATAATGCGTGGGTGTTGGGTTGGTGGGAGAGGCGGCAGATTAAAACATGAGTCAGCCACACGCTGCGGCAGTCCGCAAAACATGACAATCGCCTCACGTCTTTCATGTAATGTCATTTTATTACCATGAGGCTCATGGA
Organism: Micropterus salmoides; assembly: GCF_014851395.1. NCBI lineage: Eukaryota > Metazoa > Chordata > Actinopteri > Centrarchiformes > Centrarchidae > Micropterus > Micropterus salmoides. Next base: position 10,529,027 of record NW_024040928.1, read on the forward strand.
CATCTTAATTGTATTAGATTAGCCATGGACCCCACTTTCTTTCTCTGTCACCTCCTCTATTTTGGAGCAGATATCAGGAGATGAGGTTCATGATATTCAGAGTGCGTGCTTTACTCACAGCAGGGAGGGAGCACATTAAACCGAATTGGACAGGGGCACTGATGGCCATATTGATGGAAAGACTGGGTACACAGGAGCTACTGGAACGGGACTTATGGCGGTCAATTAAGGGAAAAGAAATAATGGGGGAGTAAATTGTCACTGTCACCTCAAAATAGTATTTCTCATTTTCATGTTTGAACTTATTTGAGGAATTAGGTGCTCATCTTTCAAAACCAGCAAATGCATGGCAGTAAAGATGAAAATGTTAGCAGCATAGCAGCAGGAAAATGAGATGATTACACGAGAGCCTAGAAAATGAGCGAGCGAGGAAGCTGAACAGAAGAGATATAAAAATGTCATAATTGACATGAATGGGATGTGTGCCTCCGCTGGGTGATGAGCAATATGTTGCTAACTCGGCTTTAAATGGTTACGTTCTCAAGATCTAGACAACATGGTCAAACAGAACAACACACTGCAAGAAAACATTAAACCCCATCAAAAATCATCAAAACATACTGACTTTCTTAAAGAGGTGAGGATCTGATGAGAGATGAGAAATGGTTCCATTATTCCCTCAATAATTGTGCTATTCTCTGGCATTTTGGGGGGGAAATTATGGATACAGAGGTGGAGGAGGAAGTAACAGACAGCAGAAAGGATAGGGTTTGCACAATAAAAGCACAGCTCCAGGCCTCACTTAATTATGAACCAGTTCTTGGTACAGAGTTTTAAATGCCACCTCTGCATTTCTACAGTATCAGTGGGAATATATAAAAAATATTTGGCAGACTTAAAAAAGGTGCTAGGGAATGAAGCTGGAATGAAGAGTAATGGAGGGAGAAAAGTGCAGAGGCGAACTTAATTCACAAATCTGCCTGGCCAAAATAGAGGCCTGGCTGCACTCTAATGGACTCAACTTGACCCTGTAGGCTCGATTTTGGTCAGTTATGAATTTTTAACTCAATTGCCCGAGTATGTTTCAGGCAAGCTCAGACATATTGTTGAAAAATAATGTTATAAGCCATTTCTACGAGGAAATTCATAGGAGTTTAGTAAGGATTTACTTGAGGTTGAACTCACACAAACATAATCTCTGGCTTTCAAATTTTCAGACCCAATTAAAGCTTTAATAGAGGGGAGGATGAAGGAGCAAGGGAACGAGAAAAAAGGTATGAAGAGCAGGATGGGGAAGGGAAGAGTGTCTGATGAGGCCCAGTTGTGCAGCTTCTTCAGTCTCTCTCACTCCATTAGTTCCCAGCCATCTTTCTCCATTTGGCCAAACATCAATTTCACTTCCTTTTTTCTCTCTGTTTCTTAAGCCTCTTTTCCCCTCTCGCATGTCTTTTTCTCTTCCTCGTACAACATACAAATCGCATTCAACTCGTTCAATTCAACAACTACAATTCCCTTACTGGTGACAGAACAATCTCAATCAGTTCTTTGTTGGCTGCACAAGATCCATTTTTAGAACAAAAGCTTTGCAATTTTCAAATTGTAAAGAAAATCCAATCGCTCAGTTGAGAGAACTGGAACTCAATCTTTCTGTGTCTGTAATTTCTCAATGTGCATGTAACTTTGTGGAACTGGGTTAGTGAAACTGATATTGCTATGCATTGGGTTAATGAGAAAAACTTTTACTGTCTCTCAGCACAACATGGGGTAGTTTTAGTGTTGAAAGTGAAAGTGTATGTATTATGAAAAGAGGTTGATGAAGATCATCACCTATATACTTCTAGTGTCTGTTTAAGGCCCCACAGTATATGTTGAACACGATCCTCAATGTCCAATATCCATTGTAATAATATTACTATGCATTAGAATATTACAATGCATTAGAATATTGGTTACTAGTAATAATTATTTACTTTATCTTTTTATTTATATTAATGGCAGTTATCAGTCATCTGGATCATCAGATCCACTGTAAATGGCAAAAATTGTTTTCACACACATAAATTAGCAATCATCGTTACAAACACCCTCTCATGGTGAGAGATCATTGTGTCATAAGAATTTGATAATGTTAACACATTCTAAAAGCTGCTCTGCTGCTTGTTTGCTGGATTTTTCCCGTATATTTTGGTTACACAGCAGGGTGTGGCAACTGGTTATGAGAGCATCTCTTAATATGAGAGATCACACTCTGAAAGAGATTCAGAAAATTTAGCTCCTGATGAACACATATTTTGCTATTCCTTCAAAAAGCGTTTCACATCCTCTATTCTGTTTCAGCCAATTTTTCCTTTCTTTGTAATGCGCAGACAGGGGCAAAAGATGTGTGTCTTCATGACAGCCAGCAAAAGCACCATTACGAGATTTCATATCCAACAGCTTTAAGCCTTTACCCATGTGGTATTTACTGAATAGACAATGCATCTTTCTTTGCATCTGCTATTCTCATGTTTCCTCTGTCTTACCTGTGTGAAAAACGGCTCATAGATCTCCACTCCCTTGTCCGAACCCTGCGTCAGGACCTCTCTCCCACGATGCCAACTGTAGCGGACAGGCGGGTTGGAATTGGCCACACAGCGCAGAAACACAGTCCTTTCATAGTAGAACTGTTCTTTAGCTTCTCCTATGCTCTGGTGCACCGTCACCACCGGGTCATCAAGGTCTGTGAGAGGGGCACACAAGAGAGGAGGAAGCTATCAATAAACACTTTCCCATGAGTTGTTCAATTGACGAATGAGTCGAAGACTTCTGGGAGCGATCAATCATGTGTTTCAGGTGTAAATATATATTTGCCTAGCTGTAGTAGAACAAATCGAGTAAATCTTTATATCATCAGTATACACTCATAGAATCTCCCTCACAATCTGTGCATGTTGATTGTGGTTAAAGGTCAGATGAAAGGGTCAGAATTCTCATTGCTTTACGAGAGCCAGTTATCAGGATGCACACATTGGTCAATGTGTGAAACTTGAACTACTTAAGTCAATAGGATGCAGCCCAAGGGCACACTGACTTCCCAGTCAATGAGAGAGCTGATGTGTGTTCCAAGTCCCACTAAATCGTGAGCTTCAGAATGAGAGGAGATGACATATACTGTGCACAAAATGATGTTTGATGTCTATCACTTCAAAGAATATTATATTCCTGACCTCCGCTCTGATTTAGGCACTCTCTGATTTGACACATCTGTTACGCTACCCATTTCCCAACAGTCTGAGGGAAGTTTTACCCCAACGCTGGTTATTTGAGAAAGCGGTTGATTAAATGGATTCAAAGTTAATCATCTTACCCGGCTATCGCATTAAGCCTTGGCAAATGGTGTTCATCATAGCTGTGGTGTCTTTTAGCATGCTAATACTTGCCTTTTAGATTATGTACATTTGCACGCTCAAAGAACGTGGGGAACTAGCTGTTTCCCTTTCATCTCCGTCTGAGATGCAATCAGTTTTTAACACGAGCAAAAAGGCAATTTAAGGGAGAGGATGAGAGAAGCTAATGCAAGTTATCCCCCATGAAAATTCAAACTGATAAAGGCTGACCTTTTACATATAAATAGGAAAGTGATTGAGTGTATTAATGAGTGAGTTAGAGTATCAGTGAGTGAGCAACAAGGTGGATGATTGAGTGATTGAGAGAGCCAGTGTGTGTGAATATGTGAGTGAGAGAGTGCAAGCAGCTTACAGTAAATGAATTCTCAAATCATTAACGATGATAAGCCTCCAGAGAAAAACTACACACACCTCAGGTATTATTAATGGATGAATTCATCGCTTTTAATTCAGTAGCTGTGGCCCACCCCTGGATTTGCTGAGGATCAGGTCCTAATCAAGGTGCCTGTGGGCCACACTGCACAGCATTCAGCCTCGACGCACCAGCCAGAGAATGCTGATTCCTCAGTTTCATTAAAGACATGTTCTGCCCTACAGCCCCTTAATCAAAATCTAGCAGCGGTCAATACTTCATCCAGGATCCATTACAGTGTCTCAGGTAAGAGCAATTACCTTTGGGGGGGTTGGGGAAAAACAGGGGAGGGGGTGACAACGCTGCGGAGAAGACAGAGCGATTGCAGAGCCATTTTAGAGGAGCAGATTGCTCTAAGTAAATACACTGATTCATTATAGAGAGAAGGAGGAGAGTATGAATCCTATATCTTACCAAACGTCTGCCTCATCTGTTTCCTGCTTCAAACAGTCAATTTACCAACTGGCAGAAATGGAGCGCTTCATTGACAGCCCCATCTACCTTGATACACATGTCTTTGAACGGCAGACCTGATAGGAAGTTGTCTTTTTTCCCCTTTTTTGTCCCCCTTGTGGTGACAAGAGTGTTAGCACGTGTTTCTGTATGTTTGTGTATTAGGCAAGGAGAAGTTTGAGCTATTAATAGGACCGAAATGATATGCAGAGAGGAAGTGGATGCTAGGAGCGCAAAGAGATAAATATGGAAATATGGAAATGTACGCACTGGATTAAAATTTGATGAATTTCAAACAAAATTCCACCTCCACCATCAGTCTTTCTCCCGAAAGGATGTTGTGTGTGTGTGTGTGTGTGTGTGTGTCACTCTTGTGCAATTAGCTTCTGAAGTCACGCTTGACTGATTGTGAAGCTTAAATCCCAGAGCCCACAGGAAAACTGCGGTGTCGAGGCCGCCTGCGCCAGAGTTGTTAGGGTTTGTAATTGCAGGTTTATGGGTTCACAGGCCGGTAAATCTGCCCATGTACAGCTAAACGCTCCAGCGAGCTAACCTTAGCATCACTCCTGCTCACTCCCAACAACCATGACAACTCTTAAAGCTCTGGGTTTCTCTGATATTAAGACATGGGGGTGGGGCCGCATGACACACGAATGTGCAAACGGCAGAGGTGTTGCGTGGGTGAGTCAGACGAGGTCTTGCAGGACCAGCAGAGAAAAAAACAGGTATAACATTCAGTTTACCACCAATCTTTTTATTCTCTCAAGTGAGAGAAACAAAACCTGAAGATGTCGATATTCCCGTTTGAATAGCGCTGGTTTCTACTTTATGGGCCTACCAAAACATTTGTTGGACAAATAGGCACAAGTGAGTGGTTTGGATAAAAGAGAAGATGAAGATTAAAGAAAGTGCTTCATTATCACATCAAACCTTAGCTCCTTCCTTTCATGTCCCCCAACCCCCGCCCCTAAAAAGCAGACACCTGCAGTAAAACTCACACACATTACCTCACCTACACATACCCAGCCTCTCTCTCTCACACACACACACACACACACACACAGACACCAACATCCTTGTACAGATCCACATGCGCCTTTCTTTGGGTGTCTCTCGGGTGCTAATCTAATGCAAGTTTCTTTTTCAATTTTTTCTTGGCTTTGATGTCTTTCACTCTCTCCACCTGATCTGCCAAAGTCACCTGGGAAGAGAACACCTATCAGGCTCCCAGGCTGTCAGCCATGAGCGACGGAGGCCCGTGATTAATTTCACCTAATCACTGTCCCAGCTTGATTACCAGCGGGAGCTGCTGACCTGAATGACATTTGTCCAACGTCTTTCATGAGTGAAAACAGCCCTGTTATGTCAATGATAAGCAATTTGCTTTTATTTTGTGCTAAGGGACAGTGACAGACAGCAGGAGAGAGAGAAACGGTTATGGTCGGAGAGAAACAGACAAAGGGAGGAAAAAGAGGGTCAAGAGCATGTAAAAACTTCTAATTTGCTGCTATCCAGACGCAGGGTTAATGAGGTGATGATACTGTACAGCAGCTGTCTCCTGCACTTATTCCAAATAAGGGTGACTTGCTGTCTTTGTGATGGATTTTTTTGGTAGAAATATGGGCATGAGGCATAAGCGATTAGAGAAGTTATTACTTGGCAGCTTGCCCTGGGATGGACCTCACCTTCAAGCCTCTTTTTTTTTAGAAGCTGGAGTTTCAAAGCAAATCCTAAAAATGGTAGAGCCACCTCCACATAAATAGGAAAGAGTAAGAGGTGAATTTATTCTGGCTCTTTAGACATTCTCCAACCAGATTAAAAGTCCGTCAAAGGCATCTGTGTCATGTGAATAGTGGTGTTTGTGTGATTTTTTCAATATATCATAAAAGCCTCAGATAAATAAAAAAAACAATAAGATAATGGGCAGTGAGGAGTGATATTCGATGTCTGAGATATTTCCATGCTGATGCATGATGCGTGGGATTAATTTACTGTAAGAAGACCTAAAATTGAAAACAATTTGCAACATCAGTATACTATGTGTAAACACACTACATCAAATAAGACAGCACAAATAAAACATGATATAGATGGTGTGTAATTTCAGTTTGCTGAATGGTGCGCTTTAATGCGTTTCATTTATGTGGGTTAAAAGGTTAATAAGTTGCATTGGTGATATATAACATCCACCTCATGTAGAGGCCTCTGATAGAATATGTGAATCCAGCATGTAATTTACTGTCAGAACATTTCCTTCCCGCCATCTCTCCACCCCATGGCAACAGTGACCTCTATCTCATGGCTACACTCCACAATAACGAGCTCCTGCTAGCTGTATCTATTTGGTGTCAGCTGTTGCTTCATACTGAAGTGTGATGGTGGTGTTGGATGGATGTTTTTGGAGGGTGGGCGAGGGCATGATGCATCTATTTCTGCAATAAGTCCGCTCTGACGCTGGTGCCTGTGTAACAGAGATATCTCAGTGAACTGAATATCATTCCCAGAGAAATGAGATACGAGCGTGAGCAGCTTTGTGTGCTGCACCGCTCTCAGTGCTGTCACGGGGTGGAGGATAAAAGGGAGAGGTGAGAAATAAGGGAGAAGCTCATTCAGTAGGTGTGGTATATCTGAATGTGGCAGTGTAAAACACATCTGTATGTTGAGAAGCACATAAACAGTAACTCAACACATCATACAATATGAACGCTGCATGCATCTCACCACATAATTAAAATGGTAATGTACACATGGCTAGTGATCCTTCCTGATGGATATCTTATCATCAATTTTTATGATCTTATCTTCGTCTGAGCTTCAGAGTACATGCAAGCAATAGTCTTCTAAAATCACCCTTATGCATGTGTATGCATGTAGCAGAGATGGGGACCTGAGTTTGAGACTCAGACTCAAGTCGCAATTAAGTCGCCCACACAGTACCTTCAGACTTGATTTGAGACTCGTACTCAAAAGACTTCAGACTTGACTCAGACTCAAGGTGCGGGACCCATGAACAATGTCTATTTTTAGGAAACATCTTATGAGCTTGCTGTTATCCCCCTCCTTGCGTTACCTATAACCTACCTACGTAACACATAAGTTACTACGTAGCTGCTACGCGTGGCCAAAAGTGAGTGAGGACAACAAACACCGGTAGCTGCTGTGCCATTCATCATAAACTTTGACTTTAAACTTCATACAACAAGGCCCAAACAAAAGAAGTGCTGAATCCAAAATAGGTGAGAAAACATGTTTTAGCTCAGCACTGGTCATCTAACGTTAGCTTGCTTCTTGCTTTAGCTACGACCTACGGGAGGTTATCTTTTCACATTATGAAAAGATAAACGAGTGTTTTTTTACTGGCCAAACTATGGTGGTTGTTATCATTTACGTCCCGCTGGCTGCCATCATGTTAATTATTGACGTTGGCTGCAAACATTTTACAGGTTTATTGTTGATCATGTAATGTTACAGTTTTATTTAGTTATAATGTTACACTGGTTTGAGAGTCTGGGGGGTATGTTGACTTAAAGTAGTTAATAAGCTGTTATTGGTTGAAGACATTAGGCTACATGTTGTGCTCTGTTAGTGAAAAACAGGTTACAGGTTTATTGTTCATAATGTAACATTACAGTTCGATTTAGGTAACGTTACACTGAGTTTGAGAGCCTGCGGTTGGTGTTGACTTACAGTAGTTAATAAGCGGTCATTAATTGCATTGCACATTACATGGTTGTGCTCTGTAAGTGAAAAACAGGTTACAGAATCCCTTGTAGCTATGCGGTGTTCTAAGCAGCCTGGATTGAACACAGCAGGTGATACAACATTCATTATAACTACGAGTGACTTGAGACTTGACTTGGACTCGAGCTCAGAGACTTGAGACTTGAGTTGGACTCTAGCTCAAAGACTTTTGAGTATCTCTGGCATGTTATTGAATTTCTGCAAGTAACCAGATTAAAGGTCCAGTGTGTAATATTTCTGAGGATCTATGGACAGAAATGCAATATAAGAGCCATTTATATCTCCATAACGTTGCCACGCTGCATCGTCATATTTCTACAGTAACTGAAAATGGACACACAGCACTACAGAGCTCGTTTCGTCACTACGTTCTTCTTGTTTTTGTAGAATTCAGGCAGTGCAGACACTTATCACTATGTTGAATGCGTATGTTAGAAGAAGAAGAAGAAGTAGTAATAATATACTGCAGGGGTCTGCAAATACGTTTTGCACTGGAGCAATATTTTCAACCATTAGATGTTGGATGAGAATATAACCCATAATACTGACTTTCATTAAGATGTTGTCTGGTTAGCTAACCAATCAAGATAAGGTTTTTTTTTCTCTCTCTCTTCAACAAATGGATTCTGCAGCAAATGTTTCTCAGATCACGGCATGTGCTGCACTTTTTTTTTGTTTTGATGTTTGATGTTTCAACACTTTTTCATAACCCAGTATCTCCAGGCAAAGGATATTTAGGGGAATCACGTTTTCTGACAGCTCTTTCAGAGGAGTGTCAAGCAGGCTACAGACTCTTTTAATGTTGTTCAGAATTTTAGTAAAAGCTCAGTTCAACTCCAAATAAAGCATTACAGTAAACAAGCTTCTTACGCTTTTATTTTGTAGTCAAAACCACTAAAGAGGAAGTGATTATTTAAGTAAATGTTGCTGTCATGACTGAGATCTATTTCAGCATCGCTTTTCAAAGTATTTATTTATTTATATTTTTTGCCACTATCAAAGCACCCTAATCTGGCAGCGGGCCAGATATTATTGTTGGCGGGCAGTTTTGGCGATGGTCCATAATCACAGAGAATTAATGTATTTCCCTTGTCAATGTTTGTATAAACTTTATCCAATGTGTGGTTTATGATGGACTGTGATTCAGAAACAGTGACAATTTTACACACTCTTGGCTTATATTTTCCATGTTATCTGTCAGTGGCCAAGTCACTATAACATATGGTTTTACTGAATAATTAAGTAAATATCATTTCTTAATAAATACAGGTGCTGGTCATACAATTAGAATATCATCAAAAAGTGGATTTATTTCAGTAATTCCATTCAAAAAGTGAAATTTGGATATTATATTCATTCATTACACACGGACTGATATATTTCAAATGTTTATTTCATTTAATTGTGATGATTAAAACTGACAACTAAACATGAACATGAAAAGTATGAGCATGTACAGCACTCAATACTTAGTTGGGGCTCCTTTTGCCTGAATTACTGTAGCAATGCGGCGTGGCATGGAGTCGATCAATCTGTGGCACTGCTCAGGTGTTATGAGAGCCCAGGTTGCTCTGATAGTGGCCTTCAGCTCTTCTGCATTGTTGGGTCTGGCGTATCGCATCTTCCTCTTCACAATACCCCATAGATTTTCTATTGGGTTAAGGTCAGGCGAGTTTGCTGGCCAATTAAGAACAGGGATACCATGGTCCTTAAACCAGGTACTGGTAGCTTTGGCACTGTGTGCAGGTGCCAAGTCCTGTTGGAAAATTAAATCTGCATCTCCATAAAGTTGGTCAGCAGCAGGAAGCATGAAGTGCTCTAAAACTTCCTGGTAGACGGCTGCGTTGACCTTGGAACTCAGAAAATACAGTGGACCAACACCAGCAGATGACATTACACCCCAAACCATCACTGACTGTGGAAACTTTACACTGGACTTCAAGCAACGTGGATTCTGTGCCACTCCTCTCTTCCTCCAGACTCTGGGACCTTGATTTCCAAAGGAAATGCAAGATTTACTTTCATCAGAGAACATAACTTTGGACCACTCAGCAGCATTCCAGTCCTTTTTGTCTTTAGCCCAGGCGAGACCCTTCTGACGTTGTGTCTTGTTCAAGAGTGGCTTGACACAAGGAATGCGACAGCTGAAACCCATGTCTTGCATACGTCTGTGCGTGGTGGTTTGGAGCACTGACTCCAGCTGCAGTCCACTTTTTGTGAATCTCCCCCACATTTTTGAATGGGTTTTGTTTCACAATCCTCTCCAGGGAGCGGTTATCCCTATTGCTTCCCTTCGCCTCTCTATTAATGTACATGGACACAGCTCTGTGAACAGCCAGCCACTATAGCAATGACCTTTTGTGTCTTGCCCTCCTTGTGCAAGGTGCCAATGGTCGTCTTTTGGACAGCTGTCAAGTCAGCAGTCTTCCCCATGATTGTGTAGCCTACAGAACTAGACTGAGAGACCATTTAAAGGCCTTTGCAGGTGTTTTGAGTTATTTAGCTGATTAGAGTGTGGCACCAGGTGTCTTCAATATTGAACCTTCTCACAATATTCTAATATTCTGGGATACTGATTTTGGGGTTTTCATTAGCTGTCAGTTATAATCATCATTCATAATTCATAATCATGAAAATGAATGGATAAAAGGAATGAACACTTGAAATATATCAGTCTGTGTGGAATGAATGTATACATTATACAAGTTTCACTTTTTGAATGGAATTACTGAAATAAATTTTTGATGATATTCTAATTATATGACCAGCACCTAAAGAAACCTCATTTCTTGACTGGCTACTCTCTGCTGTCTCAGAAGAGACACCTTTTGTGCTGTGTCAGCCACCATAGCTGTCCTATGCTCTTTGAAAGGTTAGGGGGCAGTGGTAGACTGGATAGATGGTGGCAATTCCCAACCCTCACCACTAGATGCCACTAAATCTTATACACTAAACCTTTAAGGTGTTAATTTGAAGCATTAAAGATATCATATGTTTTCAGCTACTACTAGCCTCTGTTTGTCTACAGAAACGTTAGGGCTGCCCCCTCTTACAAGATTAGCTGACTAAAACCATCGTCAGTAAGTCACCAGTCCCAGCCAAGAAATAATCCCACAGGACCTTTTGTCCCCGCGACCCTGTAAGCAGGATAAGCTGGTTGACGATGGATGGATGGATGGACTTTTTGTATTTACACTTTGTGTACAGATTAAACAAATGAGATACAGCATGTTAACAAGTGACATTTAAAGGTGTTACCGTTACCTAGCCAGGCTAGCCGTTTCCCCATTTTCAGCCTTCGCGCTAAAATAAGCTAAGCTAAGCTAAGATAAAATAACCGGCTGCTGGCTGTTGCTTCATTTTAACTGTACAGACATTAGAGTTCCATTGATCTTGCCATCTAACTCTCAGCGAAAAGTGTCTTTCCAAAAACTATTTCTATAATTTCACCAAGCCACTTGCAATAGTAACAATGATCTTTTATAGTGGATCACTGCACACGAGTGTGTTCTGTTTATTGCTCATGATACTGATACTGTACCAAATATATGTTATATATCTCGCACATCTATGGGTATTATTCCAAACTGTATATCTATTTTAAATGATAGATATTATTGTATATACATTTTTACACACTACATATACCTCTCAAGCCAAACCTCTGACTAATCACTTTTAAAAGTCTTCAAATATTCTATCTGGATGCTGTATAGGACCACTATACTGTAATTATCCTCAGCTAAAATGTTTTACCTAATCAAGTTAATTATGTTGTTTGTAAAAATTCTAATATATAAACATATATTTTTATAAACACATATGTATACATATAGTATGAACATATTTTGACAGTGTTTGTTTCTGTGATTTGGACTAATAATGACTTTTTTTCATTAAATCTAATGATGACTCATCACAGATTTCAATAAACATGAATCGTCATTGATTTTTTGATATTTTTCAAATATATTGATGAGTACATGTTGTTAGTATTTTTGCATTTAGAAGTTATGCTCACAGAGGCTATTTTACTCGGGACTGTGACTGTTCTGACATGCTTATAAGGCACTCACTCCATATTTTGTTTTGAATAATTTAAAAATGTAGTGCTCAAAGTCAAAGCAACGAATAAGAGATAACAACTGCTCACATGCTTTTAAGAGCACATCTAATTACCTACTTCTGTAATGAACTGAATGTCACTGGTATTTATCATTTCTAAATTTTTGGGAAAAAGCAAACTAACAAACGAATGAGGGTTTTTTTGTTCTGCTTGCATCAGTAGAACAATAATGAAATCCTTTTGGCGGAATGATAAAACACTGCAGTGTATTATTTATGACTGTGTCTTGAGTAAAATTTATTACACATCTCCCCAACCAGTCTTTAATATTAGAAGTTTGAAATTGAAATGTAATCAGTGGGTCAGTTGTCAAGGGTCGAAACAACAATTTTAATATACTGTAAAGGACCAGACCTTTGGGATTGAGGGTTTATAAGGGCTACTCTTCTGTCTCTGCCAGGAACACAGCGAGGGGGAGTTTGGACAAGTTGGGTTAAGGTTTGTAAAGGCCAACACACCACGCCTGCCATGGCTGCTGTTTGGCATGCCTCTGTGGTACTGTGTAACAAGTCCTGAATGATTCATTAAGCATTTCCACATTCCTGCATTAACTAGAACTTAAATTTCTGGGTGGGGGTGGGGCTTCTTTCCTCTCTCTTTCTCTGTAAAATCTCCTAAACTTGTCTTCCCCACACCTTACTCTCTCTCTCTCTCTCTCTCATCAGGATGTGCATTTAGCATTAAGGTAATGGTAGCTAACTCCCTCTCTGAGGCCACAGTCATCAGGCCTGGTTAAGTGTAATTACTGCCAATTAAAGTGGTGATGCAGAATAGAGTCAATTGAGCGATAACGAACATTACAGCATGCTACATTGTTGATAGTAGATAAGCCTAAATGGATCTAGAGGACAATGGTCCTGTTAGTATTGCAAGAAGACACTCTAATACATAATAAAGTGGGCTTGTCTCCTCATGTTACTGATATCTAATGTGTGAAAAAATAAAAAATAAAAAAGATTTATATAACGTACAGTATGGATATAAAAAAAACATTTTTTCTTTGTGCAATAAGCAGAGCTTAAATATAGACGTTTGATTGCTCTTTTCTCCTTGAAGTCAAATGCAAATGGATTATGTTTAAGCTCAAACAGTGGATGATTTTTCCCTCTGGCCACATGAAGTCATCCTGCACTTTAACTGTGCTGTTCAAACTGTTGCTTTAAGAGCTGGAGCTGTGTCCAGGAAGCTGCAGCCCACTTAGGACTGCTGCACCTCCATCTTCCTCTGTGACAGTGCGTTTCCAATTATGCTGTCTTTGGAGGTACACCGAGTGTATATACATGTGTGTACAAAAGTAGAGTGTGTGTGTGTGTGTGTGTGTGTGTGTGTGAGTGTGGACACATGGACAATGTGTGAGATAAATGAAGGGGCAGACGTCAGCAGCCTCACAGCAGAGCCTGCAACCCCTCACTTCCTCCCAGTGATGGAGATGAGGAAATAATGAGGCTCAGTTCTGCTCTATGTGTTTGTATGTGTGTGTGTTAGGGGGTGAGGAGTAATGAATCTCCTCTTCATCCTCTCCCTTAGACAGTGGCGTCTGCCTCAGCCCATCTCCTCTCTAATTCATCTCCCTAGAAAACAAACAGGCCACAGACCACTGATCTACACAACAACACCTAAAGAGTTGGAGGCAAAGCACCAGAGACATGATAGAGTTCTTTTCTGGTTCCAGCCTAATGACCTTCTCCTTTGTTAGGTCTGGACAAAGAGCAACCAAGTATGGGAGATATTTCCTGAATGATGATTTAAAAACATTTTCTTAAAATAAAAAAGTTGACCATTTATATAAGTCACAGGCACAATTTTTTTTCAAATTTGATACCTATATTAACATGATTAACAACATTCTCATGTAATATTACTAAAGTAACAAGTGTTTCATAGTGGCTTAAGAGAAACATATTGGGTACAGGAGGCGTATGTGTGCTGGGCGGAATGTCTGATGTATGAAATAAATACAGTGTGCTATTTATTTTAAGACATTTAAGTAATTTCAGAAGGAAATATCGTAGTCTTTGCTTCACTACATTAATCTGACAGCCTTAGTTACTAATTACTTTACAAAATAAGCTTTTACACACAAAACATATAAAGAGTTTATAAAACATTTTTTGTGATAAATTAAACTGTCCGACAGTTTATACAGTACAGCTGAAACGATTATTAGAGTGACATTTCATGGTTCCACCTACATCATTTTGAAGATTTGCAGCTTTTTCTTTTATATATTATAATTTATTTTTATTAAATCTGAGGTTTGGATTGTTGGTTGGACAAGCATTATGAAGGTGTCAACTTTTCAGACCAAACAGTATTTTGATTAATGGAGAAAATAATAAGCAGATAAATCCAAAACAAAATAGTTCAAAATGAACACAAGCTCAACCAACTACTACAGTAAAATCCTGCTTGGATAAGTAATAACTATATAACAGTCACAGGACATTTTTTCTTTCTGCATTGAGGACTTTTACTTTTAATACTTTAATTAACTTTTCCTGAATATACTTACATAGTTTTACTTAAGTAACATTTTTAATGTAGTACTTTTACTTGTAACCGAGATTTTTTTACGGTGTGGTATTTGTACTTTTACTTAAGCAAAGGATCTGAATACTTTGTCCTCCACTGTACAGTACATTTTATACAATCATTACTGATTCTCATTTTCCACCTGTCTCCAATATAATCAGTAAAGAACTATTTAATTTCTTGTCTCCTTGGTTTTCTTCAGTAATGCCACACAAACCAAAGCTCTGCATGGTATTTATTTAAACAATATTCTTTAACTGATTTTTGCCTTAGAACATTTCTTCTATCCTCAAGAGACTTCTTCGGACAACATACCATTCACAGGCAGTCACAAAATACTTTCTTGCTAAACAAATCTCTTTTTTATAAATGAGTAGAGCATGAGATCAATATCATCATTATTCTTCATGATTCATGCTGCATAGTCAGATCTCATAATTGGAATATTGTTGTCCATATCCCAAAATGCTGGGGAAAAGATAACAACTGTCAGTACATCATCTGTGGCCTTTCCTTGCCCAGAGAGAAAATGTTAAAAACAAAAGGCAGATAAGAATGAAATTCTGCACAAGATAATCACATTAGCATACACAACACAAACACACCGTAGTACGTTTTAAGCTCCTGATGGGGAGAAAATCAGAGGCAAGACATGAGGTTGACTCCACTACTCTGATTAAGGGCCCCTCCCCAGAGCAAGTCCTTGAAAGAGTAATGGGCAGTCGTGAACTGGCTGTACCTCCATTAACCAAACCGGCAAACATTTACATAATGTACACATAATGTGCTGATTCATTCTGTCCTGATTCAAACAAAGCTCAGATAACTCACCGTGGCTATATCACACCATTCATCACACCAGATCATTTACATCCAAAAGCACTTTAAAGCCGCTGAACATATATCTTTGTCTACATACATTATGGGATCAAATCATTCTGAGATACCGAGATGTTGTTCTTCAACGTTTTTGGCACATGATTCTTTTTAATTCTAAAATTGATGGTGAAGATGCCATGTGAGGTTTTGTCTTGCTTGAATTACATCCCTAATGGATGTTACGACAATGATGATATATATATATTTCACACTTATTTTCTTTATACTCCCGCTTATAAACTTTGATAATCCAATCCATCGTAACAATGAGGCTATACATGTCCAAGCAATGTGAATGGGGCTCTAGTGAGAGCAAAACTCAGTATTTCAGTTTGGAAGGTGGTTTTTTTTTTTCAAAGCAAAAGTGTAGGGAATGAATACAACAGCGTGTTTGCCGGCTCTAACAAAGCAACAACCTTCAGGGCCAAAAAGATGAAGCCAACATGGAAATACCAAAAACTGCAGTTCATAAAATGGCCACTTGAGGCTGAACAGTTTTGGTCTCTATAGCAAATTTCTCATTGTGTACTCCTCACCCTAAAAACCTCTTCTCCTTTTTTAAAGTGAAAAGATTCTATTTGAAAATACAAACAAAGTAGACATCATGCCGTGTTGAATTGTGGGTAGCATTTTGTTTACGCCGCCATGTTGTGAGGATCCTGCTGCGATCCTGCTGCCTTCTTTGTGTATGCACACACTTTGGGGACTAACCTTTAAAATCACATCTCCATTCATTTCTATGCAACTAAATCCTAAATATATCTGCCCACTAAAAGTAGAAAAAACCTGCTTTTTGTAACAAGATCCAAAATGATCAAATCTTTTTTGTTAATTATGTGACTGATCAAACTGACTGACCATTGCCTATGACTCAATAAAATAACATAGCTTTTAAACTCATGCAAAGTGTACACACAAAACAAGGTAATTTGGCCTGATAGGATATTTGACTGGAGATGGTTCATCTGGGTCTATAATCCACTACTGGGCTTCCAATTCATATGAATCTGCTTTGTTTGTGGTTATTAGTTTGTCCAAATACCATTTCTTGTGTTCAGTGACATTCAATTTTATCCAGTAAGGAATTTCAAGGGGTAAATGCAAGACCCAAAGGCTTGACAAAATTAGCAATATTAACCTAGGAGGGCCGTGGTTAGTGAACAAGAAGTGGCTCTAAATTACCATTGCTTGTGAATATGAGTGTTACCCAGAGTGTACCCAGCTTTACCCAGTGCATGCTGAGATATCAGCAGAGGAAGGACCAATGGATGGACCATCTATTCTTTTATCCATGAAACTGTCAAAATAAAAGCTTCATACGACTAGAAGATGGTCCACTAGTTAGCGATTATATATTCCTTCGCTCTGAGTCATAACTCAACCTATTGAACCTGCCTCCAGCACCTGCTTCATCCAAGTGAACCCACTAATCGATAGGCTCCCCTGAGATCACCATCCCACACACTTTGTGAGAAAGCCTGCCTACCCTCTGCATATACCCAAATATATTACCTATTCATTTAAAAGAACCTCTCCAGGGATTCTTAATACGAGTGCAAATACCCGTAATGCAGGGATACAGGAGTTAATAAGAACTGCATAAGCCTCAGTCAAAACTTGATTTCTATCACCACGTTCTGTTTTTCTGTGAGTCAATGTTTTCTCCCGAACACTCTGCCTTCTCTTGCTTTGCGCACACATTTACTCGGGCACCTTACAGCAGGGCAGCACGAACTGGACACCTGATGAGATAGGGAGTGCCAGTTATACTGACCAACTGGATAAAGCAAAGCCAGCATGGCCACTAAACAAACACCATCAGCTGCTGTTTGGTCTCCGAGCTTCTTCATGAACTCCATCGATGGAAAGCAAACATAAAGCAGACACACTTCCTCAAGTTGTCCTCACACCGCACGCTGCTGCACAGCGTTACACAGCTGAGGAGGCATATGCCAAGACAAGTTAAGCCTTTGACATGTGTGTGAGTCAGGACCTCACCGGTGGAGAGTGTGTTCATGCATAAGCATGTGCTTGAACCCAATGGGCAGCCTCTATTTTTGTTTCCTCTCGCACGCATGAGCACACAAAGAAATGGACACACACATTCACACGTCTCATATCTTGATGGATGCTGCCAGAAAAATGATAGAAACTATGTGCCAACAAACAAACACACACAAACACACACACACACAGTATCCTCATTAAAATTCTCTGGCTTCTGCACCAGCAGTGTAGAGTAAGGGCTGTGTAAGTCCTTCCAGAGATAACACAGAAAAAGCAGACTTTTGTTTTATTCTAATCCTTCTTTTGAAGGAACGTAGTGAGAACTATCAGGGAAGAGTGAAGATATGGGTGAAAGCTTCGGTAAAATGATATCCACAGTCTAGTGGGTTGTTTCTCACAATATATGCACCACCTGATTCTTACTATTTCACAGCCACTGACAACCTGGCAGTGGCTGACTAGGCAGACAACATTAATATCATCTGCGCAACATTAGCATATGGACAAACAGAACAAAGTGCTTTTTCTTTCCTGTGAACTCTGGGAAACTCGGCTGCATGTTTTTTGTTTTCTCTCCGCACTGCATCTCTGTGTTCTCAATTTATTCAGTTTTGTGAGTTTTAAAGTGGCCCTTTATCTCAACCTGTACAGTAAATGCTGACCTGGCCGAGCAGGTTTAAGGCACAGCAATTTGTTTTCCATTTGTCCATCTGCAGAAATCATTCTATTTCACTCTCTCTGAGTGCATTTGACAACCGGTATATTTGGGCACCAATAATTTACTTGAAGATTGTATTGTTTATCAGTAGGAAGTGGAATTGTGCAGGATTCATATATTCATATTCATATATTTTTTCAGTGAAATTATTTCAATAAACTTAACATTTGGTCTACAAAAATGCATGAGAAATGCCCATCACAGGTTGACAGCGCCCCTAGGTGGTGTCTTCAAATTGCTTCATTTGTCTAACAAAGACATTAATTTCAAATAATATGAAACACAGAAAAGTTGCAAATCATTGCACTTGTGATGCTAGAACCAGGGCATTGTGCAGAGAAGATTGCTTGATTGACTTAATCAATTATGTAAATTGTTGTTTTTTAAAGTTGATTTATTAACTTAATACTGTTTAAATCAATATGATGTTTTTTTTTAAACTGGTGATTACTAGAGCGAGCCATAGCCAGCTAGCCATAGCAAAGCAGTACAATTTCATTGTGTGTGCCGTTGTATTTCATAAACCTGAACTCTTTTCCTATCCTAAGTTTGTTTTTTGGTAGGTGGACATTCTGCCCTGGTCGCCTCCGTGCCAAATCACTTTTAGATATATTGTGCTGGCGATGGTCAACGAACTCTGAGCCTGCAATAAGCTGCCCCGTGCAGAACTCTTAAGCCCTCCTCGATCGGTCACTCAATGAAACATTAGATGCTGCAGCAAAATGAATGCAGCTGAAATTAAATGAAAACACTGAAAAGACTCCCCTGTAGGAAAAGTGAGCATCTTAAGCTTAAAATCGATCAGTGTAGGAGTTGGGCAAGGTCCTTTATTAACTTTGCAGAGGACCTTCCCCCACAGACCTAACTGCCGATAAACACAACTGAAGTGTCAGCAGGTATAAAATGTGCTTAGATGGACTTCTGAGCTTTGTAAATACGTTAGCTTTGAGCCGGCTATATAGCTAATATCAGCTCCTCTGGGCTGCAGAGGTCAGTTATTACCATTAACTATTCCTTCCTGTTTCCATCTGCTGCTCAGAGTCAACACTACAGAAAACTTTTACTGTCTCTCTATGTACATTTAGATTTTCATATTTCCTTGATTTAATTTAATTGAAACTAAGTCATGGAAGAATCAGCTGCCTTTTTTCAGAAATACAATCTGTAATTTTAATAATAAAGGTGCACATATAAAGAAGACCTTTACTGTTTATTTTAAACATTAAAAACAAGATCCTTGATTACCAGGAAGAAAAAGCAAATTACTGGTCTCAAAAGAAAACCAAGGGAGAGACTATAGATCATTCAGGTTATAAGCCTCTTAATGTGAAACATGTTGGGGCCCTGCATCTCTTTATGTTATGTTAGTTTCTTCCCTTTGTAGTAAAGGTGCAGTCCATTATAACGGCCAGTGTTATTTCAGATGTATCTTGCTTGTGTGTCTCTGTTCGTATCGTTGTGTTTATGTCTAAGAAAAAGACAGCAAACATAATTCAAGGTGTTGTTGTTGGGAGGTCCATCTCCAAAACACCAATTCTAATACTAATTAAGAATCTTAGCTGCAAACCACTAAAAATAGCATGTACTGCAGAGGCCCATCAATTAAATTCACCCCCAGGGGACAGCTATAACATTGCTCAGGAGGAATGATGTGCTTTTGCTGCATTTGCAGCATAACACAATGTAAGCTAATGAAGTACGCACATACTGTGTTACAAGGCCAGATGCAAGGACATCATCAGGATAACAATTTGAAATGCTACTGTGTAAAAAATATCTGCTTAATATTCATTTTGATCTAAGTATTTGTAGGTCTTTTATGTTTTCTCTACCCTTTTGTTATGACTGTTTAGCTGATGATAGCAGGTTCACAGTATAGTTGCGTCAGTATGACACACAGTTGATGCTTTTGCAATATATTACAATACAGCATTGCATTATATTACTTACATTGTTATATAATAATACTATATTACTGCTCTATTGTATTTGTTGTATGTTTATATTATTCTATATGCTCTTTAAGGGATTAATATCCTTTTCTATTATACATATTTATTGAACGGCATTCTTAATGTATAATGTTTGTATACTACATATACTGCTCATATGTAATACTATCTACTTAATTATTATGAGCTACTTCTACCAATATAACTATACTTATATTATATATAGTCCTCACATCATAGCTGTCAGAGCTGCACAACAGCACAAAACATAAAAAGGTGTTGTATGAATGCATAAACTGTTTTTTCCTTTTAATGTCATCGCTCTAATTTCTTCAACTTCTTTATTTTTATTTATTCAATTAAAATAGTTCTTAATCTGTTTTCTCACCTCTTAACTTGTCTTTTTGCACGCTAACATGAGAACAGTCATTTACCAATAAATCATTCACCAAAATACATTGCGCATCCACACTCTCTGATCATCCTCAGGTCTGTCTCTGGTGTGTTATCTGGCTTCATTTCCACGCCTGCTTCTCCAGCTCTTTAGTGCTGCCAAGGCAAAAAGGTGCACAGAAGGGAACGTGGCTCTGACTGTCAGAGGCTGAGATGCATTCAGCCCCTGCTCTGCTGTTACACTAAGGCCTTCTACAAGCTTTCTAAACAAGTTTCAACTCCACAATCTCTGCCCATGTAGGCCAAAATAAACATATACAAGGAAGTGGGTCACACACTGAGGGGCAAGAATGAGACAGAGTCAGGAGAGAAAACATGGGCATAGGAGAAAGGAGGAGAGGCCCATAACTGCCGGAGTATTATTCAGACAATTATAGACAGAAGCCAGTGTTACCGCTCAAAAATGCATCAAATGAGCATAACACAGTAGGTGATTTGAGGGGAGATGAGGGATGCCATCCCCCTTGTTAGCAAAATGACCAAAATTAGTTCCCCTTGTTAGCTTGCCATCCCCAAGTAGGAAGTTAAAGTTAGAGAGAGTGCAGGGGCTGAAATGTTGTTTAGTTGAATATGTTAGTCTAGTCTGCCTGACTCATTGATCCTTTATCTGACTGAGTTTTGTGCAAGTTAGAATCTATGGTCCCAGCCATGGCTCTGAAATATCAGTAGCCTAACTGCGCCGTGTATTGGTAAATCCATGGCGCTGTCCGTGGTGCTGAAGTAGCACACATATTTGTAATTGCACCTTTTTCTCTCAGTCCAGCTCTTCTGCCAGTTTAGTCTTAGATCTATAAAATTCTGTAAGCTATATACTATGAATTCTCAATTCTATACTATATAATAGCCTATATACCCTACAGAGTAGGGTATATATTCATTTTCAAAGTGACAAGTAGCAATGTGTACTTGTGGGGTGTGGGGCCATCCCTCGGTTAAAAATGAACAAATCACCGACTGAACGTTGGTTTTACTGGAAATGGCTGAAGAGCATCTTAATTAGTGCAAAAGTGTTCTGCTCCACTACCTTTTTTCTTTCCCCTGTGACTGTAAATTGGATGTTTGGCAACAAATTAAGGGCAGAGAGGTCAACAATTTAGATATATAGCATTTTTTTTTTTTGTCATAAAAAAAGAAAGCAGGGGTTGAGTGTTATCAAGGGAGTGAAGACTGAAGCAGTAGTGAAAAGTTTTAGAGGCTTACAGATCTTTCAACGGCTCCACAAACGTAATTTTAAATGTATTGCAACATATATTTTTTAAAGCTGATTAGAGGTCTGCCCATAATACAGATGTTTATAAAAATTACACATATTACTCATTGGATATAAACTCCTACTTGATGTCGGAGGGTCTGGCTGTGGTGAAAGGGCAGCAACTCCCCTGTCTCACCACCCTTCGACTGCTCACGAGGTGAAATAGAACAATCAATGCCAAATCAATAAAAACAATAACACTAAATCACTGTTTTCTTTGATGAATGCTAATGAACTGCCACCACTTGTTGCACAGATACTTTAAAAATAAAGAGGCTGCACTTACAGTTGATGGTTGTTTTCAGGATAATAAAAGCGTTTTAGATTAATTAACATTCTTAGGAGAGTGCAGGGTTCTCATTGGACGCTCTACCTCTGAATACCTACAGTGTCATTTACAGAAGAAATATGGAATGTTGTTATGAATGTAGGACTGTCAGGTTTCATGTCCTTACACAATGATCGGCACTGTGCTGTGCCTGTCGGGGTTCACTGTAAGATTATTCTTAAGGAATTTAAAATATTATGAGCAAACTTTAAAAAAAAAGAAGAAATAATATTATTTCATAATATATCTTTTTTTTTTTATTACATTATAATTATATTTTATTTTAGATTTTAAATTGATTTAATACTTGTTAAAATATACTGTGCTGGCAGCTGCACCACAGTATATTTTACTTCACTGCTAAGACACTGACTTTGTTGCATAATCAGAATTGTGAATAAAAACCATTTTGGGGTCATGGCTCTTTGAAATGTAGAAGAGAATTAGGCAGAAGACAAAGTGACACCATGGCCAGTCCTCCGCACAGTAACACACACATAGACTCTGAAAGTCACAGCTTTGGGCAATATAAAATTTTCGATCTGCCTCACTTGAATATCTCAGTAAACTAGAAAAAAACACATAATAACAGAGGGCAACATTCAAATTCCCCAGAGAAAGGTTAACAGACAAGTTAAGCAACAAAACAGCTACAACCGTATTACTATGAAGCAATAGTGGGCACTTGTGTTTGGTGAATATTGGGTAACATCTTCAGTTCTCTCTCTTTTAGCCTTGCAGTGATGAATGAAAAATATGATGCATCATGTCCAATTTTGAACCATGTACATCACACTTACAGTACACGTCCACCCTGATAGACTTGATGGCAGGGGATCCAAGGCCATTCTCAGCCTTGCAGTAGTAGCGACCTCCCTGGGTCCTCAGAATTTTTGCAATATGCAGCGTCTCGTTGAAAACACTGGAGTCCTGGAAGCGGTCAGACACACTGCCTGCTGTCTTGGTCCATCGGATCTGGGAAGAACAAAGGGTAGAAATTACTATACTTCCAGGCTGACCAACAAAGCTCCAATAGGAATTACACCCCACTTCAGTTCAGAAAAAAACGTCTTTGGCCATTTCAGGACAGAACTGAAGAAGCCTCTTGGATGAGAGATGAAACGTCTTTAAGTATCTTCAACCAAGTCCAGTTGAGTTTAACCTTCCTTGAATAGCTACACTTAGTGGAAATCAAGATGATACAAGAAAAGACCAGTCGCCAATACCGACCTGGTAAATACACTGAAGGTGTACTATAGAGGGTATGCGCATGATGTCACAGAACACTGTTACGCTCACTGAGTGGCAGAAAGACAAGCAGCAGCGTTAGCTTGAATCAGCTAAATCACAAACAACACATCTAAAATGGGAAAGAGCTGGATCACTGGTTCTTCGGTAAGCAGTAAGGATCACAGTCGAGTCCGACTGCCTTTAATTTGAGCAAATAATCACTTGTTTCACTCCCGGTTTGCTAAACGCAGCCTTGGTAACAGATGTTTTGCCACTCAGTTGTCAGTGTGTTCCGGAAGGGGAAGTGACATCAACGCATACCCTCTATTACCTTTAGTCAAATAGCTTAGCTAAACACTGATTAAAAAACAACAATCTGGAAGTGACGGGAAAAGACAAATGATTAAATCAGTATTTTGGAAGGAAACACATCAATAGCAAACAGTAACCATGGCACGTAAGTTATTTTATGCACGTTTGCTATATTGTCTTGTGTTCTCATGTTGACTCAAAATTGCATTTCATGCAATGCACAGACGACTGATGAAGAACATCCAGGTCTTTTGTGAAATGTCACAGTACAAATGAGGACTTAAGGGTGCAAAATCTTCTTACTTCCCTCTTTCCTCTGTTCCACACAAGACTGACCTCAGCATGGCCTTCTCAGCATGAGTACCTTTCACTAACTGATGAGACCCAGTTAGCCCATGGCATTGGGTGTAATGAAAGGTGAAATAGTGTTACTCTCCAACATGAGGTTGTAATTGACTCTCCATCATCCGCCTCTCCTGTCCTCATTAAAGCATACAGCATGAACAGGTACTGTGACAACTCTGGCCTGGGGGCCACACAGCCAGAAGTACGGAGCATAAAGCTCTATTCAATCCCTCATCCTAAGTAAGCCACAGACTGACTGGCTTTGCCTGCAGAGCTTCACATATCTCTGTCTTGGCAGGGGAGACCATGAATTAGAATCCAATATCTCCACACTGTATGATGTGGCATCATCTTGGATACTGATAACATCCCATTTTACAGAGATAGCATCAGATGGAACAGGGATATCACTGCATGGGGGGATGGGGATTGGGTGCTATCTTGGGAGATTGCCGCAGTGTTACTCTAGCTGTGGGGTTTTAACCATGACGACTCCAGCCTGCGGTTATGGCAGCTTGAAGTTTAGTCATTTTCCAAACAGACGAGAGAAAGGAAATGAAAGGGTGGGTGGCCCAAAACCTGATAATGGTGCCCTATTCCAGAAGCTTTTTTTTTTGGACCTCGGGGCTGGAAGATGACAAGGAGAGAAATTCACATGCAGCAAAAGTTTATCAGAGGAGTTTCAGATTCTCTGTCTTGCTTGGGGTGTTACTTTTCAGAGTGGCTGAAATAAATTAGCTATCTTGAAACTCAAAGACTGTGTGTGCTATATTTCTTCCTTTTATCGACCTCTTTCCCTAAAAACTGACTGTTCCTGTCCCATGCCTTTATACATACTTTAAGTAGATATATTACCATTAATGAAATGTCTCTAAATGAATACACTGCAAAAGACTTCACGTGGCCTGTTTCAAATGCATCAAGAAACACTGAGAGAAAGCACTCCATGAATTTGCTCAAACTCACCAACTGATCGTTGCTAAAGCCCCACTCTTTCTGGGGCCCTATAATAACAGTTAGGGACATCATGACTTCAGCAAAACAAGCCCTAAAGTTAAGTAAGTTATGATTATAAATTAGATGGAGCAAAGTTTTTGAATTCTGTGTCACTCTTCTACAGTGCTCTGGATCCCCTCATGCAAATACAAAGAAAGCTGGCTTATGGCGACCTCAGCAGAATTCAATATTCTCCCAGCTTATACCCCCAGTCATTTCCTTTGCCTTTTGTGTAAAGAGCTTTGAGTTTTAGGAAAGCGCAGTATCAATAAATGCATTGTTAGAGTGACACTAAGAAGTGGGTATTCAAATAACTCTTCATATTTTCAAAAGGCAAGTGCTCCTGTTTGTTTCACAGGGGCAGCAGACCACATTATTGGTGAGCTTTCAACTATCGCTATACCCTGAAGCTATTTTCATTCCTCCACTCCTTTGACTTTTTACATCTGAGCACCTCTATCCACAGGGGGAGTCCTGAAGTATGCCCGGTGAGAAGAGTTTGACCCTCTTCACTCTCCTTAGTGCAATGCAAATACTCTTGATCTGAGAGGAGCTGGCGGATTTGAGCAATATGATAATTGCTCCTCCTAGCCCACTGGCAGCCTGGTTGAGTTGGTATTTATTTATTTTTTCTGCTCCTTTCTCGTTTCTCAGCTGAAAGTCATGAGGCCTGAAAATATACACGGGGGAATAAGTCAAACTGCCCAAGAGCCGCTGTTTTATCGCAGAAATGTATTATTCCTTGTTGGTCCCCTGCAATTGACTGCATGCATTATACCATGAAATGTAAATGGGGTCTGTTTTCATGTTACAGCTCAAATCGTTTAGAGATAAGGAGTTGTGTGTTTCACATTTTGTATCTTCTATTTTTAGCAAAGCGTCAACACAGTGATAATGCCATCCCCTCTTAAATCAGACACCCCAATAAAAATATCAACATTTGCTTATAGGGAAAGAAGAATCTCGGCTAGATTAGTATCCAACTGAAAATCCCAGCAGTGTTTGAGACCACACATACTGCGATGTCACGGCAAGAGCTAATTAAAATGCGCCCAGTGTCTGTTGTTATGCAGAGATCATATGCCGGAGCACGCGTCTTCGGTGAACCTCCCATAATGCCTGCTGTGACGTTTCTCTCTCCCTAACTACAGACTGGTTTCTAATTGCTTGCCATCTTTTCTTTCAGGCACTGGTGGTGGTCTGTGCCGCACAGTGGTGCAGCCAAGTGTGGCTGAGCATGACAATCAAGCGATCAGAAGAAGCAACAGGGGGTCCAAATTATGAGAGCACAGACTCTACAGGTCTGTTTCAGAAAATACCGGCCCTCGTAAAAACTGGATGATAATGTGAAACACGCCACAGTAAAGTCTTTCTTGTAAGCAAATATTTATTTTTTTCACTGGGGTATCTCATTTAAGAGGGAATGGCGTTATTATTGTTTTGACTTTGCTTTTCCCTGTGGTCATGTTTTTGACACTTTTCTAAATAATGGAATATGCAAAATGTGAAATTAAACAACAGAAACCAGAATTGAATTGGAACCGCACACTGATAAACAAAAAATGTAATGAACCTTTGGGGTACACACATGCTTGAGTGCTGCAGTTAAAGTCACTTTTAAGACAACTGAGTGTAAATGACTGTGGTTGCATTGGACAGGGTGTAGTTCAAGGAGAAACTCTGAGACAGTGCCCTTTCTGAAACTGCACTTAGAATAGCAAAAAGTGAAAAAATAGGCTAAATTATGTTCAAAAAAGCACCATCTGCTAAAGACACCAGCACTGTAGGCTGACTGTCATGGGAGCATCCAAAACAGATCACATACTCCAATTGGTCCGTATAAAGCGAAATGTCCCAGGGCCTGAGGTCAGCTTATTTGTACTCACTGACCCGTGGCGCTGCGAGTTGAATCTGGCCAGCCAATAATTGAAACCAAAAAAAAAAGGTGTTTGCAATGTGGTGTTGCTGGCTATTGGAGCCTGGTACTCAAACAAAGTAGTGTGGACATAATGGATGGAGGCCAGGGCAGGGGAGGCGGGGGCAGATGGCTTTATCATCAGGGACTCTTTGATGTCTGTTCACGGCAACAAAGACAAAGAATGAAGCTGGAGAACTGTGACCATGAAAGTATGAAGAGATAAATCTGTATGTGTGTGTGGTGCTCTGATACAGAGACAAAGAGAGAGTGAGACACAAAGGAAAAGGGTTTAAGACTCTTTATATTCAGCAGGGATGAATCTAATATTAATTGTTCATGAATAATTGTTTACTATTGTTTAATCCTTTAATCTATAAAATGTCAAGAAAACGGTGAAAAATGCTTATCCCAAGTCTCAAGAAAACCCAAATTGCATTGATATTCATTTTCCATTGACAGAAACATAAAATTGCTTAAAGTGAATGCTCAATTTTCAACTGGTGTCATCATCAGATCAAGATTGAAATTTTTAAAATACTTTGGTTATGACCAAACACCTGCAAAACTACTGACATTCCCATCAGCCTTAGCTGTACCATTTAGTGCTAAGAAGCAAATGTTACCATGTGAACACACTAAACTACAATGGTGTACATGGCAAACATCACCTGCTAAACATCAGAGAAGCAGACAGTGAGCTGAAAGCACTAAGATTTTCTGTCTTATCCTCCTCCTCCTCAGAGAGCCAATTTCCACAAATCCTTCCAGTGACCTCTGCACTATACTTCTATGAGAATTTGACTTCATTGCCCCCCCAAGGCTGCCAGATGCCAACAGTCCCAGTCTTCCTGCAGAGCCCATAGTAACACCTTGAAATGCCAAACCCACGGGGCACAGCGAAAAAGCACATATTATACGGTGTGCGGGTGAGTGACAGGAACATATATTTATTTGACAATTAAATGGAAAGGCAAACAAGTGTTGTCGCTGCCATGAGTGTGTGTGTGTGTGTGTGTGTGTGTGTGTGTGTGTGTGTGTGTGTGTGTGATTGCGTGTATGATTTTATTATTAGAAAGCCTCTGTTTTTCCTCCGAGGTGGGTGGGCGGATGTGCACGGGGCTGACAGAGAGGCCCACTGTGAGGAAGCTGTTGCCTAGTTGGACACAATCCAGAGACTCCATCAGTGGTAAGGCCTGAGGGGCATCTATGTAATTGAAGAAGTGTGCATATTGATAGACATTTGAAGAATTAAACAGTGGCAAAATTGCCTACCCCATTTACTCCGCGGTTGGTCCTTTGTGGTGCCTGATGTTGTACTTGGCACAACACCACTCTGTAAATGTATTATCACGGGAGCTAGCAGTATCTCAAAGTCAGGGAAAGAGTCTGAAATCTGGACAGTTAAGATGAAAAAAGCTATTTTGTGATTTGCTAATGCAGAACTAATTGAAGCCATTTACAGCGATTGAGTAGGGTGACTTGGCCCCCTGTGATATTGTGGTGCAGATGGAGAGTGTGGTTTAAGTTACTGCTGTATGGAGGTTGTTCAAGGAAACAAAACTGAATATGATTCCACAGATAGGAATGACTACTTTCTCATTAATCTTAGGCATAGATCAGCGGTGCAGGGGCGAGCTTATAGGGCTTAAGCTCTGACTGTTTTCAGCAAAGCCCAGGATCTTTAACTGTTCATCACGCGTGGCATTTTTTTGTACTCAACACAGATCAAAGCTGAGTAGGAACCAATGAGTTTCGAACTAAGTGTTTGGAGCGAAGTGCTGACAGAATGGAAAACAGAGCCCCTCCCCTCCCCTGTGTGGTCTTTTGACATGTCCCTACCAATGTCAAGGTGAAAATCAATTGTCCCAACCAATAGTTTTAATGATATGAGTTTGTATGTGAGATGACTGAATGGTGGCATATTTGAAGTGGTTGGTATTTATAGTTTATTCAAACTCAAAAGGAAAACTTTAACAAGTTTAAAAACTCAAAAATTCAAAAGGATTAAAAAAATAATATCTTTTCTAACATCAGTCAGTTGATTTTAAGTTTAAATTTAGGCATGAGTTGTTAGTAAGCTAATTTGTATTCAGTGCTCAAACATTTTAACATTGATGGAAATGGCAAAAGCAAAATATGGAGGACATCAGACCTGTCAGTAACAGCTTAAATAATAAGAATTTTCTGCAATCAAAGATAAGCAAACAATTATCTTATTACATATCTATCTGTGTGATATTAATGTTTAAGATCAGATGAGATAGAATTGTATTCATCCCAAATGAAACAGTTGTGCCAAAGATGCTCAGTATACATATAGCAGATTAACTAACACCATACCTTTTAGATAAGGAGGGTATTGGAAGTACACATGCAGGTGAAATGCACATGATGAAATGTCTGCCTATCCTCTAAGGTCATGTCCTTTAGGGGAGGGTTTTATCATTACTGAGGATGCTCTATTTTATCAGCCGCATGAAAACTTTTGAGTTGCGTGGTCCAAATCAACAAACTGAAAGAGAGGACACAGAATCACAAGGGAAGTTTCAGAACGGAATATAGCTTCAAAAGGTTGGTTGAAATAGAGTAACATATTACTTACTTGTTAGTTTTTATTAATTTTCTTACATATTCTTATATATGAACATGTTTATTTTGAAAATCTATTATATCTATCAGATTTTTTTTAATAACTAAATGTGAAACTAAATTATGTATGTGTAAGTATAGTATGTGGGTGCACGCACATGACATAGAAAAATAAATTAAATAAACACACACAACTGTTCATACTATCTGATAAAATATCTGTCTACCAATGATAAAACCAAATATATGTCCGTAGATAGGACACATTGAAAGTGGATTACAACCTTTGCGAAGAGTACTGATTACTTTCCTCCCCACACATGCTCTAAAAAGATGAAGAAATTCAACTCAATTAAAATATGGAACTTTGGGGCGAAGAAAGACTCATGAACATGTTCAGAGGATTAATATTTAATTCCAATGAAAAGATGAGCCGTATTAACTTGTGAGTCGTTTTTTTTTTCCCGATGAGGTCGCATACCCTTGTGTTTTTCCACCAACATCACAAAACCAGCCTTAGGTCCACTGCCATCCCAGATAACCTCCTTGGCTTCCGAAACCACTCAGAATGAGTGTGCGTTGCCCCCGGTCCCACGCCACTACCAGAGGGGGACAAAGCTGACACATCACAAAGTCCGGAGAGACATAGCCAAACCCACTGTGCCAGGGGAATGTGCGTGAGTCTCATAATGACTCTGTTTCAAAGGAGATCCTGCCTCTCCTGCCATAGCCATGCAGGGCTTTTGATCTCCTGCCCCCCATACTCCCTGCTCTGTTTTTCAGAAATTCTAATTAAGAGGAAAGACAGAGATGATGAATGTGAAATTGCCCCCCACCCCGACATAAGGAGATGAACAGTGTTTCTGAACTTCTCGCTAATTTAAGAGGCCTCACCTTTTCAAGTGAAATATAAAAATCAATATGCTCTTTTGCTTTGGCATCTAGAGGGGAAGTGTACAAACTAATTGCCCTCTTTATCGATCAAAAGGGGAATTATATGAATTGATGTAAATGAGCTCAGTCCGTTCTGGAGAGAGTGCTGAATTCTATGCATTTTTGTGTTATCAAGCAAATTGGAAACAACATTCGCTAAATGTTCGAAAGGTTAGCGTGTGCAAATCCTGCCCAGATTAATATGAGAACAAAATGTGATGGTCAGGTAATATTGTGGCAGAGCTGACATTTATACATGCATGGATCAAGGTAGTTGTTATTCTGCGAGTAGACAGGATCTTGTTTCTGCTTGTTTCTCACTTTTATTATCATATTTGTTTATATACTTACTTCTTGTTTTGGATGGAAAAAGCAATAAGTAGAAGGCACAACAAGAACTAATTATACGCCTATTTTCTTCAGGAAAAAAAGGTGGAAGGTTTTTTAATTAGTTAAGATCACAACAGTAAATAAAGGAGTTTGAGAAAAACTATTTTTCAGATGCCAAGGACCCATGTGCATTTACATGACCCAGAGTCTTTTTTTACTGTGGCCTGTTTCTCATTCGTTACAGTTTTGTTTTGGCAGATGTTTCAGCTTTTTTGTTTGTGTTCTCATTAGACTTGGAAGCTTTCATTATCAATATGCATGCACACAATGCAACCTAAACCATCAATAATTAAAGGATTAAACTTTTAAGCTGGTTTAGTGCAGAGGTACGTGGTGTGCCACTCACTGACGCTAATACAGAATTAAAAGAAAGCTGCTGAAGGAGAGCGAGGAAAGGAGAAACAGACAGGAAGGAGAGAGTACGAAATTAGCATTCCGTCCCATGATTCCCTCGTGTAGCTATTTTTGTTAGTGCTGTCAGTTAAGGGCAAACGAAAAGGTACCGAGTCCCTTACCTGTGGTCGAGGATGCCCCGTCACCAGACAGGTGAGCTCCAGGGTCTCTCCCTCTCTGATGGTGTAGACTCTCTCCGTGTGCCTCTCCTCCTCAACATTACAGGCGTGCCCTGAGTGGATAATGCGGACGCTTGGAGGTGCTGCGGAGGGAAAAAACACAAAGTGTGTTAGCATTCTGGCCATTTCTAAATGAATGAGCAGTTTAGCACAACAGATGGTGTATTGATTAAGTGGTTGTCTCACTGAAAACAAGCACTGTGGCCACATTTGTACTACTCACAATAAACCAAAGGTATTTGCACAAGAATAAATAAAAAAAACACATTTTACTTTTATAGGATTCACTTCAGTTTATCTTTCGAAACGTTGCTATTATATCAAATACATAATTGAGGAAAGTCGCTTATGACAAAGTTTTTATTAGAATGACATGACTATTGACATGTGAGTAGTACTTTCGTAGACAAAAACATGTGCTGCGCGTGCTGCACTGCCAAGTGTTTTGTCAAGCACTGTTTAAAAAATGGCTTTTTATTTGTCTTTTTTAATCTGAGCAAATTATATTTATGTTAATTATGTTTTTTTCTGTAATCAGCATTAGTTAGTGCACATGTTTTTTCACTGTTTCATGTTCATTTTTTAATTTGCACATACAAAGTTCAAAAAATATTTTCTTTTTTATTGTAGTTGGTTGAGTTGGTAGCACAATAAGATGGATGACCCAGCATTTGATAGGCTCTTAAAGGTGCAATGCCCTATTTAAACAAAGAGGACTTTCAACCACCAAAAATATAATCACAAGAAACACAAAGTAAACCTATCACACGCAGATTAACTGACAGGTCTTTTAATACAGTGACAACACAACAAAGTTAATGTTTCATGATGCCAATAAACTTTGATGTTTGTAAACACAAGAGTAAAATGATTGTTATTTTCCTCTGTCTTTTCATTCATGCATGTGGAGATACAAAGCACACACATTGTTGTCTTTTAAAATTATTTTTATTTATGTCATTTTATTTGACCTTGTTACCCTCTACAGTACTTGCAGAACTTTTGTGATGGCCCCAGTAACACTACATTTTCTTGAATACATTTTCACAGGAAAAATGACAAGAGAAAATAGATTTGGTGGTTACGACAAAAGCGGTAACCAATCAGTATCAAAAGAATTTCTCTCATTCTCTCTTCTTGTCCTCCTCCATTCCTTGCAATGGGAAAATATCAGAATTAATTTGCAACTGTAATCTATATGTACATACATAAGGATGTTTGTGTCTAAAATGAATTAGCAATATGTTGAAATACACTGACTCTGTCAAAAAAATAACCACTTTCTAAGTAAATGTCTTCACAAGTTCTCTCCACAAATGAGTTCACCCTTGTGAGACAGTAAGGATATTTCAATCTGTCCAAGGGGTGGGGGTTAAACAGAAGGGAGGAAAGAGTCATCTTAGGTAAACCTCCCAAAAACAGTTCCACTGGGCTGTGAAAGCGCAGTTGCATGTAAACCTACCCCTGACAATACTAGCATCTGTTAAGCATTTATTCCTCTCCAGCTTACATGATTAGTGAAGAGGTTTGGGATGAGATGATTTAGAGAGCGGATACGGGATATGATTAGGAGAAGGAGTACAAATTGGTTGAAAAAAAAAAATAAAATCAAGCAGAAATCACAAGTAGTTACAGACTGTACTGTGCCTTTCATGTTGAAGGAGCAGCTTCCTGTGTGGGCCTCGTTGCCACAGACTCAGCCCCGGCAGCAGACTCTGTTCTACCTCTATCCGATGCTAATGAGTGTGGCAAAACTCCTCCTTAACGCTGCATTGGGATTCTCCGCCAGAATGTACCCTTAGCCACGCGCTAACCACTTGTCCCTCCCACCAACCATGCAGTTTGTCCCATTCAGCTTGTTATGCTTAACGCCCCATCAGGCTTGTCCTGCCTGCCGAAATGGTAAGCAGATTGATGAACACTGATACGGATGCTAAATGGCGAGTCATAAAGCCTTGTTGGACTACTCTTGCTCTTACTCTTCATTGTCTTCCTCTCTCCGTTTGTAGATGAATACACTAGTGGTTAATTCCATAGGGGGGGATAAGGGCTTGAGAAATAGGCTCACTGTAAGGGAGCTTCATGCAAGGCTGCCACTTGAAACAAAAAAGGCTTAGAAAAAAGACCCCAAGGCACTAGCCGAACAAAGTACTAATGCCATTTACTCCAATGAGCCAGTATCTCTGCAGCATACTATCAGTCCTGGAGGAAAGTAGGAAACACCCGTAATTAATGATCTTCAACTGCTATAGCTGCTACTGCAACAGCCACACACACATAAACACACATTTGTTCTTTATGCAGACAGCACTAAGCTTACAGCAACAAAAGCAAATAACCCTCTCTTAACCGTACATAATGAGCACCATAATGTTCTCACAGTCGCACATATCCTTGTATAGCTATGGCATGCTCTCTCAGATCACTTGGCCCAAAGCATGATCTAAAATGGCTGTCATTACTACATAATTTCTTGTTTGTTTAGTTTTCATGAAAGCCGCTTGATACTCCACTGACAGTAACTACTCATAACATATTCAGAAAAGATATCTAAGAACAGATAATGAGAGATTAATGCAGTGGGATTTGGGGTTGCATTAAGTGAGATGTCAACGCGCTAAAAGGTTTGAGATGAAAGTTGTCCTGGTAGAGGGGAAATGGGTGATAGACAAAGCTTCAAATAGATCATAGCAGGCCAGACACATCTGGTTATATCCCTTAACATCTCAACTACATCCCATAAAAGTTCATTATGTGGACTAAGATTCCGTCTGGAAATGTTATGGTGTGATGAAAATGTATTGTTAAATTTCAGTCAGTGCTCCAAACCTGTTGTTGGTTCAATAAGAAAGTATAGGTTAATAAGGTTTTCAACATTTGGCTTTAATTTCATATATTTAGCAGAAGAGAAAGCAATGATGCACACAATTGCTACCTGCTTAGGCTTAACCCTGACATTTACTACATTTGTGCCTAGTGAATTTCCAAAATCAACAAGAGTTTGACATACAGCACTATACTTAATTTCAAACCAATCATCAATGGCAGAAGTATTTAGATTACAAAACTAAAAGTAGAAATACTACACAAAATGTTCTACTACATGCAATGTCCTGCATTTGTAATCATATTCTTAGAGGTACCAAGTGGAGTTTTCTTGTACATTCTTTACATTCAGCATGTCTCACCAAAACTCATGGTGTGCATCCTTGAGGCGTTTCCTTCCACATTTCTTAAACCATTTTTGACATTTAAAATTGTGCATCTTCTCGCAAAAATGCTGCCCGTGTGCTTGTACACCTGCATCCTCATGTGTGTACATGATGCAGGCAAAATGAGGACCCACTAGTCAAAACATTGCTCTATAGCCCCATTAGCGGTCAAAAACTCAACAGGGTGGCTCTAAGCAAAACCACAGAAGTATTATACTGTACTTCAAATATCCAGAGTAGGAGTACTTATTAGGTGTAATGGCACAAACAGAATATTATATTATATTACTGAATAATTATTACTAATGTCTTAATGTCTAAGCAGTACTTCAATGTTGTAATTCGTTCAAATTGAACTAAATGAAGATATTTGATAAATTATTTGATATTATATGTTTTGCATATAAAAAAATATAAAGTAAAAAAGTATAATATTTCCTTCTGGAACATAGTGGAGTCACAGTATAAAGTACCATAACATTGAAATACTCAGTAAAATACAGTTGATGTTCTGAAGTACAGTACTTAAGTAAATGCAGTTATAGTTATTTTCCACAACTGATAGTCCGTTACCTTCAAAAAGTCCCTTTTTATTCTGTCGTTGATGTCTACTTACATTATGAATTATTTGTAACTCCATGAGATAATGTGACTAATACATGTACAAATTATACCAGGGTAATGTCATGTTGATGTCAAGTTCAAATTCTAGTTCATGGTGTAAGACTGAAGTATAACTTGGTTCTTTAATTACAGTAAGGACTTCACAGGGTAGGGTGGATGGGGAGGTGAGGCAGGGGTTGTGGGAGCGATGGCATTAATAATGTATTAAATAAGTCAGAATTATATCTTTATCTGTACTTTTGTACTTTGTCTTCATTTATGTTGATTTATTACTAATTTCTGATGAAAAAGGAGAGATGTTTATGCATTTGGACTATGTCTTGTTCATGATTTTGCTTTCTTTTATATTGTAACCCCCCGAATTGAATGAAAAATGAAAAACCAATAAAAATATGGTCACAAAAAAGTCCCTTTGCAAGTATATTTTATTTTTCTATAAAATGTGGGGGGTGTGCACAGTAAATGAACCCCCAGCAGTGCCCTAAAATTTCTGTTCTCTCTATCATCAAATAGTTTCCTTCAGCATCTTTTAAAATTCTATTAAAAATGTACATGTTTACAGCCAATTAATAATCTAATCTTTTAAAGCACCTTGTTCTACTCCTTGTATCCCTCCAGAGCAAAAGTCAAAGACGTTAAATGAGTGGTCATGTGACTGGTACAGTGTTATGTTGAGTAGCAGAGCAGAGGTCGTCTGGGAGCAATGAGCTGAAAAATACAATTCTGCTGGTTCACATTTGGATGTTAATTAGCTGTTTTTTTTTCCTGCTGGTTGAGGAATTGGCATTGGCATAAGAAGCACATCTGCCACTCACACTGATGTGAGAGGTGCAAAACAGTGCGAGGAGAAATCAATGCTACTGTTAATATCGAATGGATCTTTACAGTCAAACGAATGCAGAGTTATTCTGAAATCACTTGTTTATTTGCTCTACAAGCGCTTGTGATTAAAACAGTGTTGTTGCTAATGTTGTCATGAACCTGTGCGTTAAGATGGGAAATTTGCATAATGTGCATCTCAGGCTGTAGTGTCATTTCCCCACCCATCCAACCATCTGCAGGCGCACGCACACTCCAACTCCAACACACACACACACACACACACACACAGACAGCTTCCTGATACCTAAGTTTAAAAAAAAAGGAAGCGGAGGAGCTGCAGGCTAGGAGCAGGAGTCTCAGATGTGCTTCTCCTTTTTCATTTCATTATCTCATTTCCATAACAGTGACATCATTTCCCCCTCTGTAGAAACACACAACAGGGAGAGAAAAGGTAAGAGAGGGGAGGAGAACAAGACTGCCTCTGCACATACAATTGTCCTTGTTAGACTGTTAGTTTAGTGCTTTCTCTCTTTATCTTTAGTCTCTACATTGGTGTGTGTGTGTGTGTGTGTGTGTGTGTGTGTGTTTAGTTGTGTTTGAGTGCGCATTATGAACTTGTGTGTTGAATGAGCGGCTCCCAGTGGAGTGCCTAGCCTTCCTTGGCCTCAGTTGAGGGAGATGGAGACAGCTTTATCCACTACCGCCAATGGAGATTAAATTGGATTTGGCTAAAAGCAGCCTTGTCACCACGGTTCTGGAGTGTCTGAGTGGCAGAGGGGGTTCTTGGCAATAGTAGAGTCTCTAAATTTGACAAACAAATGAATGTGAAAAAAACTCCAACAGCTGGGGCTTGTTGTCGCTGTGGGCTTAATGTCCTCAGACCAACCCCTTAGGACCACTAACCATATCCTGCTAGTTTTCTGGCTCCGTCATCACCGTCTCAGGATGGGAGAGCCAGATAGTGAGAAACAGGAGAGTGAGGAACTACATATGCAATATGCATATGGTAACCATTTAAAAAATAATAGTTTCTGTTATCACACCAACTTCACTATGGAAATAAACTTATAGTTAGTTATAAAGGTAGTGTGTGTGTTTGTGTGAGAGAGAGAGAGAGAGAGAGAGAGAGAGAGAGAGTGAGGGAGAGAGAGTGTGTACAATGCCAACATAAAGAAGCTTAGTAATAACACAAAATAAGTTCAGCCTTATTAAGATGTTCAAACAAGGCCAACACAGTCATATTAGATGTTGCCATATAACAGACAAATTATGGATTTTGGAAAAATATTCAAAAACCAGTCAGCCACCGCTTATTTTAATTATACATACAGTCTCTGCATTAGTTGAGTGATAATGAGCACACATTTAACCCATGTTATCCCATTCAAACAGACTTCTGTCCCAGGTCGTAACTGTTAACACTAGCAGTCGGCAGCTGCAAAACGGGACTGCAACATAATCTTTGCGGACAATTGTCAAAGTATGTCCACTAAAGTGTATGTTTTTGCCACTGACAGGCTCAGACTGCTATTCTTAGTGTCTGACAACATTATGTAAAGGATCCCTACAGAGACAGATATTTTGTAAAGAGTAAGATCATTTTTGTTTAACCAGAAACAGCCTCTATATCACTCTGTTCAAAGCCACCAGACTCCAAAAACAGTAATTATATACTGGACCAATCAACAAAATGGCCCTATTCGTCTCATAGACACAAAAAAGATAGGGAAATAAAATCCAGGTTGAAAAGAAAAACTGACTGTCAGTCACACAGCAATTCTAAAGTTTGCTATCATTAGCTAACATTAGGCACCATAAGCTACTGGTCATACCAGACCAAGTAAGGCTATAGCAGCACAACATTTCAGAATCATGAATACTTTATTGAGTGTATTATAATGAGCAAAGATACATTGTTTGTTTTTTTTTTAGGAATTCAACGTTTTCTTTTAAGAAGAATATAGTGTCATTTATTTATATAAAATATCCACATAATTGATTTAATGCAAAAGCATACACTTGTATTATGTTAAAATATCTAAATCAGCAATAATTGATTTTTTTGGCCACTTTGGGCAGCGAAACAAGCTTTAAACACAACACTGACATATTATCATCTTAAAAAGTTGTTGTGGCTAATGTTCTAGCAAAGCTCCTTAAGTCTCCATTACATCCTGAGTGATATACAGTATCTGGCTTTTTCGCAGCTAAATGCTCAAACCTTGAGGCACATGAGCTACAGCAGCAGAAGACCACACTGGTGCCACTCCTGTCAGCTAAGAACAGGAAACTGAGGCTACAATTCACACAGGCTCACCAAAAATGGACAATAGCAGATTGAAAAAACGTTGCCTGGTCTGATGAGTCTTGATTTCAGTTGCGACATTCAGATGCTAGGGTCAGAATTTGGTGTAAACAACATGAAAGCATGGATCCATCCTGCCTTTTATCAATGGTTCAGGCTGGTGGTGTAATGGTGTTGGGGGATTTTTTCTTGGCACACTTTTGGCCCCTTAGTACCAACTGAGCATCGTTTAAACACGACAGCCTGAGTATTGTTGCTGATCATGTCCATCCCTTTATGAACACAGTGTACCATCTTCTGATGGCTACTTCCAGCAGATAATGCACCATCATGTCACAAAGCTCCAATCATCTCAAACTGGTTTCTTGAACACTGAGTTCACTGTACTCCACAGTCACCAGATCTCAATCCAATAGAGCACCTTTGGGATGTGTGGAACGGGAGATTCACATCATGGATGTGCAGCTGATAAATCGGCAGCAACTGTGTAATGCTATCAGGTCAATACGGACCTCTCTGAGGAATCTTTCCAACACCTTGTTGAAATTATGCCACGAAGAATTAATGCACTGGTACTAGCAAGGTGTCCTAATAAGTGGCCAGTGAGGGTACCACATACCAGGTATGATAGAAATACATTGATACAATCTTCCCCCTTTTGTATCACAGCCAAGCACACCCACCCATATTATATTGTGGTTAAAAAGTTGTAGTATTGGCTATGTCCTCTCAGGTGATGCAGCCCACTGGCATTTGTGAAATCAGTGTGAATTCAATGGATTTTAACTTTGAGAATGGGTAAACACTGTCCATTCCCAAAGGCATCAGACAACAAATTCTATTATTTTCTATGCTTTCCCCAATGACTTAATCTTAAGAAAGTTTAAGCTTACACTACACCCGACCCTTTCTACTGTATAATTGAGAAGAAACTCATCCATGGGGTCATCCATGTGTGTAAGGCCTTGAAATGGTTTGCCAGCAGCACATGCATATTATTACATCAGGGGTTGTCAGAGCGTATTGATTACACACTGTAATGCACTCGCATGCAATCCTTGGCCTACACAGTTATTGTAAATGATACTCTGTATAGATCTGGCTTCGTACTATCAGCACAGATCATCTATCATGTTTGTGTACTGTGGACGGAAAAGCACGGACATTCATACGGTGCAGAGACCGCAGCGTCACAAACAACACAAGTCTGCCCAGCTTAGACATGTCAGGTGGTGTTTTTGTGGCAAAAGGGGACAGACTGAGGCTTACTGTCATAAACTGGGTACTTGAGTTGAGACAGATCATTAACACAGCAAAGGGCTTCATTTGATCATTCAACGGACATGGAACACCATAAGAGCACAACAAACTGAGCACAGCTGTGGGTCTCATTCGTGCTATTTATGGAAATCAGACACAAACATACAAAACCCACATACCCATGAGAACACACATTGACACACACCTTGTTACTCTAAAATTAGGCCAGTGTGAACCTGCCAAAACCCTGCTGAGATGGAAAAAAAGACAAAAGAGAGATGGACTGTGGAGGGTGAAGGTGGGGCGATTTACTGTAGAGGACAGATTCATCTTTGCTCCCACCTTTCGGCACTCCACAGCAGGGGTTATGGAGCTTGACTGCATACAGCTGCATCCATTAAGTCCATGCAAGCTTTATGTCATGAAAACCACCTTGAGGAAACTACAAAACTTTGCTTTGTTTCATATGATATATTAAAGCTGATTAGGAGATACTTGTTTTATACTCCAAACCAAATGTGAAGTTATCAGCACAGAATATCAGGGAAAACACTGAGATGCACCTTTGTGTTTGGCTTGAAGCAGTGCTGTGATGGTGCTGTCTCTGTCCATGGTGCTGAAGCATACAGCGGTTATTCCCTTAGCCATACAGGAAGATGTCACTGCAAAAACCCAGCTATGCCTGCTGCCTACACTCAATATAAGCATTAAACCAACCAAACAGGCAGAAGGTAACTGATATAACACTGAAGGTTTATGCTCCCTCAGCACAGGCACACATATAACTCAGTGTGTTAAATCCATGATGGATTCACTGTCCCTGGGTTCCTTCAAATGTAGCACAAGCACTTTGAGTATATAACCTTGTAAAATTTAACTCACAACTCCACACTCTACAACGAGTAGTTGTACTGCAATCCAAGATTCCAAGTAGTGCTGAAACAACAACTAAACATTAGCTGTTTCAAGCTTCTCAAATGTGACAAAAATGTGCAATTCGAAGACAATTCGAAGACATCAATTTGAATCTGTTAAGGTATAATGGGCATTTTTCAATTTGATCAATTTAAAGACTTAATAATGATTTCATTAATAAAGAATTTTTTTTCAGATGAATCAATAACTGTTTCAACTTGTTGATGGTAACCCTAAAGCCACCTGTTTAACCCTATCTATCTACTTCCCTATCACTCATGTGGACGCTTCAACATATATAGTAAGATGCATGAGAGTTTGTTAGCATGCATAGGACTTTTCAGCACTGCAAGGAAGCACAAGAGTGTTTTGTGCACATATTCTCTACGAACATAAAGAAATAATCATAGTTGTATATAATATTATTCAACCACCAGCACTACAAAAAAAGAGATAGAAAATGTTCCACTTTTTTGATAGAGGAACAGACATAGACTAACAGACCTTTTTCACACCTGACCTTTTGACTTATCTGAGCAAGAAAAAAAGCACAGGTTTAACTAATAACGTTAATCAGAGTTCTGTTTCAAGTGTCCCCGTAAACAATGCAGGTCAGCACAGACAATACCAGGGCCATATTTTTTATTAATTACACCTGTGCTTTTGCTGCTATTTCCAAATGTACATTCTATGAAATACAGCCCAATAAATTCAAATATTGTGCAAGAAAAAAGGTGTACAGCTACACCGACATACAGAAAAAGTATCTGCAAAGTTTGGCTTAAAAGGTTTGGTAAAAACAGACAAGCGGAGGGATTGTAAAGTCTGTTTAACAAGGGTTTAATGAATTGATATAATGACATGAAACAAATGCTCACACACGCACACACACACATCACCTACTATATTTACAGTGGAAACAGAAAGCTTGAGTAGTAAAACCTCTGTACTATTTAATCTAATGCCTCTGTCAACTTAAAGCGCAGGAATGTGTTATAGGCCCATTAAAGTGAACATGACCAGAGATCATTGAACACGTCCTTGCCCCATGTAAGCCAGTACAGCTTTTATGAGGAATAAACTTATAGGCATTTATGAGTACATGCTGGTAAATTTAGAATCTCATTAAAGAAAGACCTCGACAGTTACGCAGTGCCTGCTAGCTCGTGGTATTATTAAGAAAGATCATCAAGGTGAGGTGTGAAACTATACCTTTTCTACCAACAATGCTACCCAGTCAAAAACTCAGTATCACAGTATGACAGCCAGAGTATCACAGTGTTACAGTTAAGTAAGCCTTTGTGGGTTTTTCCTATCCCATTCTACCAGTCTCTCCACTCACAGTGCCACATTGGCATAGTGGGCCTGTTGTGGCAGTTTGATTTCCCTAAACAACACTAATCGGACATCTGTAGGGAAGGATAAAGCCCAGATTGGCTGTAACCATGCAGCAGTTCTCTGTCGATAGGTCTAACTCTGGCCAACACTCACAGGATTGGCTGACGCAAGGCTGCAGCTTTCTTTATGGTTGGCTAGTAGCGAGCCAGCAACAGCTCACTGAGGATAGAGTATCTGGCAACCCTCTGAAGATTGGGTGCTGCCCGCCAAGAAACTGTCTGATGATTGGCTGTGGTGACTCCACACTGAAATGATTGTCCTATCAATGCACACAGCGCAGGCTGGCTGACAGTGCTGCCTGCTGGCTGGCTTTGCAATATGCAGCTATCCATAACACCTCCAGGGGGCATATGTCCATGTCTTTGAGTGTGTGCGAGTGTGTGTGACTGACTGTATACCATCCATAACTTTTCCATTGGGGAGATGTGCGTCTAAACCCTGCCAGCAGGCTCTAACACCTCATTATTCTAAGCCAAGCAGGAAATGGGTTTTAGAGATCTCTCACTGAGCTATGCTCTTCGAAACAGGGACCACAGGTCTCCCAATAACAGCAGCACAGACCTCAGAAATGCCTATTTAGTTCAAGTTAGCCACACTGCGGCACTTCACCAAAAACCAATTGACTAGGCACGTACTGTAATATCACCAAACACAAACTGTTACAGTCTTGTGCAAATTAATTTGGGTCTGAGGGTTTTTGAGACTTAATGAATATGAATTTTTCCACTGAGTCTTGTTAACTGAAGGGTGCTTATTCCATGTGATGTTAAATACAGCTCAGTGAAATGATGAAGATGAAAAATAGCAGCGCCTAAAGCCTCATTAGGGGATTTTCTACATTTGGTTGAAAAACTTAAGCAAGCTAGCTCTTTTAAAGAAGAAGGTAAAAGAGACAGCAGAGGAGAAGGAGATTAAGAAACAGAAGCAGAAGAAAAGCTATATGTTTAGTGAAAATAGA
This sequence comes from Micropterus salmoides, assembly GCF_014851395.1. Taxonomy (NCBI): domain Eukaryota; kingdom Metazoa; phylum Chordata; class Actinopteri; order Centrarchiformes; family Centrarchidae; genus Micropterus; species Micropterus salmoides. The sequence goes on from NW_024040928.1 coordinate 10,572,045, forward strand.
AAACAGAAAACATGTATTTTCCTTACATATGTCATAATGTCACATACAGTATTTTAGCCATTCACATCGAGATGAAAATGTAGCAAAATGTTCAAAAAACAAACACATAATAGGTCAAAATTACTAAAGTCATTCTTGAAAGGTCAGTTAAACAAGCAAGCTGATTTGAAATGTCAAAAAGTAAACCAACAGGTGGTTTAAAACAACCCTAATGAGCCTCGGTACACAGATAAGGCCCTCTGCACTGTGTAATTTGATACAATAAGCTGTGCACTAACTGTAACCACTGTAACTGCATTTGCACCACCCATAAGCCAGGGTGCAACTAAAGAGAGCCATAAAAACAGCAAAACGCCACGTATAAGTTAACCCAGTAGGCTACAGCCATACAGTTTCGCACATAGAAACAGGACTTATATATGGTTTGTGATGTTATTTACAATTCTAAATCCTTCACAAAACACATGGCAGTTTACTCTAAAATCCACTAATTGCCGAGCCTGTAGTAGGCACAGTGGTGCTTGAATTAAATTCAGGCATGCTAACATGCTATCAAGGACAATGCTGATGTTTAGTAAGTATAATGTTTACCATTTTCACTGTAACATGCTATCACACTAAAATGTGTAAGCATGCTAACATCTGTTATTTAGCACCATACGTAAAGTACAGCTGAGGCTGATGTGAAGGCCATTAGTTTAGCTGGTATTTGATCATAAAACAAAGTGTGATGCCCCTAGATGAAACGTTAAGAGATCACCAAAGTCAAAAACCAACAACCACAGCTTAATTAATATCTATATCTGTTCAACTGGACCCTTTTTTTTACCCTCACTGCTATTTCTCTCAGCACAATGGCTTTTTACAGTAATTTTCAAATCCGCCTCATAAAGCACTTGACACCTCATCCATCAAACACAATTATATCCTGAATGGACTGTGCAACTGGATTGTGGCTTAATCAATTGCATTACTACAATAATACACCTGATTTAATTTACTATTTGCATGGCTCTTACAAGTCTGGTAATTCACACCAATTAAGACGTTGTTCATATTCAATTTATTTGTTCTGTTTGTCTGAATGTCAATTAGTGTGAACAAGATGGTTACCTTCTCAGACTGATTCTAGTATAGAGAACAAAGAGAGAGAAAAAAAAGAGACAGAGGGAGACAAGCAGTGAGCTACTTTTAGACAACTTGTTACCCGCAGATGTTCAAGCAGATAAGAAATTAGTTAGCTAGTGAGGAAATAACACAGAAATGTGTGACTTATTTGAAGACTTGCTTGTAAAAAAATTGATAATGAGTTGGATCGCAGGGGGATGCTCAACATGAACGTAGTGTACAAAACAGTTAATTGTTATTATGCAGAGCAAAAGGCGAGTGAAGGGAGCGTTAAGAAGGGCATCTGTGTCGGGCAGGACCACCAACTGTAGGAGGAGAAGGAGCTAGAGTAAGTAAGGGGCAGCAGAACAGGGTAATGTGTTTCATTTCATTGGGTGGTTATCATGGCAGCGGACTTCCTGGCACACGCTCCCACTGAAGACCAGTGCAGCGATTCTAAATGTTAAGCACATTGTTTAATAGTCCATTACATAAATTGATATTGCTCATTGACTGTTGTCCTTGGCTGCCCACATAGTGTCAGAGAAAAAGACAGAGATGTACTCTAGCGCAGTGGAGGGTTAATAGGGTATGTCATCACTGTTGTTTGCTGTTCAGGAACAATGTGCCAAAACTTTCCATCTGCTCCGCATCCTCCCACCACACCAAATCCACCTCCTAATAATGTTAAAGTCACAATGAAATGAGAAATATATTTAACATCTTGTGTAGGTCTGCGACTAAGTGTTATTTTCACTAATGACTGATCATTATCCAAACAATGAAGAGATCTACCAATCGACCAATCATGTAATACCTTCATCTCTAGTACAAAACTACGTATTAGGGGTGTAATGGGAAGTGTATTAGTCCCAAACTCTTCAGTCCATGATGTTTGATTAGGTATGTGACTTCTTCTGTTCTATATGCACTGTGGCCCAAACAACTTCTGTCAAAATTGTCTCTTTATGTCAGCTGTTTGCACATTACAGAGTTTTACCCAGAATGTTTTGGCAGTGTACCAAATGCGTTTTATCAGCTGTAGGGTGCTAGTTGGCTTAGCTCAGTTATTTACTGACATTTACTGATGACATTAATGACACTTGTGTTATTTATTTGTGTTATTAATTTTTTCCTATTGACAACATGCCAGTATTTGAGGGTCTTAACTGTTATAATAAAAACCACAGCCAATGAGCTCTCTTGAATGTTTACATTTTTCAAAATAAATGACAAAGATAATATTTTCTAGATGTTTAAGTGTTCTCTGCTGTACTGAAAACATAACAAACAGTGACCCCAAAACCAAGATACATGCTAAACCATGAATAAGATTATCCCTCTGTGAAAACAGTGGGCCAGGGTGGGCAGGGCACTCCCATCAGCTGTGTGTCTAAAACAGAGCCCATTAAACACCTACCACTAATCTCTGTACACAGACACAGGCCGACAGCCTGCATATAAACTCAGCACAACTGCTGCTTCAGCATCAGTCCTCGGTGAGACGAGTGAAGTCTCCGAATCGACATCTTGAGCATCAACACCTTCAGACAAAAATGGACCTCCGAACAACAGTTTCTCTTCTGCTGCTGCTTCTGGGCCTCTGTAAGGCTCACAGTGAGGACATCTCCACGACTATTCTGAGGATGAACAGTGGTGAGTATTTAATCATGATATTTAATTAATTTAATCATATTACAAGGAAAGCGAGGGAACATTAGAGTCTTACAATATTCAATAATAGAAACCATATATAGTGCAACACATTTTTGACAAACTTGCTTTGAAATTACTGATGGTCCGAGAGTTAGATCAAAATGCATATCTTCTTTTCTTCCTATAGAATATAGTGAATTTCTGCTGGAAGGAGATGTGATGATTCCAAAAACCAGGAATGCTATGAAGTGTCTTCAAGGCGCAAACTCCTGTCTGTGGCCAAAGTCTGCTAATGGGAAAGTGGAAATTCCTTTCATTATAAGCGATGCATATGGTAGGTTTTATTTTGTAAACTACTACATTAATGGAGCTGGATTGTGCATTTTAACATGTCTCTTTCACATACTGTATCGATTATGTTACTGACAAAGTACTTTTATCCACAATTGTAGAAAACACTCAGAGGAATACGATTGTACAGGCCATGAAGGGCATTGAATCCAAAACCTGCATCAGATTCATTCCACAATCAACTCAGACGTCGTACTTAAGCATTGAATCTATGAATGGGTAAGTCTATATCTGAGGCACTCCAGTATGTGAAGGGGAGAAGGACACAAGGGCAAGTGTACAAAAAACGAGTCGGACAGTCAAGATAATTTATCGGTTAAGGGAAAAGTACAGTAAAAATACTTATCTACATTTATTTAATGTATTTGTTCATAATGTGGTAAATACAATAATGATGATGATAATGAAGCTTGGATTAGTTTTACAGTGTATTAAAAACTATTATCTATTATAACTTTATTTCACTTTAACCTATGCATCTGAATGTACTTCAAAGTTAAAATGTCCTCATGTGAATGACAACTTTCTCAACACAAAGTTTCTGAACAGCCTTGGTCTTTACACACCCATCTGATGCTACACACCGGCATGAAAGGATTACTTAACAGGCCTACAGGGTACACACCCAGCAGCCAAAGGCGCCTGTTTGTTCATTTAAACACGGTAATTTTAGTGAAGCTATTTAAAGGTTAAGTGAAGTGTGTAAGATTTAGTGGCATCTAGCGGTGAGGTTGCGAATTGCAACCAACTGTCTAGTCTTAAGCTTGATTTATACTCCTGCGTAGGGTAGCCAGGCATTTATACTTGTGCGTCCGTGTGTCCGTCAGTCTGCAATTACACCCCCAAACATAGTCGGCAGTAGCGCTACCGTGTTCACTGTGTTGACTGTTGCCGGCCGAGCAGGCTAACTTACGGTTTAGCCCTGCGATAACATGAATGGGGTAAAATTGTAAACATGTGTGCTCGTATAGCCTTTTCAAATGTTATCGACCGAGTGGATCACATTCTGATAGTGAAACGAGTCATTTCACTCAGGTTGTGACGGTCAAATATATCGATCCACCGTGTTACAGCCACTGTTTTGGCCACTAGTAAAAGTAAAAGTTCTTGCTTTTAACTACAGCAGGAAGTACTTTTAAAATCCAACCCTCTTCCCTTTGGTTGGCCAAAATGCTTCATAAACACTTCGTGGTCTCCACACAACCTTTCTACATTGAATCAGCAACAAGTCAAGATCAGACCATCGGCTCACAACAAGAGTTTTAGAAGCAAGAACGAAACAATGAACTGTAAGTTTAGCTTCACAACAGATGTTTTTGCCTGTTGTTCCAATGATGCATTTCAAGGCACAGTTGACAGCCTCAATTCAGCTCCCAGCTATGCTAACCTCCCTAAACATCATCAGATTGTTTTTAAGAAAGTACAGTCGATGATAATGTAAATTACGTTATTTTATTAATCAAAATTTCAAGGTGCATGAAGCATTTTCATAATCTGTCTCTCTCCACTATTAGCTGTGCCTCTTTAGTGGGTCGTACTGGAGGCAAGCAGTTGGTGTCAATGCAGAGGAGTGGCTGCTTACAGAACGGAATCATCCAGCATGAACTGCTGCACGCGCTCGGCTTCTACCACGAACACACTCGGAGCGACCGTGACCAGCATGTCACAATCAACTGGCAAAACATCCTCAATGGTAAAAATCTCACTACGTCGTTTATGATTGATTGATTCATATTGATTTATTTCTTGGTCTGTTAGCTATTTATTGACATTTTTTTGTCACCAGGTTTAGCCTATAACTTCCAAAAAATGGACACGAATAATCTCAACACTATGTATGACTACTCTTCTATAATGCATTATGGAAGGTAAGGTAACAAAAACGTTACATCAAATCAGTGAATGCTGAACTAAATCTATCCTAATGATTTCTGAATGACTCTTTGTCCTATTTCCATTGTCCAAATCTGTAGAACTGCCTTTGGAAACAATGGATTGGAAACCATCACTCCCATCCCTGACGCCTCCGTTTCCATCGGCCAGAGAGTGGGATTGTCCACCATCGACATTCTCAAGATCAACAAACTGTACAACTGCTAGAATTGCACGAGATTAAGGATTACTGTAGTATGTTTTGATTCTGACATGATACTTGACATTCATGTGACAATATGCTAATAAAGATGATGATAGATTTCATTAATCCTATGTCTTTTGTTCTTTACAGCACAATGTCCTGCATATCAATTTTGTGTTTTATGAAAATTGACAGATCTAAGTTTAAAGTCCACAAATGTTTAGTGTGGAAGAAAATGTACTTGTTTGGAGACTACAATTTCATCGTCACAAACTGGAGTCAAGAATTTTCATTGACGTGGATAGGGATGCAATGCAATTATAAAGCAATTATAGATTTTGTTGGTACGATTATTGTCAGAGAAATAATCACGGTTTCATGATTATTACGATTATTATGCATTATTTAATTGCACAACACTAGTAATGACTTAAGTTGATTTTTAATATTTAATTACATTAACAATTATATTTCTATAATATGTAAGTATTATTAATATAAGAGGAATATTAACTTTTATCCCCCAGGGGAAATTGTTATAAAGCAGGGGAATAAACTGAACTGGTACTGTTACTGTCATCAACACTCATCCATACATGTTTTTGTGAAAATGAGAGAAAGAAATTGAGTGCGGTGTTGACTGAAACGACTGAAGGTCTTGAGAGGACTACGTTCTTCCATAAAGGCCCTTTAAGAAAAGAAGCGATTTGCACCGCGTGGAAGCTGCTCCGCACTAAAGTTCTACTGCTTTGACTGCGGCATGCGCGCGAGCTCGCCGTGCGGTGCACGTTGCTTGACGCAGCAACAAACCACTCTGGCGCGGCGCAAGCCACTGAAAAACAATGGGCCTCAAAGTGCAGCGGGGCTGTTGTTGCGGTATGTCTGAAAGTTTACACCTGCTTTGCTTGTTTACGTTGCAATGAATGCCCGACTCTCACCGCTACGGCATCGATTATAAGTGACACGTTTATATATAATTCCGTACCAACTTGCTACGTTATTTAATATAATGTATTAGGCCTACCTTTAGTGTAAGCTGGGTGGTGATCCCGCAGGTGCTTCATCAAGTTTAATGTAGTTATTCGTTCCTTTAGCAGGAGCCTTTTAACGGCAAGTTTTTGAACAGGTGATCCGTCATCTTCAGTGACACCCTGGTCAGACTTGGTGTACCCGAAATGCTCTCACACTGCCGACTTCGGCCGTTTCTCTGGTTTCGCCAGTGTGCAGTAGCCTCTGATAAGCACGACACTTACGCTGGTGCACCGCTACTGTAACTTTGTTTTTATTTTGTGCAAGTTGCCACAGTTTCGTTCCGTGCAACAGAAACACTCGGTGTAGCCTTTACGATTAATTAACCGTGACGTTTTAAAGCGCGGTTAATAGTGAAATCCGGTCATTGCTGCATCCCTAGCCGTGGATGTTTACAAGGCATTCTGGCCCCATCATAGGGGCTTCAAGGCAAGTTATCTTTGGCTCTGCTGCTTCAATTGTGACTATTCTTGTTGGCCATTGTGTTTAAATACTGCAGTACTGATTCACTTAGAGTTATAATTTACAGTGTCTATGAATGCTATAAAAGTGCAAAGGCTATACTTGTTTTTATTCCTTGAACTTTTTAGCTTAAATATCATGGTGCACAGCTGTGACTCAGCAAATGAAAACCCAAACTGTTCTTTATGTTTCCACATGCCAGTATTTGAGGGTCTTAACTGTTATAATAAAAACCACAGCCAATGAGCTCTCTTGAATGTTTACATTTTTCAAAATAAATGACAAAGATAATATTTTCTAGATGTTTAAGTGTTCTCTGCTGTACTGAAAACATAACAAACAGTGACCCCAAAACCAAGATACATGCTAAACCATGAATAAGATTATCCCTCTGTGAAACAGTGGGCCAGGGTGGGCAGGGCACTCCCATCAGCTGTGTGTCTAAAACAGAGCCCATTAAACACCTACCACTAATCTCTGTACACAGACACAGCCGACAGCCTGCATATAAACTCAGCACAACTGCTGCTTCAGCATCAGTCCTCGGTGAGACGAGTGAAGTCTCCGAATCGACATCTTGAGCATCAACACCTTCAGACAAAAATGGACCTCCGAACAACAGTTTCTCTTCTGCTGCTGCTTCTGGGCCTCTGTAAGGCTCACAGTGAGGACATCTCCACGACTATTCTGAGGATGAACAGTGGTGAGTATTTAATCATGATATTTAATTAATTTAATCATATTACAAGGAAAGCGAGGGAACATTAGAGTCTTACAATATTCAATAATAGAAACCATATATAGTGCAACACATTTTTGACAAACTTGCTTTGAAATTACTGATGGTCCGAGAGTTAGATCAAAATGCATATCTTCTTTTCTTCCTATAGAATATAGTGAATTTCTGCTGGAAGGAGATGTGATGATTCCAAAAACCAGGAATGCTATGAAGTGTCTTCAAGGCGCAAACTCCTGTCTGTGGCCAAAGTCTGCTAATGGGAAAGTGGAAATTCCTTTCATTATAAGCGATGCATATGGTAGGTTTTATTTTGTAAACTACTACATTAATGGAGCTGGATTGTGCATTTTAACATGTCTCTTTCACATACTGTATCGATTATGTTACTGACAAAGTACTTTTATCCACAATTGTAGAAAACACTCAGAGGAATACGATTGTACAGGCCATGAAGGGCATTGAATCCAAAACCTGCATCAATTCATTCCACAATCAACTCAGATGTCGTACTTAAGCATTGAATCTATGAATGGGTAAGTCTATATCTGAGGCACTCCAGTATGTGAAGGGGAGAAGGACACAAGGGCAAGTGTACAAAAAACGAGTCGGACAGTCAAGATAATTTATCGGTTAAGGGAAAAGTACAGTAAAAATACTTATCTACATTTATTTAATGTATTTGTTCATAATGTGGTAAATACAATAATGATGATGATAATGAAGCTTGGATTAGTTTTACAGTGTATTAAAAACTATTATCTATTATAACTTTATTTCACTTTAACCTATGCATCTGAATGTACTTCAAAGTTAAAATGTCCTCATGTGAATGACAACTTTCTCAACACAAAGTTTCTGAACAGCCTTGGTCTTTACACACCCATCTGATGCTACACACCGGCATGAAAGGATTACTTAACAGGCCTACAGGGTACACACCCAGCAGCCAAAGGCGCCTGTTTGTTCATTTAAACACGGTAATTTTAGTGAAGCTATTTAAAGGTTAAGTGAAGTGTGTAAGATTTAGTGGCATCTAGCGGTGAGGTTGCGAATTGCAACCAACTGTCTAGTCTTAAGCTTGATTTATACTCCTGCGTAGGGTAGCCAGGCATTTATACTTGTGCGTCCGTGTGTCCGTCAGTCTGCAATTACACCCCCAAACATAGTCGGCAGTAGCGCTACCGTGTTCACTGTGTTGACTGTTGCCGGCCGAGCAGGCTAACTTACGGTTTAGCCCTGCGATAACCTGAATGGGGTAAAATTGTAAACGTGTGGCTCGTATAGCCTTTTCAAATGTTATCGACCGAGTGGATCACATTCTGATAGTGAAACGAGTCATTTCACTCAGGTTGTGACGGTCAAATATATCGATCCACCATGTTACAGCCACTGTTTTGGCCACTAGTAAAAGTAAAAGTTCTTGCTTTTAACTACAGCAGGAAGTACTTTTAAAATCCAACCCTCTTCCCTTTGGTTGGCCAAAATGCTTCATAAACACTTCGTGGTCTCCACACAACCTTTCTACATTGAATCAGCAACAAGTCAAGATCAGACCATCGGCTCACAACAAGAGTTTTAGAAGCAAGAACGAAACAATGAACTGTAAGTTTAGCTTCACAACAGATGTTTTTGCCTGTTGTTCCAATGATGCATTTCAAGGCACAGTTGACAGCCTCAATTCAGCTCCCAGCTATGCTAACCTCCCTAAACATCATCAGATTGTTTTTAAGAAAGTACAGTCGATGATAATGTAAATTACGTTATTTTATTAATCAAAATTTCAAGGTGCATGAAGCATTTTCATAATCTGTCTCTCTCCACTATTAGCTGTGCCTCTTTAGTGGGTCGTACTGGAGGCAAGCAGTTGGTGTCAATGCAGAGGAGTGGCTGCTTACAGAACGGAATCATCCAGCATGAACTGCTGCACGCGCTCGGCTTCTACCACGAACACACTCGGAGCGACCGTGACCAGCATGTCACAATCAACTGGCAAAACATCCTCAATGGTAAAAATCTCACTACGTCGTTTATGATTGATTGATTCATATTGATTTATTTCTTGGTCTGTTAGCTATTTATTGACATTTTTTTGTCACCAGGTTTAGCCTATAACTTCCAAAAAAGGACACGAATAATCTCAACACTATGTATGACTACTCTTCTATAATGCATTATGGAAGGTAAGGTAACAAAAACGTTACATCAAATCAGTGAATGCTGAACTAAATCTATCCTAATGATTTCTGAATGACTCTTTGTCCTATTTCCATTGTCCAAATCTGTAGAACTGCCTTTGGAAACAATGGATTGGAAACCATCACTCCCATCCCTGACGCCTCCGTTTCCATCGGCCAGAGAGTGGGATTGTCCACCATCGACATTCTCAAGATCAACAAACTGTACAACTGCTAGAATTGCACGAGATTAAGGATTACTGTAGTATGTTTTGATTCTGACATGATACTTGACATTCATGTGACAATATGCTAATAAAGATGATGATAGATTTCATTAATCCTATGTCTTTTGTTCTTTACAGCACAATGTCCTGCATATCAATTTTGTGTTTTATGAAAATTGACAGATCTAAGTTTAAAGTCCACAAATGTTTAGTGTGGAAGAAAATGTACTTGTTTGGAGACTACAATTTCATCGTCACAAACTGGAGTCAAGAATTTTCATTGACGTGGATAGGGATGCAATGCAATTATAAAGCAATTATAGATTTTGTTGGTACGATTATTGTCAGAGAAATAATCACGGTTTCATGATTATTACGATTATTATGCATTATTTAATTGCACAACACTAGTAATGACTTAAGTTGATTTTTAATATTTAATTACATTAACAATTATATTTCTATAATATGTAAGTATTATTAATATAAGAGGAATATTAACTTTTATCCCCCAGGGGAAATTGTTATAAAGCAGGGGAATAAACTGAACTGGTACTGTTACTGTCATCAACACTCATCCATACATGTTTTTGTGAAAATGAGAGAAAGAAATTGAGTGCGGTGTTGACTGAAACGACTGAAGGTCTTGAGAGGACTACGTTCTTCCATAAAGGCCCTTTAAGAAAAGAAGCGATTTGCACCGCGTGGAAGCTGCTCCGCACTAAAGTTCTACTGCTTTGACTGCGGCATGCGCGCGAGCTCGCCGTGCGGTGCACGTTGCTTGACGCAGCAACAAACCACTCTGGCGCGGCGCAAGCCACTGAAAAACAATGGGCCTCAAAGTGCAGCGGGGCTGTTGTTGCGGTATGTCTGAAAGTTTACACCTGCTTTGCTTGTTTACGTTGCAATGAATGCCCGACTCTCACCGCTACGGCATCGATTATAAGTGACACGTTTATATATAATTCCGTACCAACTTGCTACGTTATTTAATATAATGTATTAGGCCTACCTTTAGTGTAAGCTGGGTGGTGATCCCGCAGGTGCTTCATCAAGTTTAATGTAGTTATTCGTTCCTTTAGCAGGAGCCTTTTAACGGCAAGTTTTTGAACAGGTGATCCGTCATCTTCAGTGACACCCTGGTCAGACTTGGTGTACCCGAAATGCTCTCACACTGCCGACTTCGGCCGTTTCTCTGGTTTCGCCAGTGTGCAGTAGCCTCTGATAAGCACGACACTTACGCTGGTGCACCGCTACTGTAACTTTGTTTTTATTTTGTGCAAGTTGCCACAGTTTCGTTCCGTGCAACAGAAACACTCGGTGTAGCCTTTACGATTAATTAACCGTGACGTTTTAAAGCGCGGTTAATAGTGAAATCCGGTCATTGCTGCATCCCTAGCCGTGGATGTTTACAAGGCATTCTGGCCCCATCATAGGGGCTTCAAGGCAAGTTATCTTTGGCTCTGCTGCTTCAATTGTGACTATTCTTGTTGGCCATTGTGTTTAAATACTGCAGTACTGATTCACTTAGAGTTATAATTTACAGTGTCTATGAATGCTATAAAAGTGCAAAGGCTATACTTGTTTTTATTCCTTGAACTTTTTAGCTTAAATATCATGGTGCACAGCTGTGACTCAGCAAATGAAAACCCAAACTGTTCTTTATGTTTCCACATGCCAGTATTTGAGGGTCTTAACTGTTATAATAAAAACCACAGCCAATGAGCTCTCTTGAATGTTTACATTTTTCAAAATAAATGACAAAGATAATATTTTCTAGATGTTTAAGTGTTCTCTGCTGTACTGAAAACATAACAAACAGTGACCCCAAAACCAAGATACATGCTAAACCATGAATAAGATTATCCCTCTGTGAAACAGTGGGCCAGGGTGGGCAGGGCACTCCCATCAGCTGTGTGTCTAAAACAGAGCCCATTAAACACCTACCACTAATCTCTGTACACAGACACAGCCGACAGCCTGCATATAAACTCAGCACAACTGCTGCTTCAGCATCAGTCCTCGGTGAGACGAGTGAAGTCTCCGAATCGACATCTTGAGCATCAACACCTTCAGACAAAAATGGACCTCCGAACAACAGTTTCTCTTCTGCTGCTGCTTCTGGGCCTCTGTAAGGCTCACAGTGAGGACATCTCCACGACTATTCTGAGGATGAACAGTGGTGAGTATTTAATCATGATATTTAATTAATTTAATCATATTACAAGGAAAGCGAGGGAACATTAGAGTCTTACAATATTCAATAATAGAAACCATATATAGTGCAACACATTTTTGACAAACTTGCTTTGAAATTACTGATGGTCCGAGAGTTAGATCAAAATGCATATCTTCTTTTCTTCCTATAGAATATAGTGAATTTCTGCTGGAAGGAGATGTGATGATTCCAAAACCAGGAATGCTATGAAGTGTCTTCAAGGCGCAAACTCCTGTCTGTGGCCAAAGTCTGCTAATGGGAAAGTGGAAATTCCTTTCATTATAAGCGATGCATATGGTAGGTTTTATTTTGTAAACTACTACATTAATGGAGCTGGATTGTGCATTTTAACATGTCTCTTTCACATACTGTATCGATTATGTTACTGACAAAGTACTTTTATCCACAATTGTAGAAAACACTCAGAGGAATACGATTGTACAGGCCATGAAGGGCATTGAATCCAAAACCTGCATCAAATTCATTCCACAATCAACTCAGATGTCGTACTTAAGCATTGAATCTATGAATGGGTAAGTCTATATCTGAGGCACTCCAGTATGTGAAGGGGAGAAGGACACAAGGGCAAGTGTACAAAAAACGAGTCGGACAGTCAAGATAATTTATCGGTTAAGGGAAAAGTACAGTAAAAATACTTATCTACATTTATTTAATGTATTTGTTCATAATGTGGTAAATACAATAATGATGATGATAATGAAGCTTGGATTAGTTTTACAGTGTATTAAAAACTATTATCTATTATAACTTTATTTCACTTTAACCTATGCATCTGAATGTACTTCAAAGTTAAAATGTCCTCATGTGAATGACAACTTTCTCAACACAAAGTTTCTGAACAGCCTTGGTCTTTACACACCCATCTGATGCTACACACCGGCATGAAAGGATTACTTAACAGGCCTACAGGGTACACACCCAGCAGCCAAAGGCGCCTGTTTGTTCATTTAAACACGGTAATTTTAGTGAAGCTATTTAAAGGTTAAGTGAAGTGTGTAAGATTTAGTGGCATCTAGCGGTGAGGTTGCGAATTGCAACCAACTGTCTAGTCTTAAGCTTGATTTATACTCCTGCGTAGGGTAGCCAGGCATTTATACTTGTGCGTCCGTGTGTCCGTCAGTCTGCAATTACACCCCCAAACATAGTCGGCAGTAGCGCTACCGTGTTCACTGTGTTGACTGTTGCCGGCCGAGCAGGCTAACTTACGGTTTAGCCCTGCGATAACCTGAATGGGGTAAAATTGTAAACGTGTGCTCGTATAGCCTTTTCAAATGTTATCGACCGAGTGGATCACATTCTGATAGTGAAACGAGTCATTTCACTCAGGTTGTGACGGTCAAATATATCGATCCACCATGTTACAGCCACTGTTTTGGCCACTAGTAAAAGTAAAAGTTCTTGCTTTTAACTACAGCAGGAAGTACTTTTAAAATCCAACCCTCTTCCCTTTGGTTGGCCAAAATGCTTCATAAACACTTCGTGGTCTCCACACAACCTTTCTACATTGAATCAGCAACAAGTCAAGATCAGACCATCGGCTCACAACAAGAGTTTTAGAAGCAAGAACGAAACAATGAACTGTAAGTTTAGCTTCACAACAGATGTTTTTGCCTGTTGTTCCAATGATGCATTTCAAGGCACAGTTGACAGCCTCAATTCAGCTCCCAGCTATGCTAACCTCCCTAAACATCATCAGATTGTTTTTAAGAAAGTACAGTCGATGATAATGTAAATTACGTTATTTTATTAATCAAAATTTCAAGGTGCATGAAGCATTTTCATAATCTGTCTCTCTCCACTATTAGCTGTGCCTCTTTAGTGGGTCGTACTGGAGGCAAGCAGTTGGTGTCAATGCAGAGGAGTGGCTGCTTACAGAACGGAATCATCCAGCATGAACTGCTGCACGCGCTCGGCTTCTACCACGAACACACTCGGAGCGACCGTGACCAGCATGTCACAATCAACTGGCAAAACATCCTCAATGGTAAAAATCTCACTACGTCGTTTATGATTGATTGATTCATATTGATTTATTTCTTGGTCTGTTAGCTATTTATTGACATTTTTTTGTCACCAGGTTTAGCCTATAACTTCCAAAAAGGACACGAATAATCTCAACACTATGTATGACTACTCTTCTATAATGCATTATGGAAGGTAAGGTAACAAAAACGTTACATCAAATCAGTGAATGCTGAACTAAATCTATCCTAATGATTTCTGAATGACTCTTTGTCCTATTTCCATTGTCCAAATCTGTAGAACTGCCTTTGGAAACAATGGATTGGAAACCATCACTCCCATCCCTGACGCCTCCGTTTCCATCGGCCAGAGAGTGGGATTGTCCACCATCGACATTCTCAAGATCAACAAACTGTACAACTGCTAGAATTGCACGAGATTAAGGATTACTGTAGTATGTTTTGATTCTGACATGATACTTGACATTCATGTGACAATATGCTAATAAAGATGATGATAGATTTCATTAATCCTATGTCTTTTGTTCTTTACAGCACAATGTCCTGCATATCAATTTTGTGTTTTATGAAAATTGACAGATCTAAGTTTAAAGTCCACAAATGTTTAGTGTGGAAGAAAATGTACTTGTTTGGAGACTACAATTTCATCGTCACAAACTGGAGTCAAGAATTTTCATTGACGTGGATAGGGATGCAATGCAATTATAAAGCAATTATAGATTTTGTTGGTACGATTATTGTCAGAGAAATAATCACGGTTTCATGATTATTACGATTATTATGCATTATTTAATTGCACAACACTAGTAATGACTTAAGTTGATTTTTAATATTTAATTACATTAACAATTATATTTCTATAATATGTAAGTATTATTAATATAAGAGGAATATTAACTTTTATCCCCCAGGGGAAATTGTTATAAAGCAGGGGAATAAACTGAACTGGTACTGTTACTGTCATCAACACTCATCCATACATGTTTTTGTGAAAATGAGAGAAAGAAATTGAGTGCGGTGTTGACTGAAACGACTGAAGGTCTTGAGAGGACTACGTTCTTCCATAAAGGCCCTTTAAGAAAAGAAGCGATTTGCACCGCGTGGAAGCTGCTCCGCACTAAAGTTCTACTGCTTTGACTGCGGCATGCGCGCGAGCTCGCCGTGCGGTGCACGTTGCTTGACGCAGCAACAAACCACTCTGGCGCGGCGCAAGCCACTGAAAAACAATGGGCCTCAAAGTGCAGCGGGGCTGTTGTTGCGGTATGTCTGAAAGTTTACACCTGCTTTGCTTGTTTACGTTGCAATGAATGCCCGACTCTCACCGCTACGGCATCGATTATAAGTGACACGTTTATATATAATTCCGTACCAACTTGCTACGTTATTTAATATAATGTATTAGGCCTACCTTTAGTGTAAGCTGGGTGGTGATCCCGCAGGTGCTTCATCAAGTTTAATGTAGTTATTCGTTCCTTTAGCAGGAGCCTTTTAACGGCAAGTTTTTGAACAGGTGATCCGTCATCTTCAGTGACACCCTGGTCAGACTTGGTGTACCCGAAATGCTCTCACACTGCCGACTTCGGCCGTTTCTCTGGTTTCGCCAGTGTGCAGTAGCCTCTGATAAGCACGACACTTACGCTGGTGCACCGCTACTGTAACTTTGTTTTTATTTTGTGCAAGTTGCCACAGTTTCGTTCCGTGCAACAGAAACACTCGGTGTAGCCTTTACGATTAATTAACCGTGACGTTTTAAAGCGCGGTTAATAGTGAAATCCGGTCATTGCTGCATCCCTAGCCGTGGATGTTTACAAGGCATTCTGGCCCCATCATAGGGGCTTCAAGGCAAGTTATCTTTGGCTCTGCTGCTTCAATTGTGACTATTCTTGTTGGCCATTGTGTTTAAATACTGCAGTACTGATTCACTTAGAGTTATAATTTACAGTGTCTATGAATGCTATAAAAGTGCAAAGGCTATACTTGTTTTTATTCCTTGAACTTTTTAGCTTAAATATCATGGTGCACAGCTGTGACTCAGCAAATGAAAACCCAAACTGTTCTTTATGTTTCCACAGAAACAGCATGGATGGCATCAACAAAGTTCCTGTATGACTCTGAACATTACAAAACAATCCATTTATGTTCATTTGTTAGGAACAGCTGTTTATTGTATGCAGTAAAATCCTGTTGCAAATAAAACTTTAAAAACAGTTTTATATTTATTTTTTCTAAAAAATTTCATATTGATTGGCGGGAAACAAGACTGGAATGCGAGTCCTGCTCCCCACATCTTTCAGGCCTCTCACTGCAGATTCAGACCGTGCCAAAATAATAACGAATAGGTTACTACTGTGTTTATCACTGCAGATATGTGACCATACTTGGTACAATACAAAATTTAATCATATTGTGAAAGTGCTTGAGCCTTGTGCAGTGCATGTGCAGTTTAGTCAGTGTGTTGTGCCTGTCCTGTTTAAAGAAGTGCAAGCTGCAGTTGTTCAGGAAATATCAACAGGTCATTGCCTTATGATCAAGCATTACTGACATTTGTGTAACTTTTCTTATTGAGTGCTTTTACTGTTACAATAAACATATGTACAATACAATTTTTGTTTTCCCCGCTGAACCAAAAACTTACAATCCGTGAAACTAAAACCGAAGTATAGTACAAACCAAACTGTGAATTTTTTGTGGGATTTCGCCCCTACTATATGTCATAATTAACCCCTATTTTTTACTATGTGAGTAAAATACACGTGAATAGTGCTACCCCTACAATCAGAAACATGTTGAATTACAGACATAAAACATAATCTGAAAACTGTTAAATGCTGGAATGAGCAAAATCATAGTTGAAGTTGAAGTCCATTGAACCCATCAAAAAGAAAAGTACAGGAGAAGAAAGAGAAAGGAATGAAAAACAAAGTTAAAAATGAGACTGGGAAAAGCCTATACTACAATTTTACTCTGACAACTGATGGTTTTTTGTAGCCTCTCCTCTGCTTAACAAAGTGCAGATGTTTGGGGAGAAATGAAACATCAATCATTTTTTTGTAGATAGCTCTAGACTGACATCCAGTTGAATAAGATCAGCTTCCCCCCTGCCATTGGAGAGGCATTAGGAATAAAGTTTAACTGAATGGATGAGTCATACATCACTGAGCATTACTCGTGCTTTGCTGTGTCTCTAAAACACAAATTGGATTACCTTTGCACCCACACAGATCACCCGAATTGGACAGGCACGGACATACAGGCAACACACAGACAGGGACATACCAATATACCTGTGCAAATGTATGATGCAAGCAAACACTGTAAAATTTACAATTCCATAGGGTTTTATTTGGTTTGCAGTGAAGGGAGTTCACACACCCAGGACCTGCAGACTATCTCTCTTTAAGACATTCAAACACACACACACACACACACAGTGCAATTTTTGTTCCCCGATAATAAATGCCACATTATTGTGATGTACAGTGGAGGACCACATCATATAAAGGTTGCTGTGATGGAATCTCTGTTTGAAGCTGTCGGCCTTGACATGCGAAATCAGATCCTAAAACTGTTTATGGCACTATGAAGCCAGACAGCATCCCTCTTCTCCTGTAAACAATCCACTGGAAGCTGATGATTTATTAGCGAGGCATCCAATAAATCTGAATACTCATCTCTCTAAACAACCCATTTCTGGATTTTGAGTTTTCAGAAGGCTGTGTTTTGTTCAGTCTGGAGGCCAAGGCCCGGTCTTTCCAGCTGAGATCATCACTGATGCAGCAGCAGCGCGTCAATAATGAATCCAGGACTTTATAGCCACTCACTAATTGAGCCATTATTATTATTTGGAACAACACGTTTTAAATAGAGCCATAGAACAATCGGTCACATCCAGTGTAAACTAAAAAGCTCTTTGTAGAATCTAAAGGGTTATAAAGGCCAAAGTGGCTGTTTAGTTTAACAGGAAACAAGGTTTTCGTTGGGAGATTCACTGATAGTACCTGTAGCACTGGAGGTGTTAGTGATCAAGCCATTAAGTGCTCCTACTTGGATTAAAAAGCAAGTTTGTTCTGATACCAATAGTGAAATAAATTGCTCTTTGGCATAATAAAATGTAATTTTCTAGAACAAAAAGACAGCAGTGTGAGAGGTCAACTCACAGCAGCTCCAAACCAAAGAGATGCTCAGTGTGGTGGAGCAGCTCCCTCAGCAAACAGAAATCCAAAAATAATCTTGATTTTGACTTTATAATAAAGTTGTTTTTTGTAAAAATTAATCCAAGAAATACTGATATTAAGATGAAAAAGATGTTGGGGGTAACAAATAATCTTCAGAGCCAACAAATAATAATGTATTCACAGTATTCAAATGACTGGATGTTTATCAGTATGGGGTTTACTTTTTTCGGCCCAAATAATGCCATTTTCTACAACCCTTCATTATCAATATAAATAATTATTACTTTTTAAATTGTATTTAGGATTGTCACACATTTTGTAATTGTTCTAATTTGTCTGCTGAAACTCAGTGAAAAGCTCTTTGGGTTTACTTTAGTCGATAATGAAAATATCCAGTACTATCAATCAACTAATTGTTTCATTATTTCATCATTATTTCATCAATTTAAAACACCACAGACACAAAATAACACTCCCTATTTGTTCTTTATTAATTAAAAACACTTTTATTTTACCCTGGTAAAATAAAAGTGCAGATATTTAATAGGGACATAGCATTCTTTGTTTCAAATGGTGTAGCTGTTATTTTTTAAATAAAACTTTAAGACAGGCCCAGATCTCATGTGCGGACCCCCTGCTGGTTAAAAAGGCCACCTGAAATCTGATGCTAAATGAGCTGACAGCAGCCTGTGGTCATTGTAATCCCCTCAGAATAAGATTATCCCTCTGTGGAAACAGTGGGCCAGGGTGGGCAGGGCACTCCCATCAGCTGTGTGTCTAAAACAGAGCCCATTAAACACCTACCACTAATCTCTGTACACAGACACAGCCCGACAGCCTGCATATAAACTCAGCACAACTGCTGCTTCAGCATCAGTCCTCGGTGAGACGAGTGAAGTCTCCGAATCGACATCTTGAGCATCAACACCTTCAGACAAAAATGGACCTCCGAACAACAGTTTCTCTTCTGCTGCTGCTTCTGGGCCTCTGTAAGGCTCACAGTGAGGACATCTCCACGACTATTCTGAGGATGAACAGTGGTGAGTATTTAATCATGATATGTAATTAATTTAATCATATTACAAGGAAAGTGAGGGAACATTAGAGTCTTACAATATTCAATAATAGAAACCATATATAGTGCAACACATTTTTTGACAAACTTGCTTTGAAATTACTGATGGTCCGAGAGTTAGATCAAAATGCATATTTTCTTTTCTTCCTATAGAATATAGTGAATTTCTGCTGGAAGGAGATGTGATGATTCCAAAAACCAGGAATGCTATGAAGTGTCTTCAAGGCGCAAACTCCTGTCTGTGGCCAAAGTCTGCTAATGGGAAAGTGGAAATTCCTTTCATTATAAGCGATGCATATGGTAGGTTTTACTATTTAATGTACTACATTAATGGTGCTGGGCGGTGTGGTGGTACAGTGGTTAGTACTGTCGCCTCACAGCAAGAAGGTTGGGGGTTCAAACCCCAGTTGCCCTAGCCTTTCTGTGTGGAGTTTGCATGTTCTCCTGGTGTCAGTGTGGGTTCTGTCTATGTGTGGGCCCTGCGATAGACTGGTGACCTGTCCAGGGTGTACCCTGCCTTTCGGCCAATGTCAGCTGGGATTGGCTCCAGCCCCCCCGCGACGACCCTGTACACAGGATAAGCAGTTGACGATGGATGGATTAATGGAGCTGGATTTTGTGTATTATCATGTCTCCTTCATATACTGCATTGATTATGTTAATGATGAATTACTTTTATTCACCATTTCAGAAAACACTGAGAGGAATACGATTGTACAGGCCATGAAGGGCATTGAATCCAAAACCTGCATCAGCTTCATTCCACAGTCAACTGAGACGTCGTACTTAAGCATTGAATCAATGAATGGGTAAGTCTATATCTGAGGCACTCCAGTATGTGAAGGGGAGAAGGACACAAGTGCAAGTAGTGTACAAAGAACAAGGGGGACAGTCAAGATAATTTATCTGTTAAGGGAAAAGTGAACAGTAAACATGTTTAAACATTATTACTTTATTTCACTTTAACCTGTCCATCTATGCACCACATGAATCACATTTTGCTTTCCACTTTAGGCAACTGAATGTACTTAAAAGTTAAGATGTCCTCGTATGAATAAAAACTTCCTCAACACAAAGTTTCTGAATGGCCTTGATGCAGACCCACCCATCTGATGCTACACATTGGCGTGCATGGATTACTGAACGGGCCTACAGGGCAGCCATGGCAGCCCAGGGCGTCTTCTTGTGACTGTTTACATTTCTTGATGAAAAGTCAAAATAGCTTGCTCCTGATAGTTATTGTTGTTGATTTTCTTCCTTCATATCACAGCTATAAAGTATTGAGGCACCAGTAGCATTTCATTCAAATACAGCAACATTAGTGAAGCTAATTAAACCAGTTTGATAGCAGAAGAGTTCTGTATATCAGGCTTTCTTTGGTGGTTTTCTATGTTGTGGAGTGTGCGCTAGTATTTAGAATATCTGTGCAGAGGAGTGTCAGTACAACAAAGAGGCGCAATATGGCTACAAAGAGACATTAAACAACCACAAACAGAAGCAAAAAAGCACAGACAGAAGCAAATGACTAATGTATGTAATCTTTTTGCATTTCTTTCAGTCTGGAGGTTTTGTTCCTATGGAGGTCACATGTTTGTGTCCAGGAGCCCATTGTCTCATGCACACATAGGTTTAAGCTACAACATGCATCTTTGAGAATCATTCTTGCTTAACAATGGCAGGAAGTGCTTTTTTAATCCAGCCCTCTTCTTTTTAGTTACCCAAACACTTGTCAGTCATTTCCGCAACCTTTCAGTCAAGAGTAGACCATCAGCTCACAACAAGAGCTTTAGAATCAAGAAGAACTGCCAGTTTAGCTTCACAACAGATGTTTTTGCCTGTTTGAATGATGATCTATAGTTGACAGCCTCAATTCAGCTCCCAGCGATGCTAACCTTACCAAACATCACCAGAAAGTAAATTATTTAAGAATGTAAAAACAGAGTCGATGATATTATTTTATTACTCAAATGTCAAAGTGCATAAAGCATTTTAATAGTCTCTGTCTCTCCTTCACTCTCTCCACTATTAGCTGTGCCTCTTTAGTGGGTCGTACTGGAGGCAAGCAGTTGGTGTCAATGCAGAGGAGTGGCTGCTTACAGAATGGAATCATCCAGCATGAACTGCTGCACGCGCTCGGCTTCTACCACGAACACACTCGGAGCGACCGTGACCAGCATGTCACAATCAACTGGCAAAACATCCTCAATGGTAAAAATCTCACTACGTCGTTTATGATTAATTGATTCATACTGATGTATTTCTTGGTCTGTTAGCTATTTATTGATATTTTTTTGTCACCAGGTTTAGCCTATAACTTCCAAAAGAAAGACACAAATAATCTCAACACTATGTATGACTACTCTTCTATAATGCATTATGGAAGGTAAGGTAACAAAAACGTTACACCAAATCAAATCAGTGAATGCTGAACTAAATCTATCCTAATGATTTCTGAATGACTCTTTGTCCTATTTCCATTCTCCAAATCTGTAGAACTGCCTTTGGAAACAATGGATTGGAAACCATCACTCCCATCCCTGACGCCTCCGTTTCCATCGGCCAGAGAGTGGGATTGTCCACCATCGACATTCTCAAGATCAACAAACTGTACAACTGCTAGAATTGCACGAGATTAAGGATTACTGTAGTATGTTTTGATTCTGACATGAATACCACCTACCTCATGTGACAGTATGCTAATAAAGATGATGAAGATGATAATGGGTTTCCTTAATCTTTTGTCTTTTATTTGACAGCACAATATACTGCGCATAAATTTTGTTTTCTATGAAAATTGGCAGATCTAAGTTTGAAGGAGAAGCTGCTGAAGTTAACGTGTGTGGATTTGTGGCGAGATTTCTGCCTGATCAGTGTGTTTCAGTTACTTTCGGTTTCACAGGCAATATGCAGTGTCAAACTGTGTAACGTTATAACGTAATGCACAGCAGAGTAAAGGGCGGGTAGACTTCTCATTAAATGATGACGTTAGTCTCGTTATATTATGACTTTTTTCAGAGAACACAGATACAGTACGGGGGAGAAATTCTGAAAGTTCAGAAATTTTTGAATATGAGCAGAAAAGCTGCTGAAACAAGTCCAGGGGTTTATAACTGAATTCAAATTAAAACAATTATCACTGAGGTGAAAAGTTGCCACAATCACATTTAAAGAGGTTACTTCCCCAAACAAAAAGACAGAGAGGAGGAAAGGAAATCATAAGCAAATATTAAATAAGATGATCTACAGGAGAAACAGATCTGGGAGCAGCACAGAATGACTGAGAGTTGTACCATTTTGTGTTTGTCTAAATAAATAAATTGACACCATAAACTGGTGCAGAAACATTCATCAGAATGCAGGAAATAAAGTGCTTAAAGGGGCATTATGGAGTTTCCTGCGGTCGTTTCCTGTGCTCGTACGCGTGCTCGCTTGAACTCGTGAGTGAGCATAATCCGAAACACAACCACTTTCATACAGAAATCCTGCAATAAATGCAGAAACACCAGCATGCAGGCTGTGGCTTTTCACTCAGACATGTTCAGTCTCTGTTACAATGTTCCCGTCTCAGAGACAGATCAACACCGGCGCTCCGTACCTTTCATTCAGTGCAGCGAGCCACATATCGGCACAAGAAAAAAGGCAGAGTGACAGCGGCTATAGACAAACAGGGAGACAGCTTCACACAATTTACTGGAAACTCAGGTAAACCCCTTCTGCAACATTACAGTAATAGTTTCATCAGCTGCAGGTTGAACTAATCCATGCTCGTTACATGATAACAGTACATTTACTGCATTTACTGCATTTTTGCATGCCGTCGTGCTACACGGTTAGCTCGCCTGCTGCTTTGAGTAACTTTCTTTACTATCTATGTATCTTTCACCGGAGGCTCAGCAATATCAGGACAGCTAAATGTATTGGATGGTAACGAAATGGTTAGTGAGCTGGACTGAAAATTATAACGACATTGTGTCACATTTTATAATATAAGTCCGCAGTAAGTAACTTTATTGTAGTGTTTGTGCATGGTTCTTCCTCTGGGTTGTTGTCGCTGTGAAGTTGCAGTATTGTATATTATGTGGGTCACGTTAGTTACAGCGACGGAGCGGTGGAGAAGCTGTGTACCTGAGTATTGGTAAAACCACAATAAACCTAAATGTTACGAAGCAAACAGCGGCAGGTCCGAGCTACTGTAGCGTTAGCTGGCTGCTCCGGTGTCAAATAAAATGTACTTGTTCGGAGACTACAAATTCATAGTTACAAACTGAAGGCATGAAGTTTAATTGACGTGGATGTTTACAAGGCACAAAGGGTCTAACGAAAGACAATCTTAGGTTGCATTAGGGAAGTGTGGCCCCATCATATGGGCTTCAAGTCAAGTTATCTTTGGCTCTGCTGCTTCTATTGTGACCGTTCTTGTTGGACATTCTGTTTAATATTGAAGTACTGATTCACTTAGAGTTACCATTTTACAGTGTATACAAATGCCAGTTAAAAAAGTATTAAGGCTATGCTTATTTTATTTCTTGAACTTTTTAGCTTAAATATTGTGGTGCTCAGTTGTGACTCAGCAAATTCCATGAATACTCAAACTGGATGGGTATTAAGGATGGATGGCATCAACAAAGTTCCTGGATTATTCTGACCATTACAAAACAATCCATTTAGCTTCAATTACTGTGTATGTATGCAGTAAAATCCAGTTGCAAATAAATAATAAAATTTTTTTTTTATTTCTACATTATTTCATTTTTCTTCATCTTACTTTCAGAATGGAAACAATGTTGGGAAATGTTGGCAAAAGACAAAGAGATACATTTAATTAGATACAAAAAGGACTGAAGGGCAAATATGAGGCAATATCTTCATAATTTAGTTCATTTCCATTTCAGCTCAGAGTAATTAAGTTTGGAATTTATACACTAGTGAAGAGTACTGTGTTTTATCAGAGTGAATCAGTACTGCAGTGTATTTAGCGAGCCAAATATTGCAGGGCTGAGTCTCTGCAGAAAGGCATAGATGTGGCAGGATACGAGATAAACTCCTCTCCTGCTACTCCCAAACCGTGCAGAGCCATTTTTTTCCACTTGGCCGCATCCCACACTCTTGAACGTTTGTTCTTTTTTTCACCCTTTGAAATCCTACGCAATATGATTCTTCTATATTCACCCCAGTGAGAGAGAGCAGTGTTTGGTGAGAAAGGAGTGGCAGGGGAGTGGCAGGGTGAGATAAGGGAGGAAAATGCCTGGGAGAGAGAACAGATTCCTATTAAGCAAATTTTCCCTCCTTCCATGATGTATAAATGCACTAACAATCATGACAGCATTGCATGTGTTTCTCCAGTGTTCTGGCTTAAATGCAGCTAAAGAGGCCGTGGCACAAGCAATGCTCTGAGAAAGCCAGTGAATCTGTATAGTTCAGATGGACATAGGGCCTTTAATGTTTAATAAAGTAGTTTCAGTTCATATCAATCGTTCTACACATGAAATATTTAAAATCTACTTGTTTATTGAAATATTTAACACTCGGCTCTTTTCATGCGCCAAGAAGCTCCGAGAGACTTTCGGCCAGCTATAAATTAAAGTATTTCTGCAAATCCTGATTAAAATAAGATTACCAATGAGAGCCTGAGATCCCATGACTGAAGTACAAGCAGGCCACCACCAGAACACACAGTGGCTGAAAATCAACATTCAATGAGACCGGAGTCATGAGAGTAATGAGAGTCATCTCTCTGAACTGTGAGGCTGAGGTAAACTCATCGAATGGAATATTTGATCTTTCCTTTGATTGTTGAAGTGTGCTCCTTTGGTTTTGGCGTTACTGAAGGTTACTGAAGCCTTATAAAACATGAACATATGAAATGGAAGCCTGATCTACAGTATATACAGCAATTTATTACTTTTTAGTATTTCCGACTGCGTTGATTACAGTTTTAAAGCATTGTCTCGATTGTACTTTTGAGGGCAGTGTGTATGTGACCAGCAGCGTCTCCTTTAGAATGTCTGTTCTAATGAGAGCAGGCCGAGCGGAGCCAAATGCAGTCTGATCTGTGATGTCACTGGTAATATGCTGGCAGGCCATAACCGCTGGCTGGCTGAGCGGCTTTTACCACTATGTTATTAACACAGATCAGTGTACCTGCCTCTCTTCAAACACGATAAGCTTACATACAGCTCTCCTCAGTTCTCTGCGTGAGCTGTCTAATACCCGCAAATAGGAAATTAAAATGTTCTCTCTGAGTGGTGCTGCCATCTTCCGTCAGTCCAACCTACGAGACTGTAGAGTTTTCTGTGAACACGATAGGCTTTTGTCTTTGGTGGGAAAAACCCTTTTAAAAAAACAAAAGCACTTTTATACTTTTAACTGCAAGTTGGTATGAGTGGGCAAAATCCACACTCCTCTTTCTGTACAAAAATGCATTCTAAAGTTAATCTGACGCTAATGTGAGTCCTGGTTTGTCAAATTAACCCCTTGTGCCCGATTTGATTTGCCTCACAAATCACAGAACAACAAATCTGAAGATATGCTTTTCTCCGATTTCTATCGTAAATGAAAGTCCATACATCCACATAGGAATGATAAACAAATAGATACTGCTCATAACTGCAGAGCTGGCCTGAGAATGATCAAGACCGGCTAGAGGGCAAGATGAGAAGAGGTGGACCCCTGTGTTTTACATGGATGATGCTTGGTGCTCAAACACAGTTATGATGGACTCTTTTTCCCAAATGACAGATTTTTTTATTGCTAAGATGAAACCATATTATCATCTGGTTGCTGCTGTTTACATTCACCCCAGATGCAAATTCAAAAAATGCACTGCAGAATGTTCTTGCTGTATACGTGTATGGATATATGTATATAAATAACTGTATGTATTGTTTTATTTTATTATACCATATTTTAAGATACACTTAATTATATGTTGTGTGTGTAGCATGAAGGAACTACAAATGTTGTTTTGTCATACAGCCTTGTACTGTATAATGACAAATAAACTACCTTGTAACTTGTCCAAGGTTACACTGTAAACAGAAACTGCTAACGGCTAATTTGGCATTTATTAGATTGTGGCAATTTGCCAAAATGTAAACAAATCCGAACAAAAAAAAACAGGGCTCAAGTTGTAGTCCACAGTGTAACTTACTCAATCCATTATGACAAGTGTTTGGGTAGTTACTCAAAAAAGATAATGAACTAGTTACCTTTTTTTTTTTAAAGTAATGCCTTACTTTACTAGATTGCTCAATGCTGAAAGTAACTAGTTACACTACTAGTTCCATTATTTTTGGATTACTGCATAACATCACCTATGATGCACAATAACAATAAAAAGTTTATAAAATAATATCAATAAAAAATAAGACACTGGCCCTCAACAATATCAGATAATGGTGAGACTTCAAAGAGAAAACATAGCATATGAAATGTATTTTGAACTGCGCATTTAACAGACCAAACCCACACAATAAACTTACTGTAGCTCGCTTGCCGAACAATGGCTTTAAATTAGATTTTTCCCTCTTAATGGACATGCTTATCAAAGAGTGGTTATAACTCATCAGCAGGAGTTATCACTGTCCTTTTGCGATATGAAGTAATGAGAATATCCACCTCTCGAAAGACATCTTTAGCCATTCTGCCGTTTCTGTGTCCTCATGAACTGGCGCTAAAGTCAAAAGTGAGGTCGGAAAAGTATTACGCAAACAGGCACGAAAAGGGACATTTGATTTGTTTTTCTCTCCTCCCGTTATGCGGATAGTTGAAGAACCAGTACGCAAGTAATTGATGGCATTTGTGAGTAGCCCAACTTATTTTGAAAATAGCACATTATGTCATGCCTGGCTAAGACATCTAGCAACTCTGCTAAGAGCCTTTCAATAAAGAGAGGAAAAGAAAAGAGGAAAAGTTACAGTCTTTCAATACAAAATTCCTCCTTCTTTTTGTTACTATCCCTTTTGCAGAATCTCAACAAAGAAACACTGTCTGGGGACACATAAAAAGGGAATTCTGTAATAAAAAAACTGCACTTCATTTGTCTACCTAAGACTGTTGAAGACTCATTGAAGTCACTGAACTGTGGAATGCATTTTTGCACATACTGTGACTGGATTTTATCCCCACTCTCTTATATTCAAATCACATTAGAAAGGGATCTCTTCATAGCCAGAATGGAGAGAATAAATAATAACACCATCCTTTAACTTAAATGTACATATGGGCATGTGAGCATTGTTTAAGACAGACTGGAAAACATGTGAAACCATCCTTTAATACAGAATGGGTATTAAGCTGAATAATTAACATACTGTAGCCAACATAATTAAATGGCCTAATAACCAACAGGAACAAAACACAATAACAGAAATAGTTTTCTGATCATTTGATTTCGCAATCTGTGGCGTGCTTCTGCTTTCAAAGCCTGTCCTGGGTCACAAGCAAGCAAGTCAGCTGTTAAGTGCCCCTTTTGAGAGAGATGAAAGCAGCGCTCGCAAAAACAAGTAAATTCAGTTAAGGACACAATCAAAAGAAATAACAGATTGGCATACAAATTCTGGGAGTCTTTGTTGTTGCCCTGCAGGACCCAGTGGAAACGATTAGCGGGCTGAAAGATCGAAGGCAGGCAAACTCTAACATGTGCTATTGTTGAAGCTTTCATGAAGTTTCACTTAGCTGCTTTTTTTTGCAGATCTGAGGAGCCTGAGGAGTCTTATACCAACTTCTAAGATGTCTAAACCTAGAATAGCACACTGACAAGTTACTGTCTGTTGTCACTGCACTCTCAAATCTCATACATATTTCATGCATTGTGTTCCCTGATACTGACATTGTGGCTGGCATTACTTTAAATAAAAAAAGGACATTTCAGAAGGCAGTGAGATGAGGCGACATGAAGAGATTCTGACTAGAGATTGAAAAGGAAAATATGGGAAAGTGAGCTATATAAACATATGTTGCCTTTGCAGGCCATGTGGCATTTCTATACCAAACCAGCCTGTCTGTGTCAAAGGGGAATGATGTTTTAAAAAGGCCTTTGTAAATGTGTAAATCAGACTGAGGCATTAGTCTACAATCCCTCTGAGCTGCGTTCGCAGCGCTGCACCACATCTCTGTTTGTCAGCGCTGAGGAATTGCAGCTGTCGAAAATGATGCGGTCCCATTAGTGACGGAATCCAAGCTGAGACGGAGCCAGACAGAAAGCCGCTGTGGGGACAAGATGATAACAAGGTACTCATTGGAGATGTGAGGGATGGTGTTTGTGCATCACTCTCTGTGTTTGTCTGATGAGAACGGGGCAGAGGAGGAGATGGAGGGGTTAAGATAAAGAGAGAGAGAGGCCGTGGAGAATGAGTTAGAGAGGGAAACAGTTAAGGGAGGAAAAAGGATGGGGGAGATAAGATGAGACAAATAGAGAGGGGAACAATGAGACTGGGGAGCAAGAGGGAGTGACTGGGACAGTAATCAAGGCAAGGCAACGCTGAAAGAGACAAATCAAAGCAGTGACTGAAGCGAGCGAGTTGAGGAGCGCCAGAGAAAGAGAGAGCACAACACAGAGGCCCAGTAACCAGTGCCCTGAGATATGGGCAGGTTTATTCACTGGAAGTTACTGATCTCTCATCCTGCAGAACGTTTCACCTCTGAGCTGAGCCGTGTGCAGCGGGATAAAGATGTGTTACAACTGCTGCAAAAGAAATCACTTCATTTGCTGCAACAAATGTGAGTGCAGCTGGCTATGACGTCACACTACAGAAGAAGCCCTCAACAGTAGGGGTTGGGCAGTGTGTATCAGTGTTTCGGGGTACTTCTGCGATAAATATATTGTTGACAATATGCCAAAATACTGACAAATATTTGTGGTTGCCAGATTTGTTGGCTCCCCTCATACTCAACCGGGTGCTTCTGCTTGAGGTGGTGTATTGCCCCCGTTGTTGTTACAATATTCTTGCTCTACTGAAGTCGCTCCCCTTTTTGGAACTAACTCCTCCACCACGGAGATTGCCATTATCGTGATATGATTTTTTTTATCATATAAGAAATAATACAGATATGATTTGGCACACTGCTACTCAACGGTATATTAGGCTGCAATTAATGATCAGGCTCATTGAAGTCATGATTAAAAAGCAGTCTGATATAGAAGCCAGGGAAACCATCTTGATTCAACAATCTACAGGGTTGACCTACAATTTATAAAGTACATTTCAACAGTTGGTTAGCTGTTAGTCTCTCACTAAAGAAACCACTGCACTGATTGTGGGAACTTAAACGCTAAACACCTAACACTAGAATATCAATTAAATGTGTTAATAGGGTTTGAAAACCATCTTCTACCATGTAACGTTTTTAACGTTAATTGGACAAAACACCAGGCGGGGCTGCCACTCTGCCATGTTGGTCTTCAGGTTAGGAGTCATAACAACGCTTCCATTTGTAAAGCATGCTGTTATAATTTGAAATTATTCACCACAACTCCTAAGCGTGAACTCTAGTACAAATTAAAGCAATGTTTACTGCACTTAATAGTAGGGCTGGATCAACCTGCTAGGCGCCACCCGGGTAACAATGAGCTGTGGCGCCCAATTTATAAGAGAGGGCCTCAAGATTGGGTCAAAATGTAGAAGCCACCTTAGGGCCCTCACTATTTAAATTTTTAATTGTGCGTAGGTAGTGCATATTACCAAACAGCTTGGAATTAATCAAACAGTGTATGTCACACAGACAACTTAAGGGTCAGTTACATTCTTGTTAAAAAGAACACAATTTATGTTTGATCGGTGACAGTAGTAACATTACTAGTATTTGCTGTCCAAATGAATGATGATAAAGGATTATAAATCGTGCATTTAAATATTAGCAGTCTTATCCCTAAAATTGACCTAATTCATGCATGGGTTGTATTGCATAAACCTAACATCATTCTGAAACATGGCTTAACAGTAATATATCAGATAATGAAATTAATCTCCCAGATTATATCCTATAAAGATCTGATTGGGTTTCCAGAGGTGGAGGTGTGGCTATATGTTTCCTCTGAGATGATATCTGAGTTAAACATACCCACAGAGCCTCTACATTTTGAATGTGTTTTTGTTAAGGTAATTTTTCATGCAAATAAATGTATAATTATTGGGAGCATATATAGACCACCCCAGCTGAAACCTTTGATCGCCTGATCTCCACTATCAACTTCATGTCCGGTAAAAATAAAATTATCTTGCTTTGGGATTTCAATTAAAAAATGGTTAGATACGTCATCTGATAAAGTAAAAAAATGACTTAGTAGTAGTTTAAATCTTACACAAAGAATTAAGGAGGCTACTCGAATCACCCCTACAACTCAGTCTCTGCTTGACTGGATACTCGTTTCACACGCATTTAGATTCCTAAGGGTAGGTATTATGTCTGACTGCTTTAGTTATCACTCGATAGTGTATGGAAAATCAAACTACCTAAATCACCACCAAGACTTATCAAAATCAGACAACACAAGAAACTGAATTCAGATTTATTTGTCAATAACCTGATTGCTATTAACTGGGACAGATACCAACTTATACCTAATGTACAAGAGGCCTGGGATTTCTTCTACACTGAGTTTACTGATGTCTTGACAAACATGTTCCTTGGAAAACTGCTATTGACAAGTAATAGTAAGTTTAACAGACAGTAAACATCTCCTCTGGATCTGCCCTGAACTTATTTGTCATTGAGTTATAACAATGACAAACCCTGGTTTGACCCCACAGACAGCTGAGGTTGGAAAAAGAAGAGTTTAGGAGTGGGGACCGAGCCTGGTTTAAGGAGTCAAAGTACAGGTTTAGCAAGGCGGTGCAAGATGCTAAACAGCTGTATGCAGAGAGACTACAACACCAGCTCTCAAGGAATGACCCTGCTTCTGTCTGGAAGAATTCAGACAGATCACCAGCTACAAACCTAAATCCCCCCACTCCATGAACGACTCACGCTGTGCCAATGAGCTGAACCACTGGAGTCATGCCATGTGCCAGCCTGCTTCAAAGCCTCCACCATCATCCCTGTCCCCAAAAAACCACACCACCCTCATTGGGCTCATCTCTGGTGGGGATGAGTCTGCCTACAGGTGACCAGGCACCAGGTCACCATCTGGTGAACAGTCTGGAGCGCAACGCTCTGAAGACAGTGGAGATGGTCGTGGACTTCAGGAAGAGCCCAGCCGCACCATCCCCCATCATCTTGAGTGACTCCCCCGTCGCCACTGTGGACTCCTTCCGCTTCCTGGGCACCATCATCTCCCAGGACCTCAAGTGGGAGCTGAACATCACCTCCCTCACCAAGAAGCAGAGGATGTACTTCCTGTGGCAGCTGAAAAAGTTCAGCTTGCCAAAGACAATGATGGTGCACTTCTACACCGCCATCATTGAGTCCATCCTCACCTCCTCCATCACCATCTGGTATGCTGCTGCTACTGCCAGGGACAAGGGCAGGCTGCAGTGTATCATTCGCTCTGCAGAGAAGGTGATTGGCCGTAATCTTCCATCACTTCAGGAAATGCACGCCTCCAGGACCCTGAGGCGAGCAGGAAAGATTGCAGCTGACGCCTCCCATCCCGGCCACAAACTGTTTCAGACTTTCCCCTCTGGCAAGAGGCTGCAGTCCATCAGGACCAAAACCTCTCACCACAAAAACAGCTTCTACCCGTCTGCAGCTAGCCTCATCAACAAGGCCCGGGCGCCCCACTGACACCCCCCATCAAATAATACAATCGTCTCTGTCAGTAGCTCAGTCCATAAGGACTTGGCTGAAAACTGGAGGGTTGCCGGTACGAATCCAGCTCAAATCACCGATACAGTGTAGACTGGTAGCCTTCAGCAAGCCCCGGAACCCCCAACTGCTCAGTGTGCCGTACCAAGTGGCAGCCCACTCACTCTGACATCTCTCCATGTGTTGTGCCTATATGTCCTGTTTGTGCATGTGTGTATTTTAGACCTGTGTGTAAAATACTAACAATTAACAACAGAGTGAAAACACTGAGTTTCCCCTTGTGGGATTAATAAAGTATATCTATTCTATTCTATCTAAATTCACCAATGATGTGTTCTCTGCTGCGGATAATGGTGAACTTACAGGTGCAATATTTATTGACTAGACTAAAGCTTTTGACTTTGTTAATCGCTATTTACTTTTAGATGAACTCCATGCTATTGGCCTTTCTGAAAATGCAGTCCTGTGGTTTAATTCACATCTCCACAATAGAAAACAATGTGTCATCCTACATAGGAATAAATCTAACTTGTTGACTCAACAAAGAGGTGTGCCCCCGGGCTCAACTTTGGGACCACTTTTTTTTTCTATCTATGTTAGAGGAGAGGTGTGTGCTGCAGCTCAGTGTTTTTCCACCAG
Organism: Micropterus salmoides; assembly: GCF_014851395.1. NCBI lineage: Eukaryota > Metazoa > Chordata > Actinopteri > Centrarchiformes > Centrarchidae > Micropterus > Micropterus salmoides. Next base: position 10,604,721 of record NW_024040928.1, read on the forward strand.
TGGTTTTAAGGGAGTGTCGGACTAGCCGCTTGGTGAGCATTATATGATGTGCATTTTGCTTTCATCCCTGTGACGTTACAGGGATGAAAGGGAAACGGCTGGACTACAAACAAGCTGTTTTCAGGCAGTTCAGAGCAGTGTTTTCTGTGGAAGATGGGAACTCTCTTTGGGGTGGTGTGACGGAAAGGCAAGAGCAGTAACCCCACCCGGATTTGAACCCGGGTCTACGGGTACCAAACATGCAACTTGACTGCAACGCCAAAGAGCCAGGCTCATTGGTATGGAAGTCACAGCGCATACTCAACCATAGTGACGGTGGTCCATCACAGGTGGACTTTGGGCTTTTTCACTTTTCAAACCTATTACATGCACAAGAAGATCTATACAGTAACTCAATAAAGGATAGGGAAAAGGCAAAAAGCATAATACCACCTCTTTAATAATTTACCATCAATTTTCAATAACTCTTGTAACATCTAAACCTGATCTTCCACAAATCCAAGCTTGTCTTCAGAATGATTTCAAAATATTACAAGATTGGCCTTTTCATAATAAACTATTGCTCAACAAAACAAAGGTCATATCTTATGGTTTTAGGTACCAGACAGAAACTCAAATCCAAACCTGGTTCTTGTATAATAACTTCTCTGCATAAAGTTGAAAAATGTATGGCTTGATTCTGAACTCTCATTCAAACCACATATTGATCATGTATTACATAAAACCAACTATGGAATTAATGTTCTACATCGATCTCGTAACTGCTTTACACATAGTGTGCGTAATAAACTTGCCTCTCAACTTATACTCCCAATTTATGACTATTGTGATGTTGTTTATCAAAACTCTGTAAAATCAGACCTTTGCGATCTTTAAACAGCATATAACAGACTCTGCAGAATTGTCCTTGGATGTCCCTTTCTCACGCATCACTGCACAATGTATAATGCTCTTAAATGGCCGTCTCTAAACATAAGAAGACACTCACTGGCTTCAACTTATTTTCAAGTGTATTAATTTCAATTACCCTTCTTATTTACAAAAGTATCTTGTTCCTGTTACTACCTTGAGGTAAGAAATCAGAATTGGCCATTTTGACCATCTAGTGGTTGTGAAGTTCTTTAGATTTCTGTAATTATTATTGTTTTTAATGTGTGTTGTTTTTTTTGTTTTCCTGTTGTTGTTGTTGTTGTTGTTGTTGTTACTCTGTATTATTGGGTCTGTGTGTGTTTATCTTTTGTCTGTCTGTATGTTGACAAATAGATTATTGTACATTTTTTATTTTGTCAATGTGCTGTTGCTAAGGGGTTTATCCTAATAAATAAATTTGAATATTATTAATACACGAGGACAGGGCAGGTATACTGAAGGAGGGGGAAAGAGCTATCCTATCTGGTGATTAAATAAAAGACATCATTTAAACTGAATATTTCTTAAGGGGCTTTGTTGATGTAACAGGGAAAGGTAAGATAGGTCTAGCTTAGAGTAATTTAGCTGACCCCATAAGTGTTTTCTGACATTCTAGTTTTTGGTATTTCTCACATGTACTTGTCCTTGTCAGGGAGACAACAATAGACAGATTAGTTAGAGACATCAGGCTAGCAGGGTATCAGTGTTCTCTGGGAATCTAACCAGGCTGAGTCTTACAAGAATGTTTACATGAACTCACTGGCTCCACAGATTAGAGTACAACTTATGGATAGTGAGAGATTCCAATATGACGAAGCATCGGAGTTTAAACATCAGATAGATAGTTGTTCTAGGTGAAAGGTGACCTAATAGAGAAACCTACAGGCTCTAGGGGGAAGACAGAAATATAAAAGGGACCACAAGATGTTATCCTTCAGATTTGGTGTTGGCATTTGATGTGTTCACATGTTGTATGCTGGCACTGTGTCTTCTCGGGCCGGGCTCAATAAACAATGCTATATTAAGTCTTCATCAGTCTCCGAAACTTCTTCACACCTGAACCTGGCTCACAATATTTCTCAACAATATGTATCCTGTTAGACTGGACCTATATTGTGCCATTCAAGTCATTTAAAAAACCGCTAAGGTTCCACAAGAAGTACCACATTGCAGAATAACACTTATGCTCACTCATTCTTGCTGCCAACTCAAGGAACAGTATTCTGCCATACAGCTCAGTACAATTCAAACTAAAGACCTGATACATTGTGAATAACAGGGACAAAATTACATTCATACAGTAAAACAGAAATACAGCGCCAACGTCAGTGTACACTGCAATAGATCACCCCACATTTCTAAATCAACCAGTGAACAGTTTCTACTCTGCATTGGCACTAAGTTCTAGTTTTACCACCCAGTCCTGGGTCTTCCCTGAGGCCTCCTCCCAGCTGGACGTGCCTGGAACACCTCCCTAGGGAGGCATCCAAGAGGCGTCCATACCAGATGCCCAAACCACTCCAACTGGCTCCTTTCAACGCAAAGGAGCAGCGGTTGAGTTCCTCAAAGTGTTCCTTGAGGTCAACAGGGTCCCATCCTTACTGTACACAGCTTGGACGCTTCCCCGCTTCCCCCTCCTGAGATTGACAGTTCTCCAGAAACACTTTAGTGCCGACCAAAAGTCCTTCTCCATGTCTTCTCCGAACTTCTCCCACACCCGCTGCTTTGCATCTACCACAGCAGAGGCTGCAGTCCTTCAGAAGGCCTCCTTCTTCAGTCGGACGGCTTCCCTGACCACCGGTATCCACCACGATGTTCGAGGGTTACCGCCCCTTGAGGCACCTAAGACCTTGAGACCACAGCTTTCTGCTGCAGCTTCAGCAACAGAGGTTTTGAACATTGCCCACTCATGTTCAATGTCCCCAACCTCCACAGGGATGCCAGAAAAGCTCCACCGGAGGTTTGAGTTGAAGATCTCACAGACAGGGGCCTCCTCCAGACGTTCCCAGTTTATCCGCACTACCCGTTTGGGCTTACCAGGTCTATCCAGAGTCTTACCCCACCCCCTGACCCAACTCACCACCAGATGGTGATCAGTTGACAGCTCCGCCCCTCTCTTCACCCGAGTGTCCGAAACATGCGGCCTCAAATCAGATGAAACGATTACAAAATTGATCATCGATCTTCAGCCTAGGGTGACCTGGTACCATGTACACATGGTGTTCGTTATAGACAATCCATGACTAGCACAGAAGTCTAACACCAGACACCCACTCGGGTTCAGATCAGGGGGGCCGTTCCTCCCAATCACGCCTTTCCAGGTATCTCCATCATTGCCCACATGCGCGGTTCTCCGGGAACCATAACCTTATCGTGGTGGAGAGGTTTGTGTGCCCCGGTGAACCTGGAGGCTGTGTTGTCTGGAGCCTAGTGCTCCTGATAGGGTCTCCCAAGGCAAAGTGGTTCTAGGTGAGGGGCCAGACTGAGAATGGTTCACAAAGACCCTTGATGACAAAACGAGGAAGAGGAGGAGAGACCCTGCCCGGAGGAAGCCCGGGGCCCCCGTCTGGAGCCAGGCCCAGAGGGAGGGCTCATCAGCGAGGTTTGCCATGGAGCCTGCTCAGCCCGAAGAAACAACGTGGCACCCCCCTCTCGTGTGTGCTTGATCCAGGACGTTAATTCAGCAGGTCTCTCTTAAAGAAACATTCTCTGATTTCCATTGCTTGGTCAACATGAGTCCCACTGTCTAGACCTTTAGGAGCAGCCTGAAGTCCAAGAGGGGCGAACCTGGCTCCTTTCTCGGCTCTCTCCTCTGAGCGTTCATCACACCTCTAGTGGGGCTTGATCCGGTAGTTAGGGTCGAGTGCATCCTGTTTTTAATCCAAAAACCCCATCTTCCTTTTCCAATGACTGAGTTCTGTCATAGGTAATACATGTTTCTGCAATAAAGCCGGAAAAAAATGTTTTGTAGATTTTTTTGAAATTTTTTGAAATTCAACTTGATATGCGCATCTGCAGAGATGATACTATCATGTCATGTGTGTGTTACGCACAGGCATGCTTAGAAGGGCATGTTCTCTAAGTTCTGAATGCTAAGTTAGTGTTTGTGTACACGTGCAACTGTGCATGTGAGCATGTACTGTATGTGAGCAATGTATCAGTGCATACTAAAGGTGGGATTGTATAATTACTGCTATAGAAATATAATTACAACCTTGAAATGTGGCAATTATATGTGGTAATTACACAGGTTGTATGAGTCTGACTTATATGAGCAGCGGAGTGGATGACAGCTTCCGATCCCCATGAAGTCTTCCAAGGCCATTTATTCCGTGTTATATTAATAGCACCTCTCTTGCTTTCATAGGCAGGACGCCTAGTCTTGCTTTTTCAGCTAATTATCTTGACATTAGACTGTACTTCACTCTCTTTGTCCTTGGTGGACTTGCCAATAAACCCAGGTGGATTGTGATCGTCCGACAGCTGTTTCTGATTTTTGGTTGGTAATACATCCCCAGTGTTTTGTGAATGTGCTTAATTAAGTTTTTGGTGATGGCTCCCAAATTAGTTTTAAGCCAACAAATTGGATCGTCATTTGCAATCAAACTGTGGTTTAATCATAGCACAGTTGTATCATGAGTGCGGATGAAAAATCAAATAAAAACGGGCAAACAGATGAGATGACAAAATTATAAAGCAATTCCCAACAGCATTAGTGAGTGATCCCCAAAGGTAGGACGTTTACTTGTTGCAAGTGTAGAACAACAAATACGCTTTCAGAATTCTAGCGCTCCCAGATATAGCCAATAAGGGGAAATTATGTTCTATTTTTTATCTAAATGTTTCTTTTTTCTTTGTTTACAACATAATTTTCCTAGGAGGACATATTCTCCCTGCAGAGATGTGTTGCACATTTAAGATATTTTTAACTTAGTATACTTGTATAGCGCCCAATTAAAGCCGTAATTAATGCAGCAGCGTTGTGCTTCCAGGAACATGTGAAACACGCATATGACAAACACAGCCAGGATCAAGCTCCTCCTAAACCACCAAAAAGCACAAGGCACAAGCACAGCACAAAGGTCAAAAGTCTCAGATTGTGCTTTGAAAATGTTATTTCTATGAAATTCACTTTGGTAGCACGTTTGTGGGCTCTGCTCAGTGCTGATTGTGTTTCTACACACATCCTCTTGCCCCCAATGTATTTCCGTCATCTTGCTGCAGACAATTGGAAAATGTGATTTCTTCTCGTTGAATGAATGGGTTGGAGAGCACATGAACGTCCGCTCAGGCGATGTATGTCTCTGTCTTGGAGCAAAACACACAGTGTCCACGAGGACATGCTAAATCAGCAAAAAGGTCAAACAGTAGAGAGGGAGGCCTTTACAGGAATGTTTTGTCGGTTTCTCTGTGGGTGTCCAGTCAATGCTTGTGGGTACTATAGGCATTTGAAGCAGTAACATTTTCACACACAGGAGGAATAAGATTTTTTCCTTTCAGTGTCTGCCTGTTTTAGTTTGTAGTGCACGCATGGCTCCAGCCATTCAAGCATACCTGAATTACATTCTCCTTCTACTTGAAAAAATAAGTTGCCATTTAGGAGATAACCTAAGTAGGCTTTGCATGTCTGGCCTCTTCCTCTGTCCTCATTGTGCTTTTATAGCAACTGGAAAAACTTTCTGCTTCTGAAAAGGAAAAAAATCCATTTGAGCTGTGTTTCCCAGCATTTGTCAGTAATGTGCTTGTGAGTTGTTAACAAACCACCAATAAATCTAAAATAAGAAACCTCCCTGCTCCAGCAAAGGAATGATAACAGTGTGCAGTGTTGTGGGTACACCCTAATGCTCTCAGTTCATCGTATCTGACACGAATAGGAACAAAGGATCCCATAGTTCTTCTAGCAACCCTTGACATCAGGATTGAGGTAGCCTTACAAGTGTTTTTCTCATGACACGGCAAATTTGAGCAGGCTAGTCTGTAGGCTACACATAACACAGGGATACAGTTGAATATTTTTCAAGGCTGCTGCTACTGCAGCAAGCAGGGGCTGAAAAATGGTGAAGATGGTGCTGGTGCATTACCAGTGCACAGGCTCATTAGCCTTTACCTCAGCTCACCAGTTCTGATTATGAGTCGTGTCATAATTTCTTCGGGCATGTGTGTGTGTGTGTGTGTGTGTGTGTGTGTGTGTGTGTGTTTTTACTGCCAGTGAGAGTTTACATTTGTGTGCAAATGTGAGGAGTTTTCAAAAGGGAGTATGTTTGCTGAAACCAGATGTATGCTCCTTTTGTGTTTTTCTTTCTTCTATTTACATTTCTGATGCGTTTTGTGTGAGATTGTTAAAATGGGTTTACAGTTCTGAAATCTGACAATCATGAACATATTATCAACAACATATTATTATCAGGTTTGGGTTAAGCTTCAATCCCACTTTGTGCCACAAAAAACTTTATTCTGTGTATGTTCAGAGTATGTAGAGTCTCTTTTTCTCAGGTAGTTGTTTTGAGAGGGCAGTCTTCCACACCAGTTAGTACAAGAAACTAATTGAAATAAAGATTTATTCTCCCCCTTCCCATAACTAACTTGACATGTTGTGAGCCAGTATGATACCTCATGCGATGAGAGGCTCATTAGACCATGAAATTGAGCAGTGTTACCTGTCTTGTATAAAAATTTTGAGGGAGGAAAATAAAAAGATAGAGAGAAAAAAAGAGTGCTAGAAAGGCTTTATTGTTTGAGTCCTCCAAATTAAACAACAAAAAACATAGACTATAGTCATTATTCCTACAGTCGCTAGAGGGCTTTGTCACTTGAACTTGATGTATTATTTTGTGGCATTTTGCTGAAACAACTGGTTCTGTTGTTTTTCTTGGATGGACAGCCTCGCATTTCTGTGTCAACTTAACCTTGGCTATGACTGTCACCTAGCATCGTCTCTTGCAAAACAGAATAGGACTTTTACTTTGAGCACCACTCCTTCATCACTTATCCTAATGCAGCATGTTTTCTGCAACGTTTTTGTCTTTAGCTGTGATTATTCACTTTCTTTCTTTACAAGATTATATCAGCCAGTTACTTAAGACATTATTTTACTCTTATCAGTAAAACAAGTGTCATCCCATTTGGAACAAACTTTTAAGCCCGCACTGCCTAAAGAAGCAGTTTGTCATTTTGGAAATCATGCTTATAAATTATTTATTGCCGATAGATTAAAGGATTGATTCCACTCATGTCTGTATGTTGAGCATAGCAATAGAGCTGAGTGTCCATTAGCTTAGCAAGACTGGAAGCAGGTGGAAATAGCTAGCTGGATTCTGTCCAAAGGTCCAAATAAATCCACCTACGAAGCACCTCTGAAGTTCACTAATTGACATGTTATGTGCAGGACTATTCACTGGCTTGGAGCAGTGACTTCATGGACTGTTGTCATCACCTTGAGGTTGCGAGATAACCAGCAAAGAGATAACCAGCAAAGACTCCATGAAATCACTGCACACAGCCAACAAATAGTCCAGCACATAACTTCACTTTTACACTTGTGCAGTGTGCTATGTGCTAAAAGTGGTAGCAGTAATGTTAAGTATGTGTGATTAGATGTGATAAATGTGCAAAAACCATACTATGGTCCTTCAATCACACTCATCAGCAGCCATCAAAGAGAGAGCTTCGTAACCTCCACTTTACCGGGCTAAAGCTACATGCACACGCATAGCAACAGTGCCCCCCCGCCCCCATCATATAGTGCACATCCTGTATACTGCAGAATAAAAACTGCAAAATTTTAGAAGTGGTTGTTTGAGGTGTGTAGTAAACAGTGTTGCTCCATGGGGTGTAAAATGGGAGGGTTTGGCAGTGTGCAGAAAGGGAGGACAACTGGGGAGAGGAGAAGAAGCGTGGGTCGCTGGGGTAATTTAGCTCTGATCGCTGTGCATTGTCGTGAAGCCAGGGAAGGGGAAGCCCATGCATCACACAGCAGCTGTGTCTGGAGTGCACTCTTATGATTGATCACCTCACACTCCGCTTTAATTTAAAGTCAATGCCATCTATAGATACCTGTCAGAGCGTAGCAACCTGTTCTGTCTCCTTACAGGCCAGGACCCTCAGTTCTCCAACTGAGGAGCCGCCAAACACCAAGCAGAGCTTCAGCAGAACGATCAGTGCGGGAACAAAAAGACGAGAAAGAGAGTGAGCCAGGTAATCACTCATCCAGCTGTTTTATTTCTGGCAGCTGTGACAGAAAGTGTAAGGTGTTCACCGGTGATTAAAGTCAAAAATGGATTACAGCATGTGAATGCAAACATAATGGACGGAAAATCACATTTGTTATCCAAGATCTCCAATTTATTGTATTTTGTATTTATTATAATTTATTGTACATTATGTTTTTTAACCTTTAGAGGATAGTAACCATACTATATTTTGTTGCTCTAAGCCAGCTCTGATTGCTACTTCTTTCCTTTATTTTTCACATTAATCTAAATATCGGGGGAAAGATCAGAAAGACATATGAGGTATTACAAATGAAACAAAAACAAGATAAGTGTAAAATAGTTCCCTTTATGCACTTGGCAAGTCTGCAACTTTCTGTATTATAAATGACAACTGGCCTCAAAGGGACATGAGATCACACCCATTAAATGATTCATATCCTTCAGCAATTACATTTTATTTTTGGCAAAGAACTTATGAGCCATCTAAATCATTGAAATAGGTACAAGGTGATACTGAATTACTTGAATGCCAAATTACACCCTTTGATTTATGGTCACAAAATCAACAGTTTTCTATGCAGGGTAAAGTTGACAAATATGTAAAAAGTTAAAGTTGACAAATGTGCTTTTCTCCTGTATCCTAATCATTCATAAGACAACTAAAAACATCATCGCAGCAAAGATCAGTATTTATTTAAAAGCCTTTTGTCATTTAGATGTTGCAAAAGACATTTTAAAAGTCGTACACGCCCCTTATCTGTACACCATTCTGGACCATGCTCCTCCTCTTATAAACAGGACCTGGTTTTGTCTGGTGGCCTCCTATCACAATCATTAAGGCAGACCCTCAGGGTCCCTGCTGGCAAAACCATATTCTGATTTGTTGTTCCTGACCTCCACTCTTGCATTTATAATGCAGGACCTTGCCCTGGAGGGCATGCAAGGCGCATACAGAGCTTCAGGAAGAAAGTAGCCTGGAGCAAGAATGATACGAATATTAGACATCTTTTCAGGTTTAGGGTCATGTGCTACGGGCACTACATATCCACTCACACATACACTTTGGACGCTTACAGTCTATGGACCTGATATGTTGTATCTATGGATGTGAATGAATGCCTTCATATGTAGACATGTGTGTCTGGCTGTGTTAGTACAGCTATGCATCCTGGAATGCATGAACCAGAACCTGCACCTTTATTAAAAGGTTTTTCAGGTTTTGTACAAACAATATTAACGATATTAAACGATATTACTCCCCCTTGTGAGTTTAAAAAAATTTAATCAGTAACTTAATCCAAGTACCAGATAAGAAATAAAAGTAACCTGATTACTTTAAGTTACTTTTGGATTTCTTCAACACCAAATATGCAAATAAAGACAATAGAGTATCAAAGATGCCTTGTCTGCGCAGTGTATTTTTAGAGAAATATACAATTATAAAATATCCCATTCCCATGAAATCAAAATCGATGTTGAGGCCTAAATGTTTTTATATGATGTCCTGCACTAGGCCTATACGTCACATGGCAGGATCTGGCCCATCAATGACAAAAAATGTTGTTTTGTAGGTATTCTTGATGATATTTTAGGGAGTGTCATTTCCTGGAAAACCATTTGAAAATGTTGATGAATCATCCTGTACTGGGGGCCTGTTTTCATTTAGACTAATGAAAAGCTTTTTTTATTTTTATGACGCTGCAGAAAAATAGTATTTCTGGGACCGGGCACCACTGATTACTGTACGAAAGCTTTATTTTTTAACTTTATTCACTGATTTTGCTGAAACTGGATCTGGATTTGATTTTTGATGGAAAATATTTTCTGGTTTTCTCTCTGATGATTCCGGCTGCTCTGCATCAACTCCGTGATTTACGGAGTCTCCTGATGGACAGATTGCTTTATTACTTGTTGCTGTAGCTGTCAGCTAACTGGCTGCCATTATCTAATAAGCTCAGTTAGCCTGCAACTACTGGTCTTACTCTGCCCGTACTGGGAAAGCACTCCGCTTTCTGTTTCATGGAAACTTTGTGCTTATAGCAATCTCCGTTCAATCCCCGTTTTTAAAAAATGTACCTGTAATCGGAATACAGTTACTTTATTTTTGTATCCTTATTACGTAACGCCATTAGGCTACATGTAATCCGTTACTAACAAACCCTGCACTACGGTACTGATCAATGCTACAAAGAAAGTTGGAAGTGAGTAAAAAATGTTTTGTACTGAAAAAGTAGCTGCCTTCTCTGCCAGCTGCCTACTCTCAATGGCTGAATATGGATGACGACTCGACAGATAGCTTCAGATATTTAGCATGCTCAATATCTGTCTGGTGTCAGCAATGCGTCGGCAAGGCTCTTTGATGCGTCGTTGTGCAATTCACACATAATGATCACCCAATGGTTTTCACATTTCTGGCTTGCAACCCCATAACGCAAAGCTATGTCACCTGCAACCCCTCATCTACTGGTCGTGATTGGCTGTGATCAGTTCAACCAAAGAGTGAGTCCGCCTTCACAGATTCTTATATTTGAGTATTTTTTTTGTCTCCAGTAAAGAAGGGGGGAAAAGTGTTGTCTTACAAAGAGGAACAAAATCTCTTTTGTTTGCAGCATACAGCAGGCCATCACATGTTTGAGCAAACTAAAACACACTAAACCCACAGCAGGGGAGGAGCATATGTCTGTTTTGTTTATTTCACGCACAGTAAACTGTGTCTGATTGTGACATGTCACCCCTTTGCTCTACATCAGTGCCTGCACATGCATAGCTGTGCATGTGTGAGGGGAATGTGTGTGTGAGCACGAGTGTATCGGCTGTAAAGAATCATATTTTTGGATACACTCCATTTCACACTGTAATTGAGATAAGTGCTTTTGCCCTGATCATCCATCCAGAAAACACAGAGGGAGTAAATCAATGTCCAGTCATAAAGCCTAAAGGGTCAAAGGGGAGGTCTGGTGTTGTACAGTGTTAGTCAAAGTATATAATTTCTACATAAGACCGCCACCTAGCTGCTACCAAACACATCAGATCTATTAATTGAACAGCTTTACTGATTTGCATTCACAATGGTTTACTGTTTTTGTGTGGAGCATATGAGGAAGTGACAATGTATGATTATTACAGCATGGCTTTCACTGAACCAGATTTGCATGAATTGAATTATCAGATGTCTACTGAAGTGCTTGAATATCACCCAACCATATTTGAATCGTGTGAATGAGATGGCTAAATTATCTGCCACTCTCGGTCAAGCCCAGTTTGTGAATTGGTCTTCTGAGAGAAAATGGCCAAGAATTAAGTAATTTCTTAGCAGATAAACATAATTTTTGGTTAGCTCTAACCATCTTGCCATCAAACTGACTCATTTGGGATGAGCAACCAGGATCTCTGGCATGCAGTAGAGGATATGAGATGAAAAGCAGCCATGGAAATTTGACTAAGACTGGACAATCACACTCGAACCCAAGGGACTACACCCACCAACCAGCTTCTTATTATAGACGATAATCGTTGCGAAATGCACAATAAAGTTTTTGAATATTTTGGAACTAAACGACCAATTAAGGTACCGGCAGAATGACTTATAATACCTCCTGGATGTGGCCAAAATCACTGTGAAACTAAACTAAACCCCATTAATGAGACTTTCAAACGGCATGAAATGCACCGTTGGTGCATATTTCATGTGCCCTAAACCACACCAACTCTAACACTAAGCCAAAGAAATAACAACTTGACAATAAGAAGCTTGTAATTATGCTGTCAGCAAATAACACATTGTTTCCTACACCACAGCGGGCCATGGCATACAGTAACATGCTGTGTTAATACAGAGACATAAAAGGCAACCATGTAAAGATATCTTGAACTGAGCCTTGCTACTGTGAACCATTCAAAACTGTCATCTTAACATCAACACTTGCAGCAGGAGAACTTTACAGTCAGCTAAGTTTGCTGATCATAAAGGCTTTTATTGCCTCATGCGTTGCAGTTCATCGCCATGAACTAAATGTGTGCCTATTTGCATGTACGCTACATGTTAAGCTTGAAAGCATCCAAGCCAAACCGTTACCTGCTCTCTCCTTAATGACCCACTCATGCCACAGGCATGACAGAGCTTCTCTAATAGACAGCGCTTAGTCAAAGTAGGCATCCCTGAAATGCGAAAATCAATCATGGATGACAGCTCATTTGTGCTATCTACCAGTGGAAGGCAGAGTAAGGAAATAAAAGTGTAGAAATTCCAATTACACAGTTGATGACCATTTGCAAACTTCTGACTGACGTTGTTGACGCCTCCATCCAGTTGTATAATGAGCATGCTCTGGGCATAATTTATTCAATGGAGTTTAAAAATCAGAAGAATAAATTGAGTATTGCTATGTAAAGGAGATCCAGGTGCGTTCTATGGAGCAGTCAAGTGGGTAAGGGATGGGATCATAGACAAGTATTATCTTGCTGTCACACTGAGACAGGCAAATTATCCCGTATAGCTGGTTTAACCGGGCTACATTTAGCTGATTAGAATAATTAGAGAACAGCATGCTATACTGTGAAATACCTGTCTACCGCAATATATAGTATGCAGTCCATTTTAGTACACAGTGCATGAGACAAAAGTTCAACTTTAAATGGCAGCAACAATTCAAAAGATGAGATCACCATGCCCCAGACTGACAGCAGCTTACATGACCCATTTAGCCTTCTTGTAAGCCATGCAAACCCCACAATCTGTTCATTGGCCCTCCTGTCACCCATGGACGGAGCGCCACAGCGGCCTGCCATGGAGTCAAACTGCTCAAAACTAATATAATTTTGTCCTGGGTAATCTAATAAAACACAAGAGCCATTTTCCCTCTTTTCTGTCTCTCCTGCCCTCTTTCCATATATACTGGCGGAACCGCTATGATTCATAAGAGATGTGGTGGCAGCTCTCAGTATGCGATGAGCGAAAGGCACCTTGGGGAATTTTATGATCCATGACGAAGCGTCCAGGATCATTTTGGATGTATGCATGTGTCACTGCATATTAATAATGGCCTCTGTCTCATGAAAGAGCCAGCACACCTTCAAAGGAGACAATTTAATCTTCTCCCTGCTGAGCCTCCTCTCCTCTGCACGCTTGCTAATACTCTCCCTCAGAATCCCAGTCAAAGGAGCCATCGCTTACATTGTGCACCTTGGCTTTAGGATAATAAAAAGAAGAAACAGGAAATGATAGAGGAAGTAAAGCCAACCAGGAGGAGGAAATAAGCCCCAGATTCAGAGCACCGCTGAGGAAGATAAACACAAAGCTGATGGAGAATCTCTTGTCTTTTTTTTTTTACTTATGTAAAGTGAGTGGCCACACATTGTTACCAAGGAGCTAGTTGCTGAGGAAATTGACTTTTTACCTTTCTGGGTTATCTGTCCACTACTGATAATCATGTGCAACCACTAAACATTCCCTCATTAAAAATTACCACCCTGCTGTGCTCTTTTTTTCTTCTGTCCCCATTTTTGGACTGTAAGCCTGCAAACAAGCAAATGAAAAACGCAGGGTTGCTCTTAAGTGAGTTTCATGTGCCCTTTATCTCACAGAAAGATTTCATTCTCTTTAAAGAGCTGGCGCCCTGCGGTCAAGCCAACAAATGAGGAGAGCATTGTTCCTAGACTTGTTTATGGGACGCCATGGCGAGCATCATTGAAGCTGGAGCTCACACTCATTATTCAGTGAGTGCACAGCATACCAAAAGGTACCAATCTCTGTAAAACTCAACCACAATGTATTATTTTTGATATATAACACTATGTGATCAAATAATTGCATGTATATGTATATGTAAATCAAAGTTGATATATGATAACTTTAAATGCCCTCCTGTTTTCTTTGTCATACATGGTGTGGTGGAGGCATAGAGCAAGTTAACTAGGGAGCGGCCTCCAATGAGACCCGCCATAAAAGACCTTCCATTATGTAAATAGATTCACCAACATATTCCCTATATACCAATAAAACATTCATAGTACACAGCAGCCACATATTAGCACGCATGATGACATACTGCTGTTAACAATAGGGTAATGTCAGCTGATGATGTAAGTGCATTAAGAAGACTCGTAAACCTATGAAAAGAACCATTAATAGTCCATCTAGAGAGTAACTATCTAGAAACAAAGCAAAGTCAACGTTAAATATCAAATACAACATGGCAGTGAATTGCAAATGAATGCAAATTTGGGCTACATCCATTGAAATGCAGCAAAGAACACTTAGCATATTAACACAAGAGCTTGATCTCTTGATCTTGACGGGTGTTGTTTTGACTTAAATAAGTTTTAAAAGCTTTGCAGTGTAGCATGTGTAACTGTTGCCTTTGTGCACTCCTGAATACCAGTTAGTATTAACAGCTGCTTACTTTTTCACGTTGAGAACGCAGTCCATTGATTTTGGTCTTTATCTTTTTACAGTTTAGCTTTTCTTGAGAGTGCCAATATATCTTGGGGGCACCACATATCTGAGGAGAGCAGCACTTACTAACAAATGCGGGGAACAAAACAGTATTATATGTTATGGATTTCTGGCAAAGCCATCTGCATAGCATTGTGGCAGCTGGGATTACAAGGCTAAAAACAAGCTGAGAAAATATGCTTTTCAAATATTAGGCAAATTCTTACATGCAGCCTCTTACTGAAAGCTGTTCTATTATGAACAGAGGCAGTAATCTACAAGTATTCAATGAGGCCTGAAATAAAAAGAATAAACTGTAGTAAGTCTGATGTCGCTTAACCCTCTGTGACAAAAAAATGCCTAATGGAGTGTGTGGATTCAGCATCTCGTGCCCTCCATCAGCCAGAGGTGTCACTACAGTGCAGGAAAGGATCTGGCAAAAGCAGACTGTTACAGGAGTTCGGTGATGGATCTTTTTGACAGACTATCTATTTGTTTTAGTTTTTTCTTCAGGGTTAAAATGGGAGACCGCTGTGAGTCAGTTGTAGACACGGTTACAGTGAAGACCAGCGTGTAAACAGGGACCTACAGTCCCATCGTGAGGGCCGGTGATGCATAACGAACAAGCCTCAGTGGTTTGCTGCTCTGTATACAGTATGAGTGAATACATTAATCATCTACTGTAAGCCAATATAATCCTGTTGACTAATACTTATCCAAGCTTCATATGGCCACAATGAGACTTATTTATGAGAGCATATAAACCCAATTTGAGGATCTCTGCATTAGTTGCTCATTCTTGAGTGGATTTACAACATAATCATCTAAACATGTCTCTTTTTATGTTTTGTGTAAGGCGATTTGTAATTTGTTTTTGAAAAAAGTTATATGATGTCAGTTATTAATAATAAAATAGTGTATATAAGTATAACAGTTCATTTAGAGAACATACTTTATGTTTCCCAAATTACTTTTCTTCAAAAGGCCGTGAAACCCCTAAACAGAGTTCTGATTAAGCTAGCATCATTTACAAACGAGGACATAGAAATATATTTATATTTAAATGAAGCACAGCCACTAATCACCATCACTATCTAATGTCCAATAAGGAGCAAGAATCTCTGAAGCTACATACTGTTTTATATTGCAGGTGTTTCTCTCATTTATTACATTTCGTGAATGTGAATATCAATTAGCGGCCGGTAATATGACTAAATATGTATATATATTGAAAGGTGATTGCAGTTGCAGTTGCTGAATAGACATTTGAGGCGTTGTGGGGAAGCTACGATAGGGAAATCCGCCGTAGCACCCGGGCACGACGGACCCCCTTATAACCCTATGGAGAGGAACAAGGAGATCAGGAGGCAGGACAGAGAAAGGGGTGGGGGGGAGGGATGCAGGATACGAGAGCGAAGAAGAGGAGTCAGGATGTGTGGATATTTATGGAAATGCTGCGATGACGTGGTTGATGTGTGGTCGCGCTCCTGAAACTCTGCTAATTAGCACCACATAAAGACAAAGGATTTTAATCACATTGCCCAATCCTAATTGCAAACTTTCCTATATCAAGCCAAACCTCTTTCAAAAAGCTCAAACGGTGCTCACTGTTGCAGCAGAGCTATGTGTGACCATGCAATTTTATGCCATAAGTTAATGAGTTTTAGCATATTATGTCATCCGACAGGGCAGTGAGCAATTCCCACAGCTCTTTCCCGTTTGGCTTTTCAATGACGTTATCATCATGGCTGACTTCCACTTCCGTCGCAGCATATAACCTCGTAACATGTATAACAAGCCACTTAATGGCAAAATAAATGAGTCAGAGGCCTTGTTTTCCTTGCATGTGTATGTAAGAGAGAGATAGAGAGAGGCAGCAAGGGAGCAAAACATACCGGGAGAGAAAGCAAACCCATGCAAGTGCGATCCTTTCTGGATGTATGTGTGAATGAGCTACACGGTTCAGAGAGTGCTCTTTTATTCACTCTCATCCGTCCCAGTAAACCGCGTTTGTGGCAATGACGAAATCCCCTGCTGTCTTTAAGGTTCCGTCCTGTTGCCACACTCTCACCTCCCCGCAAGAGCGTGGAGGAGGTGAGAGGGAGAAAGCCTAAGCTGTCATCACAGTTTAGATCAGTGTCCTGCCTCCACCCCCGCTGCCTCCCTCTGCCCTCCACCCAAACCTCCAGCACCGTATTATGCAACTTCAAAAACAAGGTCATGGAGAAGAATCACAGATGATAAACAGGAAAGGAAAGGAAAGGCAAGGAAGATCCTCTTCCTCCTCCCTTTCTTTCTGCCCGTGCCCATTGCAGTGTGTGATTTCGTGGGAGGTTAGACCACTGGAAGGAGAAAGCCTGCAGTGTCTAATGCATACAAATGCCTGCGGACGCGCATTTACACGCACACAGTCGCATGCTCAAACACAACATCGACACAGATCAGGATAGTTTGAACAAGACATAGTCCATCGTGTCATTGTTTTTGCGTGTGTGCGCGCGCGTGTGTGAAATTCAGGCTGCATGCAGTGAGGTGTATAACTGTGAAGACTAATACTCACCCGCGGTTAAGATCAAATTTCCTAAACAAGGCATCCTCTTGAGTAAGAAACCTTTTTCTGACCCCCTCTTTGTCATGCATTATTAATAATGCATCTAGTTAAAAAAAAAAAAAAAAACCTAGCCCTGGTGAGCTGAAGAGGCGTCACACAGTGCTTCTGCATTGCACTGGGAATTAACGATACCAACTACTCCAAGGAGAGGAAAGACATGCGTGACTTAAAAACAGCCAGGAGTCTAACAGTCTCTATGGCCATACTGCATTATGAGGGAATAAATGACTAATTACTATTGTGACGCCTAATTAGTCAAGGATATTAATCAAAAACTATTTTGATAATTGATTTTCATGTAAGTCATTTTTTAATCAACAAGACAAAGAGTCTACAGGCATGCTAGGGGCTCTGTGAGGCTGTACTTAGTTACAACGGTGCTTTGAGCGAAATGCTAACAGTAGAATTCTAACATGCTCACAAAGACAATGTTAACATATTGATGCTAATGTATGTGGTTTACCATGTTCAGCTCACACTTGTACAGTACAGCTGAGGCTGATACCAACGTCATTAGTTCCTCATAAACCAAAGTACTGGACAGCTGAAATTTCGACCTGATGATGGCGATAGAAGTAATTACAATTGATTCTGTGGGTTCACATGAATACTTGGACCAGATTTCATTGCAGTCCTTTCAGTATTGTTGAGATACATCATGAACAAGGCTGTTGACAGGCATTGCCTTCCCTAAAAAAAAAAGATGTAAAAACACTTTCACAGGTTCCAACTTCCAAAATATGAGGATTTGCTGATTTTCTCAATTTGATATGATTAAGTTGTCAGTGCTAAATAATTAGTAGATGAATCTATTATTTGAAAGACTCAAAGTAAATCAATTAAATTATTCTGACAATCCATTATGCCGTTTATCAAACAACAATTTCAAACAATTGCTGATTCCAGTTTCTCAAATGTGAGAATGTGCTGCTTTTATCTATTTTATATCACTGTATATTGGTGTAAATATCGCTGAATATCTTGAGATTTTGAACTTTTGCACCTGTAGGCAAAGTATATCTGAGGTGTTTGTATGTTGGCTAGACAACACAAGCAATTTAAGGATGTCATCTTGGACACAATTTATTTATAAATAAATATTTTACATTTATTACTTTAAAAAGTCAGAGACAGATTCATTGATAATGAAACAAAATCATTTGTTGAACCCAAAAACTGAATAATTTGGGGTGTTTCGGACAGAACAAGCAATTTGAGGACATCTAACATGGCTCTGGGAAATTTTACTGCCACGTTTCACACTTTTTAAATATTTTATATAGACTAAACAATCACTGTAATACACAGATTAACAAATGAGGAAAATAGTTGTTGCTGTAGCCCTATAATATAGCATATCCATCCATCATCACAAACACAGCAGCTCATCTCTAAATGAATATTTAGTATGATAATGTGACACTATACAAATCAGTTAATTGCCAGTTCTCCTGGTTATTTACATGCTAATGTTGTTGTGTCAGCTTGCAGACATTTTTTTTTTTACATTTCCTGTAGCTGTTCGTCATTCCCAAACATCCAAGCCATCTTTAATTAAATTCAGACTGTGTAAAACTCAACTCTATGCCAGGGTTTAGGTACATCTCCGTTCATCAGGGATCATTTAACACTCTTGATACTTTTGAGCACC
Organism: Micropterus salmoides; assembly: GCF_014851395.1. Lineage (NCBI taxonomy): Eukaryota > Metazoa > Chordata > Actinopteri > Centrarchiformes > Centrarchidae > Micropterus > Micropterus salmoides. The sequence continues at coordinate 10,623,536 of NW_024040928.1, forward strand.
TGCCTCAGAGCTGCATCAGCTCCATGAGAGAACAATCAGTTCCCCAATCCTACCAAAATAATTGTCACTGAAAAATCAACAGTTATTAACAGGGAGCAGGGTGTGTATCCCCAGCTGTATGTTTCCCTGTGACTGCCGTGCATGTGCACAGTCATGTCATTACATGTTAATGGGCTTTCCTCTGATGCTACAGCGGAGCAGAGAGACGGAGGCTGTGATGGAGAGAACAGGGAACCATTTGATGTTTGCCAGTTGAAAGAATAAGCCTTACTTTGGGTTGTGCTTTCCACAGAGGCATGCTGGGATTGAAAGAGCGCTTGCCCAGGGCTAAAGGGGATTTTTGGTGGGCGTCACACATCCAATTACCTCGGTAGCATCACAGAAATCCATGGGGAATACACACACAAAGACACAGATACACACATTCACACGTGGGCGCGCGGGCACCTACGCACACACCAACATGTAAGGCAGCCACTGCAGGAGGCTCTCACCGCAGAGGGGGCACAGCCAAATTTCACTATACTGCTTCTGAATCGGTTTCTACGGAATTCATGAATATTATCAGCATGTGTTGATATGTGGCTTATGATATAAATAGGGATAGCAATATGGAAACACCACCCAGGTTCCCCCTTTTTGAAGAACATTATTAATGCATTCAGAGAAGCTATTACTGAATTTGCATGGGCTCTTCTGATGAGCCAAAAGGACCTGCAGATCCACTAATATGATGAGGTTTGTTGGTGCATTTCAAAGCTGTTTTGAAGTCCTCTGTTCTGTGGCAATAGATGGGATTTCTAGCTGTTTAATATCCCCACCAACAAACTTTAATAACTACATGGTCCCACATCAGCACACCAAACACATAGACCAACCAAACTAAACTCATTTAAAACATAAGTTACATGTATAACAAGCCACTTAATGGCAAAATAATATATAACTTTAACATTTCCTCTTTCCTTAAAACAGAGGCCTGGAGGCCAATGGGAAATCCAACGTTACTATAATATCGATTTTTTGATACATTTTTAATTACACAAGATTTCTCTGTTTTTTAATAATGTGACAAAATGGCCTGGAGCATGACTTTTCTCTTATTAAAGCTGATCTGTTAAATCACCTGTGCCACTATATAGAAAATGATAGACCCACAATATATTTTTTTCAAACCTAAAGCATTTAAATGAATTTTGGTCAAAGCTTTAGCCAAACTTCAGATCTTGGGGAATATGGTCACAGGTAACGTTTTAGAAGTCAAGTGGGAAGCTAAGTATTATTTTCTTATTATTATTTCAGTCTCAACCCAGAATACAGTACTAAAATACATAGGCAACATATGCATTCAGTGAGTAAATACTGGTGTTCTTCTTTAGATCCCAAGTACTTGCGCAGCAGTCCCCAAACAATCAACTATAGATTGACTATTGACCTGCAATTTCACACAATCAGCCTTACCCCCAATTGAGCTTAGAGGACAAAATCCATGGCAAGCCTGGCTGATAACTAAAGAAAGGTGCTGTTCAGGAAAGCTTTTCTGCTTAGCAAAGAGACCTTTGATTAAACAACATATATTTTAGCAACCTTCTCAAGGTAATGACGCCAATGAAGGGTCACTGGAGAGTTCAAACAGGCCCATCCCTTATTATTGAGATGTCTTAACTGTTCAGAGATGATGCCACTCTTTGAGGCATTTGATACACAATCAGAACCGAAGGAGTAATAATATTGCATGCAAGGGAAAAAGGCAATGTAAGGGCAGACAGAAATAAAATGGAGGGAAATAGGGAGAAGCAGAATAAATGAAAAAGGGCAGGAGGTCAGCTCGGGCTGTGAATGTGGCATTTGAGGAGGCCTCCAGGCTTCAGTCATCTTCAGATGAAACACAGTTAACTGACATGAAAGAGGAGTTTAAAGGATGTCTAAGTGAGCGCCTCTCTGTATGCACATACATGCATGGGAGTTTTTTCACATCGCTACAGGTGTCATATCACTGACTGACTCTTAACTGAATTTCAGTGTTATTACATATAATCTATATAATAACAGTGAAATGACAAGATATGATCAACTGACAATTCATTAAGGACAAGCATCAGATTTCCTACAAGAACTCATGCTGAACATAACTCAATTTCCTCATGCAACAGCAATTTTGAATTAATCAGTAATTTAGATGGCTCAAAGAAAAAGGAACCCGTGCCAGGAGTAGCTGATGCAAGCCTTTGTTGAGAGTAAACCAAATCAAGTGAGATATTTCATTGAAGGCACAAAATGTGGGCTGGCGTGAGGGAGAAGCTCTCCATAAGGAAGCACACCTCATGCTGGGCAGACATGTACGGACTGTGTCATTATGAGTCAGATTGGATTGCTAATAACTGAAGGCCAAAGCACGAATTTTTAAAACAATGCACCAGACTGTGAGGAGGCAACACAGCAAGAGTTAAACCATTTTTCGCAGATTCTGCACTTTATTGGTGTATTGTTCTCAGCATGGTGCGTGGCTACCTCTGTAAAGTCATTGTTATACACCAACAGCGCACAAATAAAACTCCAGGTAAAATGCCTATAAAGCACAAAGCTATTGCTACAGCAGCCTGAATAAAGACAAGAAGCGAGACAGCAGACAATCAGAGCTGGACGGGAACTCCAACATCTGCATTACATCTCGCTCCAATGTTTCATTCTCCACTTAGTGAAATCTCAGTGGAGAAGAGCTATGCCTACTCCAGATAACTCTGCTTGCTTTGCTATAGGAAGCTATTAACTGACAGAACACGGCTTGAGGTTATCCCCATGGGTGTTACAGCCTCTGGGATATACTGTGTCTGGCGGGGAGATGAAGAGAGCATGACGCTAAAGAGATTAGCTTTTACATTGTGAATTTCTGTTAGAAGAATAAGGTTTTTATAGACTATTGAGGGATACACAGAAAGCCAAATAATACAAAAAAGGCTCAGCAGACAGTTAGATATCCCTTTAAAAAGGGTAGGAGGTTTAATAAGTGTAAATCTAAGTGTAAACGCAAGTGTAAAAGCGCACGTAATGACTGCATAACATGTTCACAGGCACTTTGAGGCGCATTCGGCATCCACGGTGAGTCTTGCTCAGAAGGGCTGATGTGTGAATGCGGTGATAAATCACATGCTAAATTAATATCTCAGCAAAGTATTGCCCTATATAGATGAAAAAGCAAACACACACACAAACTGCATGTTCATCTGTGTTTAAATTTCACAGTGCCTCTGCAGCACAACTCCACTGTCTCAGTCTCCATTTGCCAGAAGGGGAATGACTAGATTTGAGAGAAGAAGGGGGGAAATACAGCATGGATAAGTGTGTTTTTTAGTTGCATATGTGTGGATGGATGGGTGGGGGGGTAGTATGGATATGGTTGTAGTCTTATGCAGTGGTGTCTGTGCGGCTCCCCTGCTGTCTGGCATTAGTTTTGAAGCTAGCGACTACTGAAGGCATCATTGTCAACACATTTACTCCGCCACTGTTCTTGCTTGTCAGAGAAGCTTAAGCCTCATTCGCTTTAAAAGATAAGTAGGCCCCTTCCTGCGGTTGCCTCACAGCAATGAAATGGTGGTGATTTTTGAAGAGACACATTCAACCCCCACCCCCAGAACCCTCTACACCCCCCTCCCGCTGCCACCGCCCCACCCTCACAGCAATCTCATCTGCTCTCGTGCACAATTGTAAGGCTGCTGCGAGGAGCTTTCGTTTCTGCAATCACTTCACATTTGTTTCAGCGATTGATTTCCTGGCATGAGAGGGGAAGGAGAGAATGAGCGAGTGGGTAGGTGGACAGGGAAGGAGGGGAGGAGCGAGCGAGGGAGGGAGGGAGGCAACAGGGAAGTCAGAGGATGTGCAATGCCAGGCTCACATACTGTCACCATGACAACAGACATCACTTCACAGGAGCAGCACTTAGGATGCCTGTGTGGGCTGAAGTGACATAGTTGAAGGTTGGCATTAGCCTCTTGTGGGTGCCTCAACGTACCAATCCTCTCCCGGCTTGCTTTTTGCTTTATTTCCTCCACGGTACTGCTAAAAGGCGCCCTGTTGCTCTTGTCTGCTACCTATTGGGATTGCTGAGTGATTTGTACTTTTTGTGTGCAAATGTGGGTCCTGCCAGTTTGGCTTAACAAAGACAATTCAATTGACTCAAATGCGTAAGGGAAGACAGGAGACATTCATATTCAATAAGCCCCTTTCATCATTCGCGTCACTTTGAAGCTGGCTAGCATGTATAATTCTCTGTGATTTGAAGTGACGCCACTAATGGAAATGATAACTCAAGATATGGAACCACACCACAAACACTAAAAAGTGTCCATCTTAGCAACAAATCCTGCTGTTCGTTAAGAACAATCTGTAACGTTTTATGAAGGCATACAATTCATGTTTAGTAAAAACAATGAATCACTCACCAGGATCTAATGCATGTATTAATGGATTATATAATGCCATCTTAATGTTAATAAATCAGCAGGTTTATGCAATGATTTAACACCTCATGAATCTTTAATTTACAAAATGTATTTTAATACACAGTTAAGTCATACATTAATTAAGATTGCATTACTTTAGCTATAAAGCAGGTAACATATATAATAAAATAAAAGCCTCACTCTCTCTCAGCCTCTATAAATGCATAAATGTACCTGTTTCTTCTCTCTGTGCACAAATTATAAACCTGCCTAACGGGATTTTGGTCTGCTCTTATCAGCATGCAGCATGTACTGCATGCCTCGCTCTCTCTTGTTTATCCATCCACATACAGCATACAGTATTTATAAGCTGACCCAACTACGATGCATATAAGAGGCATGACGGCATAATGAGAGCATGAATGTCTACTGGAAAAATTGCAGGGTCAGGAGGTAGTGGGGAAAAACCAGTAAGTGGCATTTAAGCTAACAAATAGCTTATGCACAATAAGATGTTAATGAATGTATGACTTAAATTATCAGTCAGTGGTTATAAATTGAGAAAACGTAAAACTCTAAAACCAAAGCACAAAGAAAAGCTCTGGCTCATGCTTAAGCCCATGTGTGTGTCTGGGGGGGTATACTTACTCATATCCATTATTCCGCCAAAGTCTTTACCTCAAAAACTGTAAATCGAGCACACAAGGGTTATTTTAGAATATTTTGGGAATATTTTATATTTTATGCTGCTTTATGCTTCTACTTATATTGTACTTTTTACTCTACTACGTTTATCTGACAGATGTAGTCCCCACAGGTGTTTTCAATTACTCTGACTAATTAGACCTCACCAGGTGCATTAGGTGGAGGTATGCTGGGAATTACATAATTTCACCAATATCCATGCACTAATAAGAATCATGACAGGGTAAGTTGCCCAGCCCCAACAGGTACAACAAAAGGGTACGGGTGATGGCAAGCAAACTCAGTTTGGCCGTCCTGGGAAGAGGTCTACTCAGGGATTCCACCTGAATGGGTGGACTACGTGTGTGCTGTGGCTTTAAGATTATCCATAGAAATTGTATGATCAGTTTATAAAAAAATAGAAAGCATTTTTATTGATTAAACTACCAACCAATAAAGTAAAGTCAGTTCCAAACTGCAAAGTGAAACTAATTTGAAAAATAAGATTCAGTGTTCCTTATAGCATACTGTAAATCCCCACCTGTTGAATATGGGAAACACGCCATTATGCTATGCTTCTGTGGTGGTGAATTACAGTCTAATGTGAGCAGCTGATGTTGACATGACATTTTAAAAACATATTTTCTTTGCTTTGTTTTATTTTAGGATAGCATATAGCACAGAGCGGACAGGAAATGATGGAGAGGGAGAGATGTGGGGGATCATATGCTACAAAGGTGACATTGCTGAAACCCCTGGGCCAATGGGACACTCTTGTTACTGACATCTCATGATAGTCTTCTAAGCCAGTCTAAGCATTCCACCATCTTCAGGAAAAACATTAGGCTTCTGTGTTGCTGGCTATTGTTGCTACAAATGGTGAGGACAAGAGCAAACAACAACAACACCATATTACGGTTCCACAGCGTAAATGTTTCTATGCTATTTTGTTTAATTTTCCTATTTTTTGGCAAAAGAGACCGGTAGGTTATGGGAAGGAAGCACAATTCAGTGCCAATAAGTGGAGCCTTATCCCAAGGATCTACATCCGTCATACTACAACTGAACCAGCACTATTCGCCACTTTGTCTTCTGAAAGCAAGATATTGTAGCTTTAATTTATTGGAGTTGGACCATGTGTCTGTCAATATGAGGAAATTAACACTATTACAAGAAATGAAAACACTAAAGATAATAGCCCTACTATTGTACAAGGTAATATTAGCAGGACCAAGGTTGACATTTAAGATTTCAATCTTGTTTTTAATGATCCAGATGATAAATGGCCACTTCATTAGAATGTCATGAGACAAAGGAAAACTCTCTGGTTCTCTGCAGTCTTCTTTGCAGGTTAGCGGCCATTCTAGACTTTGTTACAAGTGTGGAAAGACTTTAATGATTCTAAATAAACCAGAGCACAAGGTTGGTCTAGTCATGCACCATAACAGGGCTTAATGAATGACTGACTACAAGATCATTAGCAGCAGCTTTCTGTCCTCAGCACTGTATAGAGCAGGACAAGTGGCTCAGGGTTTGGGGATGTGGGCTTAACAGTTGAAGCAGCCAGCCAGGTTACAATAAGCTTCTTTGGTCCGCAGTGGGGATTTGGCCTTGAATGATCCAGAGGTAAATTGTGTTCCTGAACTCATCCAAATCCTCACAGTAGAAGGAAGAAAGTATTACAGCTGTTCATGATGTGTGCAGAGTAGCCAAAGCTACATTATACTTTCATGTTGTTTTTGTTTTGAGCACAAATCATCAAGAAAAATATAAACATCCCCGCTGAAAAATATATTTCATTCATCACAGCTGTGCACGACTCTATATCTTTGCTTTGAACTATGCATGAGAAAAAAGGAATGGCATTGCTTATTTTCTGTGCAGAGGACATTGTAGTAGTTGACAATGTTGTTAAAATCCCTGCTACAATCCTGAAGCTTACAGCTCCATTTTCCATTTTGCCTATTGCCAAACTATACTCAGTCACATCGTTCAAAATAGCTAAAGGGGGCAGAGAGAGGGCAAAACTGGGAGTGGCTTCCTTACAGTGGAGAGTCACCCCGCGACATAGACACACACCTTGCATGCACAGGAAATCACACAGATATAATTAAAAGGACACTTCACTGATTTTACACATATGACAAGTATGACTCATATGTGTGAAATGAGTCATACTTCTCATATGTCTCGGTAAACTGTTTTACTGTTAACAGTTCTATGATTTCTTCAGCGGCTTCAAAGTAGCTTTCTAAAATCTGAGAAAATAACCCAGATAATGTCATACTCATGTCATCAGGATTATTTCCACTTTGACTATACAAAGTTATACATTTATAACAGAGGGCATGCATTACAAACTGGGAGCATGCCATTTATCAGGCAGGGTGAGTAAAATGAAATTATGAATCTTGGCTCCAACTCGGGACTAAAAGTCAGGATATTCTGGCCTCTGTTTCTTAAATTTTGACCTTTTTTTTTATATCCATCCGTCTCTCACAAGTCCCCCCGATATAATGGATGTGCCACACTATATTGGTGGAGAATTTGGAGAGAATTTGACGTCTGGTTCCCAAAATTCACCACAGTGAAAAACAGCTGTTTCACCTTAATCACATTGTATTGGAGTATTATGGTAAAACTGTCAAAGATTATCCAGTGAATAGGGAGCACAGAAGGAGTACTTCAGACTTTAAGTTCAAACATTGTCTTTGCAGTGTATATTCAGCGCCAGTCTCAGAGGACCCGGTCCAAAGAGAACTGACATTCGATGTGATTAAGTAGGTGCTATCTGAAGCCCCACCCAGGGGTGCGTTAGTAATCCCCAGTGTGCATTTCACACTGTTCTACTGCAACAAATTACTTCTTCTGCGCTGCACCCATACCTATATCCGCATTTGCCACTGATTGAAGCGCATATACTGTAGACGTCCATCGGCTGTTCCCTGGGGGGAATGGAGAGAGAGAAAGACAGAGGAGAGAGACAGCCAGGGAGATAAGGAGTGGGAGTGGGAGGGGGGGAGAAGAGATAGAGTTATCCGCGGTCTCATTACGGTGGGAAATGTGAGGGTCCCGATCCAAGGGAATGATGAAGGACTCTGTGGAGGAGGCCTCTGAGAACCAACAAAGACGGCTTTAGTTTCACTGGCAGAATGCATTTGCATAGCTTAGAAGCCAAAGCGTCTGAACCGGGGCTCATGAAAAGAAACCCCAGCAATTGGTTGGACTTCAATGCAAACGAGAGGGAGCGAGAGACAGAAAGAGAGAGAGAGAGAGAGAGAAAGAGAGAGAGAAGTGGGATGGGAGAAAAAGCAGAGAACTTTTTCTCTTCAGTAGCATAACACAAAATGAGATCAGGAACATCTGCACATCCCATGGAGGTTGTCGCCGACTGACTTTGATGCAAAGAGAACATACTGAAGGCGGTACATCTCCAGATAAAGTAACAAGCAGAAAAACATTTCCATGCTATCATAAGAGTCATGTTCCATTGTAGCCGTTTGATATTATTATTTAGTGCAGTTTGGTTGTCAGCCACATTAGAGATAAATGCCAATTGAGAATATTTTATCAGGTTACTTATATTTGCCAGGACAGAAGAGCAGCCACTGTCCGATTGGAGCTCTGGAGAGGAACACAGAGATGAGAAGAGGTTGAGATAATAGAGCAATCTCCTGGAAAAGGTGTGTGTGTATGTGTGTGTGTCTGTGTGTGTCTGTGTGTGTGTGTGTGTGTGTGTGTGTGTGTGTGTGTGTGTGTGTGTGTGTGTGTATGTGTGTCTGTATGTGTGGTGAAAGTGATGAGAAAAGAGAGACACGTTACGAGGGAAGAGGGAGGAAAAAACAGGAAAAGACAGGGACAGCAGTTGAAAAAATGAGCAGAGCAGATGTCGTACTTTAGTGGTGTGTCTCTTTTCCCCCTCTGTGGCCTGGAGTCATGGAGGGATGACTAGCCTTCATCAATCCTCTTTAATGACTCTGGCAGCACCACTTAACACACTAGTATGTGATTTCTTCATTACTACATCATGATTCCACCATTTAGTCTGCGGCGATGATGTATACTGATGCTCTGCGATAAAAACAATCGCTGAAAGTCTAATTTTCGCAGACTGTTCCATTTATCTGCTCCTCAGCCAGATTGGAGATCTGGGAAGGAAAGTGGTAACTATAGCTTTGAACGCAACAGAAAAAGAGATAATAGAGTCTGGAGGTCAAAAAAGCAGTGTTAATAGTTATTGTTGAAATGCATTTGACTGTGAAAAACTAAGAATCTCCGGATTTATATGATTACCCCGATTTCAAAGATATGACCACAGCAAAGGATTCAGAGCTTGCCCTCTATAAAACCTGTTGTGAATGTCTACCACTTCAAAGTTACAGGCACCATTATGTGTTCCTATCCTCTTACGGACCTCATTTTATTCAGTCACACACCCACTCCCTTTCACCTGTGGTGCACAATACTCCATTTCATTGACCCACCCACCCTGGCAAAACCTTCGATGAATACAGCGGGAGGCAACACAACATGCATGCTAATGTTTTGCCACTATCAATAATAAATGTTGATTTTTGAACCTTGCCAATACATTTCCATTCAGACCACCTCCCTGGAGATGTGCAGTATGCTTTAAACATGAAGCCATATAGAGGACTATATGCAATGTGATACACAAGTTTGGGTCCATAAACGTCCACCTGTCTATCTCACTAAGCCCTTTTCCAGTTGCAGTACCAGAATATACAGCAGCAGCAAGAAAGCAGGACATATGTAAATCCTCACTCTAGCACACTTGCTGTGGAATAGACGAAGCACCGTAGTGAAGGGGAAAAGGGAGGGGTGACTGTGCTCAAGAGGATTCTCAGGCTGTACAACATACATGCAAACGTACAAACACAGACCGTTAAACGCTCAAACAATTCCATCTGCTACATCTCCCTGTCTCTCCCGCTGCTGAAAGCCTACAGTCCACACACAACCACCTCTATGGCAACACCACATCGAGCATTATGGATATGATTCCTTCTAATGGGCTTGCATCTTCATCTACACGCACACACTGTAGCATGGACAGCTTGCTCACGCCATGAATCTACAGCTTTGATCTGACATTCATGCTTTCAGTTTTGATGGGTAGCGCCATGGCCATCCGTCCTGAATATATGTATATCTTGGAGAGGCCGATTTTGTAGATTTTGAGTAAAGAAGTTATGCCCTTGGGCTTAATGTGTAACTGGAGGAATTCACTAACTACAAACAACAACACCTAGGGCCTATGTACAAATCTTAAACTGCTTAATGACTGCTTAGAGGTTTGACAATGAGGTAAAATCAGTTTTTGTATGTTCTGCATCTTTAAGACACGCCTGACTTTAAAAATATCTCTGCAACAGGTGTTAGAAGCTGAAAGCTGGTAATAGGAGTAACTGTGCACATATATGAGCAGCCACGCTACCGCTGGCCTGACCTGTGCTGTGATTTATTATCTTATTCATCTCCTCCCTCTAGAGAAAGAGAATAGATAAAAACCTGGCGCATCATTGGTCAGGTGCAGCACCATGACTGTTCCTGTCATGCTCACAGTAACCTTTCATTGCTACATCATCTCTGCACACACACACCATAGCGACAAAGATATTTTTTAGTGCCTGGCAACGGCCTCTGAGACACACCACCCCACAACTCTACTTGACCTCGCATTGTCCCTGCACAGCCTCTGCTTTGGTCAGAGCCACTGCCGCTGCCAACAGGTCAGGGCTGTGCAACTCAAGGTCTCCTCTGTGTCCCAATGTTAGTGCACATGAATCATTATTTCCCCACAGTGCTGCTGCTGCTGCTGCTGCTGCTGCAAGGATGACGACTCATATGAGACATTATCTGTGCCACTGGTTGCACAAGCAGACTGGGTAAGAGACAGAAATGTGTGCTCACTGTTAAGTGTGTGCATGGGAGGAAGAGACAGAGAGAGATTCAGACACACAGACACAATGAAGCAGTAGGCAAATAGATCCACCACACATGGAAATTATTCATGACTGTGCATACTAAATGCCACTGCTCAACAGATTACAGACCTTGTGATGATGTTCAAATCTACATTTGGCTCAATGTAAGACCAGTTCCAAGTCGACCTTTTGAATGATAATTAACTAATTACATCTTTGTGTGACCAGTCTGAGAGGCTACAGGTTTCAAGACAAATCTACCAGGTCCCAGTGCAATAATCTACCCAACTAAATTTAGCCTGCTCACCGACCATCATGAGTGATGAATTGGATGAGAAAAGGGGGCTGTGCTTGATTGGCTACACACGCGATTTGCTGTATAACCTCGGGGTTGCTGAGAACATTTGGAGCCTCTCACTCGAACATTCAGACCTGGTTTGTCACCCTTACACGAGTTGATGTTGCATGGGGTTTGAAAAAACCTTGTGAGTCTAAAAGGTGGCGATTTATGAGCGACCACTGTTTTACAAGGTCATGATCACATTTGCTTTCAGCAGGAGCAAATTGCATACACTCACCGTACACTCCTTGGCAACGGATGCCCTCCACGATCAGCGCCAGCAGACCCAAAACACAGATAATTAGATCCATCCTTTCACGTTAATCTCTGCATATCCAGCTCTCAACGGCAAGAAGTCCTTTCCGGGGCGGTGTAACTGAGGTGCATAGACACAGCACTGTTCCGATCCTCACGTCGATTAATTTAGTCTCAGTGTGCGCTGTAAAGGTATTTATGGCCGCAGGAGGCAAACAGACTAGTGATAGTTATTATGCCCGCTGCCATGTAGTCAAAGCGCGGAGCGCTCGCGGCACAGAGACGCCGCGGAGGAAGCGGGGAAGCAGGCAGGCGCGGGGAGTGGGCTGCAGAAAGCCCGGCCTTATAACAAACAGCTACCTCTCCTCGACTCCAGGTAGGTGCGCACCACTGATAGCCTACCGTGTGCTGCTGGATTTTAGCGAAGACCCCCGAGGCACCAAACCGAGGTGGCACACTGATGCTGTCGACTACAGGCGGACGGAGGCACGGTACCCACAGACATAGCTCCTCATTTCCAGCTGTGGCCACGGCTCGCTCCGCGGATGCTGCTGTTGCGTTGGCTGCGCGCTGTCAAACGAAGCCATCACCTCTGCTTCACAAAAGCACTCACACTGTCAGAATTGTCACCGTCTTCACCTTCTGGGCGGTAAAGTCGTCAAACTGCTGTTGTGTGCGCTCACACAGTCACATCACGACTGCAGCCCGACGCCGCGCGCTCGACTCATCTCTCCCGGTGGCAATGACAAGGGGAGGGTCCAGTCCGGTGAGGAGCGGCGGATGGTTTCTCTACAGCTCCTCGGCGATGCCTGCTGTTGTCTCGGCGTTATTAGACCACTTTTTAATGAATTCACGCGACGGTGGGACGTGGGAGCCGGATGTGCCAGCCGTGGAGCCAGTTGAGCATCAGTCACGTTGCGCAATACGTGCTACGGAGACCGAGTGGCACCGCAACCGGTCTGTGGCTACGTCAAGAGGTGCGTGGCTTCCAGCGCTCATCTGTATGGGAGGCTTCGCTCAGCGTCAGGAAAGGCATGAGAGGCGCAGCTGCTGGATGCTGTGAGAGAGAGGGGGAGAGAGATGGGACCATTGGAATTCAGATCTAGCTTTGACAGACCTTTGCAATCAACACAAAACACACAGTCTATACTCCTGTCTGCTCATGTTTCTCCATGCCTCTTTTATCAGACAGGGAGGATGACATGCTGTCTGTCAGGTAGCATTCATCAGATTTGGCTTGAAACAGCGAGACTTCTGTGTTACAATCACACACTACTGCTGCTGCTGCTGCTGCTGTTGCTGCTGCTGCCACAGGCCTAAATGTTTTGGACAACTTTTTCGCAATTCATGAGTTTTAAAGTTTTGAAGAGGTACATCTAAGTGGTTCCCAAATGGGGCCCCATCAGGCCCGGGGGCGACCTGCTGGCAGTTCCAGGGGGTTCCAGCTAAATGAGAAAATCTATTTAATTGCATTCAATTTTGCCATATTTAGTGACAAGAAATACCCCAATTAAAAGTGTAAGAAAGACTATCCTGACCACGGGTTTCACTATCATCCTCCAAGTACCTTACCGACTCATGCTTATATGAACCATTTCAAAGTAAGAAACATTATACTGTAAATGGCTCTGCTTTATTGCATTTCCTATTGAAGTGTTTGGTAATGTCAATTCTGACAGTTGGACTATGTCTGTTTCCTAGCAACACAATTTCAAAGAAAGTGTATTACGGTAATTAGTATATTTTCTCCAATGGGGACAAATGAGAGATGTCAGAGCCACAGTCTGGTTGCTGATTACACATACAGAATAAAACACCAAAGCAAAGCACAATTTAATTCATCACCAAACTGGGTTTCCCTGTGATGCCAAACAATTGTCTTTTAAGGCCTTGTAGATATCGGAAAGCAATGGCTAATTCAGTATGCAGCATACATTTACAATTGACACTATATCCAGATATCTCACCGGATTGTTTTCTGGTATTTTGTCATTAAAATGTCTACGCATAGGCTATGTTGTAGTATTGGCACAGTCCAGCAGGAGATAACAGTAACGTTGTCTTAACAAATAGGACTAATTCCCCTACTCTAGTGTTGCATTTTCCTTTCAATCTATTCAAACTATTTCATGTTGCAACAGGGAAATAAAACTATTTAACGGCTTATAGTGCTTCATCTTTACAGGCAACTGTGGATCCGCTGGAGCAGTGACTGCTGGAGCTCCAATGGGTAGTTTGGCGCCCTCTACAGGATTTTATTAAATAGATCCTTAATCATGTAGTCATTGGGGGTTATGTCCAGTTTGTGACGGGCTATAATTTTGATGCACATGCTCACTGTTTAAAATCGACATGAAGGTGACATCATGAGTATTTCATTGCCTCGTGAGATTTCCATTATTGTTATTCGGCTGAGCTGTCAATATCTGATCATCAGATGAGGACCTCATAGTGGAACGGAGGCATAAAATGAATTTAGCGGAGTTAATATTTGATATAGGCTATTCTAAATTTAATTTTTAGAACCTAAATGATTAATCATGTCCATCCATTTTACACTATCATTAGGGTGCCCTTGAAGACTAGAGTGGCGGAGCAGTGAAGATAGCAACTTTTTTAAAAAAATGTTCCGGATCTCTTATTTTCTGCCAATAACTGTCTTTGTTTTATACCACAGGTGTGTGGGAGGGCTCTATAATTCTATCATCTCTATCATTCAGGATGTATAACTCTTCTCTTGCTCTCTGTCTTTCCACTCCCTCTCTGTGAGAGTGCATCTGCAAGTGTAAGGAAAGTGGTCCTTTCATTGTAAATAACAAAACCAAGCACAAATCGTCATTCAACAAGTCATTTAAAATTGAGTGTCTACTTGAGCTTGAATTTTCTTGAAGCAAGTGGACTGGTATGTTTTTGGGGGGTGGGAAAGTTCTTGACACAACTGGACATTGACCTACTTCAACTCTTTGACAGACAGACTGACATTTTTCAAGACAAACATATCAATACTTAGGTAAATATTAGGCTTGGCTATACCGTTAAGTAATTTGGATATGGATGTAAGTCGGTTGAATGTCCTGACAAGTATAAAAATGTGTGTTTTGTCATATGGTGACGTGTGTGTATTATTGTCACTTATCCACCACCTGCTTGCTGCTAATCATCATGTTTATTACTGTACCTTTGCATCACCCATTCAGTATAGACTGGAGCGGCAGACCACCGGGGGAAGCTTAGACTCCCATCTGTCTGTTTTGCGGATAAGTCTGCTCTGAGCATTTCCCCATCTCTCTGTCTTCCCCTTCCCGGTGGAATATATTGCAACCCTTTTTATCCAAGATGTCTAATGCTACTACTGTGCACTGACACTGGAGGGAATGTGATTATGAAGCCCATTGTGAGAACAGCATCTCCATGTAGCATCATGAGGGGGTTTATAAATATAATGTGCCCTCACTACTATTGTACTTGGAGCTGTATGACATTTCACAAATGTATTCAGTCATACAGTGCATGAGGTGTTGGATGTGGTATGAAACAAGACAATTTGGCATTTGGGGAAGCCTCTCTGGGCTTCGCTTCCATCTTCAAACACAGCAGCAGACAAAGATGACGTCACAGTAAAATACAAGGCCAGGGTCAGACACAGAGGAGTGTGTATCTGTTATTGTGTATCTGCGAGTGTGAGAAAGAACATGAGAGGGTTATGGTTTTTGTACTCTGACAATATTCTGCTCTGGTTGGCATCACACTTGAGCAAATCCCAAATCGAACAACATGTATTTTTACGTCTCGATGGCCTAAAAGTCATAACAGCCAGTGGCCACTTGTGGAAACAGTTCCACTGCCTACTGTAGCTCAAAGCTTGTCAAGCAATGCTCACTTGTTTTTTGTCCGGTTATGGTTGCTTCATTTAGTCAGCATCACCATTCGAGTGTGGCATTTGAAGCGAATGATTACTTTAAACTTCTATCTGGCGAACAAGGGAGACATCATTTGGTACACCCTGCGGGGATTGTGAGATAGAAATGGCACAGGCCTGAGCATTTGGATTTGAAACACTTTAAATGGTTCCAACAAACTGCAATTATTTTTTCCTCTGAACCCAATGGGGGTATGGTAAGCTATACAGAATTTTGGCAACCTCTCAAAAATTGCACATTCCGACTTCCAGCCACCCCCGCATGCATATTAGCTACAGTATACACACTCACAGGACACAACCAAGCATCCCCCTGTGTGCCCCTGTTGACGAATGTTTCACTTCGAAAATAGGTCACTGCCGCACTGGCAGAAAGATTTTAGAAAGGACAACATTAAAAAGTGGGCAGATGATTTAGTTTCTGCGTGTCGTGATTCGTTTACAGTGCGATAATGCCTTGCATGTGGCTTATCCGAGTCCAGCTGGAGTAAAAGAGACGGCGGGTAAAAAGGCATCTAACAAGAACACTCACGACTCTCCTTCAGGCTGCAGTTTAAAAAGATGCAAAGGCTGAGAACCAATACAAATCTTAGCACTGATGAGTTAATGCACACTTCCTCTGCTGATTCTCTGAGAAGGCAACAAATAACTTTCTTATATGTTAATGGGATCTTGATGGCATCAGTTCTTAATGCTCTTGAGTGGCTTTCCACATAAAAAGAGCTGACTCCATTTAGAGTCCGTGTTTTTAGTTTTCTGTTGAAAAGCTTCATCTTGAGCGCACTCTTTTAACACGGAATAGTGTGGGTTCTCATGCTGAGAGGCAGGCCATAGCCTGACTATAAAAACAAAAGGAAGTCCTGACAGGCATGACGTGTGTTTCTATTCTACAAATGTTCCCTCAGACACCCCTCCCCCTGTTTTCCCTGGGTAGCGGCACTTTGACAGACTCAGTATTCACGGTAGCAGGAAGCCTTTCGGCAGTATTTACACACATAACTGGGGTTAAAAGAGGTAGATTTCACAATGAGGTGCAGCGGTTCATGGCAGCTGGTATCAAGACGGCATCAGAATCCAGAAACAGTAGCCCTTTGTGATGGTCCCTGGTGAGATATCAGGGTTGGTCTCCACAGAGGTTGTGATGTCAATGAATTCAGTTCAACAAGTGGTCTGAAGTTACCTGCACATTTGAAGCTTTGCAAAATTTGCCACCACTGTGTGAAAACTATAGCCAAAACACAGTTGTAAATAAAAAATCTTTACTATTTTTATGTGCTTTGCACATTAGAGGACTTCTTATGACCCCCTTCCACACTTCAATCTGATTAAAATCGCCACAAATCAATATATTCATCTGTCTATACTGTGATGTTATTTCTCCTTAATCTAGCTATACTGCAGCTGTCCATTTTAACACAAGACAACTTCCTATTGGCCTATTGATTAGCTGCGCTCCCAAGTGATTCTTCCCACTTCAGATTGATTCTGTCAGGGCTGTTTTGGTGAGACAGTTAATGTGGCTTGCTAATCAGGCTGCATGAACCTACTTTACCAATTAAATGGCCCAGTACTTGACATCATATACAGGCCACTGATATTTGTTTCATTTTAGAAGGTTACAAAGCAATACACCAAATAACTAGAAATAATCATTTAAACAGTTTGAAGATGAAATTGTGAAAGACATATGAATGACAAAACACTCTGCTGCAGATTGTTGTCGTGGCAGCAGCAAATTGGTCAGTTTGCTCAGTTCTGATCAAAATAAATAATTAATTTCTCGGTATGACAACATATTTTGGTAAGACTTATTTAAACTTTCCTATTTGCAAATCGTTCAAAAGTAAAACTGTATGACGATGTATTCAAAACCTCTGAGGGCATGTGGAGCTTAAAGGTTCTGGTTAGTTTAACAAAATCTCAACTCAAGGTCCTCTTACTATTTTATATTTCTAGAGCTTTCGGCAGCATCTCATGGTCTTCATCAGCAGATAAAGTTTGCTCAGGTCATGCATGATCTATGTAATACATCTCATACTCCATGTCAACTGAGCAAACTTTCACACAATAGTATGTAATTATATAAGTAGTAAATACAGTTAATAAACATGTGATATTTTATATGAATACAATTATAATATAAATAGATTATATCTTTATATAAAAATTACTACTGTGTAATTCAACTGTTTACACTTTATAGAGGGTTATAGTTGCACTGCATGAAGAACATACACACAACACTAATCTGTCTTTATATTTGTGGACAACTACATAATAGTAAGTTATAAATAATTAAGTGTTACATGCTTATATATGCAAAATAAAACAGTAAAAATAAAATACCACCTCTCTTTTCATTGTTGTATATATGTATATATATGAAAGATATATTGATATCAAAATTACAAACACATTTACATTTCCTGCTATTACAACATGGTTACCAGAAATTTTCATGTTGTTGTTATTGAAAAAAAGATGAACCAGCGACAACACTACCGTCTCATGTCTGTTCAACATTTTGTCTTTTACTAAAGTTGACAGTTAACAGCAAATTCTGTTGTTAACAGAAGAGACTGTGAGTGTTTTAATGTTGGAAAAACTAAATGTTGTGGTATGTTGTAGTTTGCAGCCAAGTATGTTTAAGCAGGCAAGGAATTTTGACTTGAAATAGAAAAAAAAACACACTCGTAACGAAAAGGTGAGCGGATTTGTTTTTATCATGGCGGTAATAGAGTGTTGTGTATTTCCACTGCTGTGCTAATCACAAATACCATGATCTAAGCAAGTGCAATCAGATTCCCAATTTAAACCCCTTTCAACTGCGTAGAAAATGTGATTCCCAGTTTAGTGTGCAGCGCTACTTGGCTCAGTGTCTGTGAATGTAATTATCTCTCTGTAAAGAAGGTACAGTGAATCCCATGTTAGGGTTTGTGTCCTTGGCTGCAACAGGGCAGGAAAATAAATCTTCTGAACAGATCTCATTCTGGGTACATTCATTACACAGAACGCATTGCACTCAAAAGAAGTGAATTACATTACTAACTCCACTTAAAATTGCAGGTAAATAGTGAGAGAGAGGAAATCCTTATTCAAAAGTAAACTTCAAGTATCGGTTGGTATCTTCGGCAGGCCTCGGATCAGCACTAAATTACACATTAGTCCAACCTCTACCACTCGAAAGGCCATTAGTAATCACTGTTTGTACCTGTGCGAGTGTACAAACAGATGCAGATAATTGGGTGTTTCATAAGAAAGACACCATAACAGTGTAATTATTTTCTTTATCTGCAGCAGATCCTGTGCCTGATTTCACGTGAAAGCCTCATTGTGAGTCGGGGCTCTTTCTGAAACCGTAGTAGGGCCAGGAGCAATAGCAGAAAGCAATGAAGTATGGGTAAAGTGGTGTGTGTGAATGAAATACAAATGTCACTCCATTCAGCAGGACAGAGTTTGCCATAGATATATACCCAAATGAAAAAGGGCCACAATCACTTTAGTCTGAGTTGCGAGCAAACAAAGTAATTATTTATGAACAATAAATATTGCATATTGCTCTCAAAATTGTTGTTGCCTCTCCTTCATAAGCCAGCAGATTTGATTTACAGGGCTGGATATTCACTTCCATGGAAACTGAATTCTAATCACATTTTCTACATAAGCACATGGAGAAGGGAGAAGCAACAAACATGTGCAGCTGATCACACACCGGCGGTAAAAAAGTTATGTATGTTTTTTTTAAAGATACCTATGTTCAATTATCTGCTTTTCATTTTCTTGACATGCAACATAAACACTGTTGCCTCCTCATGACACTGAAAAGAAGTTTTTACCTTGAACACAGTCATGTTTATGTTTCTATCATGCGTGGCCAATAAACAATGTTCCTCTGGCGGCATCACATCACGTTGTGTCCCTTATTTTCACCCAACATTGCCTTCTGATGTGCCCACTTTAAAAAGCAATCGAGTGGTCAAACAAAGCTTGAAACAGCCTCTGTGTAACCACTAGCTTTTTTATTTTGCACTGTGGTTCAGATGTAGGGTAATAATGGCTCTGCCATCTGCTCACCCAGTTGTCCTTTAAATTGTCTTCTTTTGCTATTGGCTTAAAACAAAAACCTGTGCACACTGCTGTTTATGCCTGGCACGCATTCACTCTGGCTTCAAAAGAAACATCATCACCGAAAGATAATTTTGAAAAAACAAGCAAATACTGGGGTTTAAGAGGCTGTTCTTAAATCGTTAGAGTAACACCAATTCAAACCATTTGACTTTTTAAAATGATAAATACATCAATGATATGTATGTAAACCAACACAGAATCTTTTACTCATTTTCTGTAAACAAATAACACTCTTTCATTTTATATGCACTGTTCTTCTATTCCCTACGTTATCATTAAAGATCAAGGCTTTTCTTTCCATCCATCCCTCCATCACCTGAACCTGTTCAGGATCATAGGGGTTGGGGGTCGACAAAAGGCAGGGTCCGCCCTGAACAGCTCACCACTCTATCATAACGCCAACACACAATGTACAGACAGACAACCGTATGCCCACCTACAGGCAGTTTAGAGTTTCCACTTCACCTAACCTGAATGCGTCTGGACTGTGGGAGGAAAATTGAGCACACAAAGGAAGCCCACACAGGCACATGGAGAACATGTGTACTCCACACAGAGACTCCAGCTGGTCAGGGCAGGTTCAGACCCAAGGCCACTTATCATCCTGTCTATCATTTTATGCTAATTTTAATGGAAACAAACAAACATATGAGTCACAAAGCTTTGCTTCAAATTGGTCCAGTTTTTCACCTGATAGCTCTAGCTCTGAGAAGCAGCTAATAGTTCAGACATACTATTTTATGGAGACTTAAACCTACATTAATGTTTTGGTTACTCGGGGGCATAACAACAAACTGTGAAACCAATATTGACATATTATCACCTTATAGAGGCAATGTGGCAAACATTTAGCAAAGTTACAAACATTATCATTGATTTGGCTTAATTTTTCACTCTACCTGATGAATGTAAGTCACTTTGTGTGTCTGCTGTTCAGTGCTGGAGCTTATGCTGAAAACAGCTGGTGGATGCTGATGAGAGCTGTAGGAGTGAAGCAAAACATTAAACCAAAACAAGGAGCTGAAAGATGCCAAACCGTGGGGACCTGCAGAGTTGGGTGAGAGTTGGATTGTCAGGAATTAGCCTATTTCACATTTAGTATAGTATGTTGTACAGTATTTTCATCCATTGTTAACATAAAATATATTAACAGAAGCAACATACAATTTCATAACACAAAGAAAAGGAATATAAAAAACATTCTCTTATATTTATCTAAACAAACAGAGATCAATGGGAACTGATAGACACTGACATATAGCTCGTCTGGACTTCACATCAAACACTGCTGCAGGAATGGTGTGACAGCAGAAGCCAAAATATATCCAGGAAGACAGAGCCTGGGGGAATGATCTCTTTGCAATGTGTCATGAAATTTTAGAAGTGAGCTACTACTTACTTCATGGCAGGTGATGGATACGAATTTGACCAGATTCATGCCTTTTTCTTTTTTTTGTTACATGAAAAGCTTTGCTGTCTGTGGACTGTGGCTGTAAAGTCAGTGGTTGAAGAAAACCTTTGTTCATTGCACACGCTGTCATCATGAATATTGCAACTCTCAGCAGCTCAGTGATGATGTTGTTTAAAGCCTTGCTACATCAATTTGAGTTAGGGTAACATCCAATAGATGAGTAATAATACTATATTAACATAAATACCACATATATTCAGGATCATTTCATACATTAGTAATAAATAACAATTACATGGATAGTTACTATTCATTTTTTCATGAGTTTGTTGGTATTTCAAGAACTATTTTACTCATCCTTTTGTTAAGTGGGATTTGGGGGGGGGGGGTATGAGCTAACTTACCGTGCTCTGCCAACAACTCAAATATTCATGCTGTTGTAAGCTCCACAGTAACAGAGAACCGTTTTCTCAAGGTTGTTGAAACCTCATCACACAGGATCCTCTTTTAGACCTCGTCTGGAAATCTTTACCCAGAGCAACATCGGGGATGTGATCGTCTTTTGGTGCATAGCTGACAAAAAAGACGGCAGTAATATTTAATTCAGCAACAAACTTAGCACATGATCCCCGTATTTTGTGTTTACTGGGGCTTTCGTTACCGTGTCCAAGCTACTGAGACATTTTTCATGATGTTAATAGACATTTGTGTGAGCAGAAAGCAAATTCTCACTTCCCTATAGAACTTGCAAAACTAAACTGGGAAAATTAGATTTAATCTTGTCTGAGGTGCTGATGCAAATTGCACCTAAGATAAAACTTGCATTGTTTTTCACATCACTTAATTTGAATGCGTGGTTGTTAGTTGCATGTACGCAAATGTACCGCACAACACGGATAGAACAAACATTAAAATTGTGCGGGCATAGACGATTTCAATCATCTCTGGGGTTTTTTCTCATTAAGAGTGCACTGATTTCCTATCATTCCCATCATTCATCACATTTTCCCGACTGTCATTTAATTACTGGGCAGGCATCCAACACTGTAGACTTATATGTTGCTAATAGATGTAGAATGAGACAGACACCAGTAGCTGCAGAAAGGGAATATAAATGCAAGAGTTGTTACAGTATAGCATTTGGCAGTTTGACAGCATGTACCATAATCAGGTTTGACTATTAAAAAACTGATTACTTTGATTTTTTGACCTCTTTTAACATGGGGATTGCCAATCCACAATAGCAGCGCATCATGGGGTTACAGTTCATGTGTGTAAAATGTAATCGCTTCCTTCTTTCTTCATACATATACATTATACTATGCCTTTATGCAAGGCAAAGACACATGAGCTCGTTTGTGAGTGTATTTTTCTCTGCAGTGTGTGTGTGTGTCAGAGGGGTCAGGGGGTTGGGTATCCAGGGTATGTGCGTCAACACGAAAGTACGTCTCTGGAGAGCACAGCCAAGCAGAACTGTGATATGTAGAGGCGGGGGGCCTAATTATGGTGTGACAGAGATTCAACGTGCTGCCCTCAGCACTGCTGACCGAACACTTCTAATGGGACATGCAGGTGCCAAGGAACATGGGAAAACGCAAGGAGGGCTGCTTAATAAATGGATAATCGCATCCTCCTCTCTGGCCGATCAGGCTCGACTTCATTAAAGAGCAGATGAAGCATCACTCTCGCTATAGGAAGCTGACTGCATTGACACCTGAATATGTTTTACTTTGCTGATTGTTCTGTTGTTATCATGAATTATTCTCAAAACAGTGTGGGCTATGGGAGATGCTCGGTGCTGCCCTGGATGTGAGAATGGGTGAAGGAGGCAGTCTGCAGTGAATTACACTCACTGTCTGCATACAAATCGGCAAACCAGCAACGGGAGGCAGAGAGGCCAACAACAGATTTAACATCTCAGTGAGCGGGTGAGGATGGTGCAAGCTGGCAGCTCCCATCTTCTCTCTCTCCCCTTCTACGCCCTGTCTTCACTCAGGCAGCCTCTCTGGTGATGATGGTGGCCGTGGTGGAGTGGCGGCGGCAGCAGCAGCAGCGGGCCAGCTGGTGTCCCATTGGAAGGGCAAGTTGGGAGGGTAGCCAGCACGAACTGTCAGAGGCCTGCCAGGGCTGCCGAGGGGTCGGGCGCTCTACGTTCTGCTCAACATGATGTACTGCATGAAGCAGTAACAGGGAACACACACACACACACACACACACACACACACAGCAGATTTGTATCATTATACAGTACATACAAGACATACATATTCCCTATCCCACGATCTTCAGATTAGGCCCTTTCACTACATGTTCACTATAAAGCCAAGTCTGAATTCCACTGGACCGTGTTGCGACATTGCCGCTGGAGTTGATTGCAGCCATTCTAGACAATGCTTGTGATTCCACCAGATGCACCGCAGCGTGTATCAGAAGCGCCACAGCCTTCCACAAGAATATGCTGCTAGTCGTTTTTGATGGAAGCCGCCTCAAGTTGCACAGAGTAGATTGAACCAGGCAGGAAGTCATACATAGAAATGCCATAGAGAAAAAAAAAGAAACCATATAACTACATAAACTACATACCTATGGTAGAAACACTAAAATCAAGAAAAAATTACCAAATCTGAACAAGTCAACAAAATCAGACAGGCAAAACGCTCTGCATGGGGTATGAAGCCATGTGGACCGAACAAAACCATGAGGGGAAAGAGTTTTCATATTAGATTGTGTTTCACTATCCAGATTCACATTGCCCTAATCTGTCAAATAAACTGCCAACCAAATGAACCACAACCAACTGTAGCCACTGAATGACCCATAACTTCAAATTCAAGTTTGATGAACATAAAGCAAAATTTCTACACATCGCTACACATTTCCTTCATTTTTGTTTCTCATAATCAGGATTTAGTTATTTACAAGGCTATATTTAATGCACACATATTTTCACCCCTACAACCTTTCCTGTGACTCTTGTGAATCTTACTTGCATTGTGTCTCCTTTTCCGATGTGGAGAATTTTCACCCGCAAAACTGACACAAATAGCCTCAGTGAATCTAGCGGAAAACTCTGTTAACCTCTGTTAACATGTCCTCCTATTATTTGCGCAATCCTTCCTTAATGCATATGCAACGAGGAGAGACGCACACCTTGCAAACACTCACACAAATGACACCCAAACTGCGACTCCAGCCGTGCCTGTTTGCTTGATAAATGCAGCACATGTTTTGGGTAGACTGCATCACATCTGCGCTTAAAAAAAGGTGCAAATGTTAGGAGTTGGTTTTATGCTGTTGTTTTTCCTGTGTTTATTTGATATTGTCATGGTTTGGAGTTTCGTAGTCTAGTTTATTATTTTGTTCATTCGCTTTAGTTTTCTTAGTATCTGTCTAGTCTCATTTTCTAGTTATGTCCTGCATTCTTATCTGTGTCTTAGTGTATACTCCTGGTCCATGTACTTTGATATTATTTTGTCCATGTTGCCCTGCGTTCTGTTTAATCTTAGTTCAGTCTGTTTTCCCTGTTAGTTCTAGTTTTGGTATATTAGTGATCTGTCTGCTTATGTTCTGGTTCAGTCACTTATTCTCTGTTTCTTCCTGGTTATCATTAGTTTCCCTATGGCCTTATTGGTGTCTGTCTGTTTTCCCCTGCTGTCTCTCTGCCTGCCTGTGTCTCATGTCTGTCACCTGTGTTACTCCCGCCCTGCTCGTTAGTCCCTGGTGTATATATGTTTGGTGTTTCTCTCCAGTCTTCGTCTGGTCATTGTTTGTGTTACCCCCTGTCTGTCGTGTGGATACGCGCCGTCTCCTGTTGTCTGCCTTGCTTGTCTTTTCACCTTGTTTCCTTTGGATTTCTGTTGGGATTATCTTGTTTTTTTGGATTCTGTTTACCAGCCACTCTGTCAGTAAGTGTGCTTGCCTTTTGTTTGTTTTGCCTCTATAAACCCCCGTTGAACTGTACCTCCTCTGCCTTGCGTCCTGCGTTTGGGTCCTCCAACCTGCCTTACCACCAACAGAAAAAGCTGCAGTACATTTGGCCATCAGAGTCTACAGCCATGCTGGATTTAGGCACAGTAGTGCTTTGAGCAAAATTCTAATGTCAGCGGGCTAACAAGTTCAAAATGCTAACATGCTGATGTTTAGCTGGTATAATTTTTACCATGTTCCCCATCTTTGTTTAGCATGTTAGCATGCAAACATTTGTTAATTGGAACAAGACACAAAGTAAAGTTTTGAGAGGGGTGTTGCCAGTTTTGCAAGTAAACCTAAATACTGGACAAATAAATGTTTGACTCGCTTAAGATCAATTAATAAGTTATTACAATTCATCCTCAGTAGGACATGAATGGCTGAACTAAATTTTAACAATCCAATAGTTGTTGAGATATTTCAGTCTGGGCAACAGCTGTAGACTGATCTAAAAACACAAACCGTACAAAGACATGGTGCGTATCTCTCCATCTTTTCGCGATTCGTCATACATATCCACACACAAAGACACAGACAAATAAACCAAGAGTGAAAGAGGCAAATGTTCCAAGTCTCCATAATTTTTTTGAAATCCATTTATTTCAAGGCCTCGTTGAACAAACGTTGATGGCAGAACTGCAATCTTTATTTTAGGTTGAACTTTCTTGTGGAGACACACAACAGCCTGTTGTTCGAGATTGACAGTTTTGTCAAATTTCAATTAATTACACCATGTGTAATGTTCCCTTTTTTGGGGGGTTTTCCACCTTTCTTGTTCACACATCCACCTGTCTGTCAATCTGCTCCTGTCTGTCTTCATCCCCCTATGTCTGTCTGTCAGTCTGTCTCTCTGCTCATTAACAGGGTTGTGTGTAGTGAGGCTCTGCGGACATTACATGCGCCATCTATTTGCCAGATGTTATTGCTTACACGGTGGCGATTTCATAAGGTGCTGTGACAATTTCATTAACTTGGGGGAAATCAGACTCTCTTTCCCAGAGAAGGAGAAAATGGAGAGGCAAAGGGGGTTCGGGATCTGAAACGCAGTTACATTAGCAAGATGGGGGAGGAATACATCTCCAAGGAATTACTGAGCACAATAGACACTGCAGAGCCATTCTCCTCTATTTTAATGAGATATGCTCGGCTCATGCTACCTGCAGTCCTGTAGGTAAATGAAAATTCACCAGGATGGCACGCTGAATTGTTACTGACAAGAACCTTGATCTGTTAGAAATGCGGCTGATTTTCCTATCTGCCTCACTAGGGATTCAAATTTTCAAATTGAGAGACATTGGATGATATCAGACATATCCCATTTCAGGGACATATTGTGCTCTCAGAGTGAGTGTAGGGCTTGGAAGGGAGAAAAATTGCTGAAGCTCCACTGTCACATGGTTAATAGGGTTTCATTGAAAGCACAAGACGAGAGGTGATAGCCCTCCATGATCACATTAGTCACATATCGATCAAGCCCCTCTGTCTGCTTGGTAAAGGTGAACACGCAAGACATAATCCTGTTAGCAGCTCTTTCCCCAACCACTCGCCCAGATGGAGAGGCATCTGTGATAAGGGTTTTTATCTGCTTTCATCTAAGGTTTCCCTGGAAGAGCTGTTTACAAGCTGCTTTTGCTCATACTGGAACCAAATTTACAATATGCTTTTTTGCAAATGCAAAAATAAGTTGTTGTCTTTGTGTCTTTATCACTTTTGGAGCCTATATCTTATCTATACACACCTACACACACATAGAAGTATACACACTAGAGTTATTACATACTGTATGTGCACACTGCATATATAAATGTACATAAAGACAGAGTTCCTGACAGCAGTGTGTGATTGCTAAAACAGATGAAGAGATAAAGGGGATTTATCAAAACGCATGACGCTTAAAACTCAGTGGCCAGTGATGCATATTGATCAAATTTGACAAACTCTTATCTTCCTATTTGTGGTTTGTTGTGGAACAATGCTGCTTTTTTTTATGGATGCATTGTATCTGGTTGCTGCAAGAGTGAGAGGAGTCTAATTTACATTTTTGCAGTCAGGCCACATTAGCATACATTTCTCCATGCAGTAGTGTGTGTGTGTGTGTGTGTGTGTGTGTGGGGGGGGGGGGGTTCAAACTGAGGTCCTCATCAGATAGGATTAAAGAAGAGAGTCCGCTGGAGCAGAACTGATTTGGGGAGAGACAGGCAGAGATAGTGAGGAAGGGAGAGGAAGAGGTGTACAGAGGGATGGAGAGGAAGGGACAGAGTAATAGTTGGACCATGAAACATGAGACGTCGATCTGGTTCCTCTGCAGTACATCTGAACCAGTTATTAGATGGTATTTGAGTCTCTTTGTAAAAGTCATGTCTGTTCAGGCTTTGATTTTTCGTTAATGGTAAAATCAGTACCTCAGAAGTCCATTCACCCACCCAGGGTCACCCTATCACACTGATTCATATCAGACCTTGAAGTTGAAAGGGTCCAGGAAGTGATATTCTGCTCGCGTAATTTAACTTCATAGTATTTCTTAGTACAATGTTGTTTTGCTCTTGTAAGGTGCATTAGTGAAATTGATGGTATTTTTGCTGCAACTGAAAAACCTGGATAGACCATTTAAGTTGCACTCAACAATGAAAAGGTATCGCCATTCACAGATATTTTATAGCTTTCAAAGGCAATGCACTGTACAGTGGCAGATACACGAGTTTTCACACTCAGGATGATTGACTTGAAAGCTTGAAGTCACATGGGCTTGAACCAGGGGCCTCAAGATGAATAGTTCCAGTTCAGAGAATAAGTCAGGGTTTGTTTTGTTTTCTCTGTGACTCATTTCAATCTTTATCAGTTACTAAGTTGTGCCCTTTTCACTTATCCACTGGGTCCATGTCAATGAAAATCAAAAGTGATTAAAACTTAGAGATTCAAAACAGTTCCTCGTCCGACATTTATCTCATCTTATCCAAGATGGCAGCCAAGGCAGTCCATTGTTTGTGTGTTAGTATGTGAGATCTGAGTTTTTATGTTTTTATGCAAGATATTTTATGTCATTTGGGCCTGAATGAGTGGAACTTTCCAAGAAAAACATCTCTCCTTCAGCTTGGATCTGGTCCATTTTTTTATTAGATGCCTTTGGATTGCTACAGAACTCTAGAAGTCTGGACTGTTTGATGCCCAGACATACCTGGAATCCACCTGCTGCTGTACAGCTCCTAAGAAGGACATAAAACTTTGCGGATCTTCTAAGTGGGTCAGAGGTTGCCAGATTTGTATTATTCTGCTATTTTGGTACAGATCAACACTCACTGTGGATTACATGCTTCATTTAAACCAAAATTAAGGACACGCTCCTGCTGCTGGATTTTGGATTTTAAGGCCTAGTAGCACACTGACTGTCATAACTGTGGATCCTGGGTGAGGAGGAGCGACTGCGCTTCTCCTGGTCTGCAGATTTGCCCACAGCCACTGTTTCAATCTGAGATTCCACACTGCTACCTCGTCTGTCTGCAATAAAACAGCAGATAAGTTGGCATCATGTATTTCTTTATAATTCTGATGCTTGTTCATTGCAACCCGGGTCTAAATTTACCAACTGGGCACAACGTGGAGAGTGAATCCATGTTGTACTAAACACTCCAGGCAACTCTCAATTTCTCAGACAAGAATTCTTGAGTCACATCATCAGACAATCAGTCCACTTCATCAACTGAAGATTTACTACTCTGAAGGGCAAGTCAAAGAAGTTCTGTATCTTCAGAATCTAATGCTGTTATCTGACTATTTTATTGTCAAAGAGGACTCTTTCTCACAGTTTGCACGTAACAGTGGTTCTGATAATTCATCTCCTGTTAATCTAAAACTGCAATGTATAGTGATGCTTTTATTGTTGTTATCTGGAAATGTTCAGACAAATCCTGGGCCTACTACCTCTGTGCAATGTCTACCAACTCCCTCAGATTTCAAAAGTAGATCAGGCCTTGGTTTCATGCATTTAAATGTTAGAAGTCTGGTCCCTAAAATGGAAATAATCAAGATCTGGGCAAATACAACAAACGCTGATGTAATGGTTCTATCAGAAACTTGGCTTAAGAAATCTGTAACTGATGACTTAATTTTTATTGTTGGTTACAAAGTCTATAGAACTGATCTGTTGGGTAAAGGAGGTGGGGTTGCCATGTATGTCAAATCCAAGCTCATTAGCTCTGTAACTCTGTCAATTACTAAAGCTAATCAGTTTGAGGTCTTGGCCATCAAAGTAGGCGTATCAAAGGATTCTTACATCACTGTCGTTGGTTGCTATAGACCCCCATCTGCCGCTATTTCAGATATTTACCATGAATTAAATGACTCTGAATTCATACTTATTGGTGATCTAAATCGGGTTTCAGGGACGTCAGATTGTTTTAAAGAACTGTGTGATTCATTAAACCTAGTGCAACTCATTAATGCTCCAACAAGGCCATATCCTAAAGCACAACATAAATCTACCTTGCTTGATTTAATTATAACAAATATCTCACAAATACACCTCAACTGGCATATTTTGCAATGACGTCAGCGATCATTGTGCAATTGCTTGTGTCAGGAATACAAAAATCCCCAAGATAAAACTGGTTCATTTTTAAAAGATATTTTAAAGGTTTTCAAGAGCAGGCTTTCCTGCAAGATTTATATCAGTGATCTTAACAGAGTAACTCTGATGTTGAATTGGCATGGGATATATTTTCACTCAATTTTTCTGTCTATCTCTAATAAACAAGTTCCAATTAAAAAGTTTAGGATCAGTGGTAGGGAAAGGAAAATCCCTGGTTCTCAGACAGTCTTTCAGAGCTTTCATTTAAGAAATAAATCGTGGGCACAAGCTAGATTTTCAAACTCCTCTGCTGATAGGACTACATTTAGAACCCTAAGGAACAAGTGCACCTTGATGATAAGAAAGAGTTTTATCGGAAGACAGTTACAGAGAATCTAAATAACCCCTCAAAATTCTGGAAAGTAATTAAATCTATGTCAGGTACACATGTTGCTTCAAGCCTCCCTGAACACATTCTGGTTGGCTCAGATGAAATAAAGGATAAAGCTGCTATGGTCAGTCAGTTAAACAAACACTTTATCTGTGCTGGGTGTGCATTCGACACCTCAAATGTAAATGCACCTGTCCCATGTTCTGTCACCACTGCAACTGATAGAAATCTGGATTTGTTTGATTTTATAACAATTTCAGTTTGTAAAGCTCTGAAAGGCATTGACCACAAAAAATCTGCAAGTCCTGACAATCTGGATCCTTATCTCCGAAAGTTGGCGGCAGAGGTTATTGCTGACATTATTACTCACATTTTTAATTTGAGTCTTATGTCCAATTCAATACCCGAAATCTGGAAAGCTGCTTATGTTCTCCCCTTATTGAAAGGTGGGGACCCCTCAGAGCTAAACAACTAATCTTCAAACTCTCAATCCTGTCTAAGATCCTTGAATCCCAGGTAAATTTACAGTTAAAACAGTTCTTACTTGATAATAATATTTGAAACAATTTTCAGTCTGGTTTTAGAAATGGCCACAGTACCATTACTTCTGCTATGGTGGTAATAAATGATCTTTTTGGTGCCTTAGACAGAAAACAGCGTTGCGCTGCCTTATTTGTAGATCTATCCAAGGCTTTTGATTATGTGGATCATGAATTGAAACTTAACAAACTTAGGGATGCTGGTTTCTGTCCTAATACTGTTAAATGGTTTAGAAACTATTTTGTAGATCGGACTGTGTCCATGCAGAAGGCCACAAATCTGAGTTTCTGGAGATATCTAAAGGGGTCTTTAGGGGTCTTCCCCAGGGGTCTATTTTGGGACCTATTCTGTTCTCTATTTTTATAAATGATTTAGGTAAGGATGCAAAAATACACTTCTATGCTGATGACACTGTCATTTATACTCGTGCTCCTTCCATAGCACAGGCTGTGCAAGAGCTTCAGACTTCAAACTGCTCTGCTCAATTTAAAATTGGTTTTAAATCCTCAGAAAACAAAGTTTATGGTCTTCTCAAAAGCTCGCCTACAGTTGCTTAATGATCTTAGCATTTTTTTTTACGTCTGATGGTAAATCTATTAAAAGGGTACCCACATACAAGTACTTGGGAATATGGATAGACGACAAACTTTTATTTAATGTGCATATTGCTAATCTAGTTAGGAAGCTCAAAGTGAAGATTGGCTTTTATTTTAGAAATAAATCTAGCTTTACTGTCAATGCCAAAAAAAACTTGTGGAAGCTACTTTTCTGTCTGTGATTGATTATGGTGACATATATGCATGCAGCCTCCTCCATCTTATGGATACTTGATTCAGTGTATCATGCATCTCTACGCTTTATTACAAATGCAAAGTCCCTCACTCACCATTGCGTTCCTTATGATCTGGTGGGTTGGACATCACTGACCACCTGCAGAAAACAGCACTGGTATATTTTTATATATAAAGCCATAATAGGTAAACTTCCAGCTTACCTCTGTACCCTTCTCTGTCTCAGTTCTGCTAGTTACCAGCTACTCTCCTCTGAGTAGTTGTTTTTTAATGTACCCAGGGTTTTGACAGATCTGGGGAAAACTGCATTTTCATACTATGCACCCTGGGCATGGAATAATTTGCAAAAAGATCTTAAACTAGAAACATGTATATCAATTGATAAATTTAAGAGCATCATAAAGAATGTGGTGAAGGAGAAATATGGTTGCTTTTTTTGAGAGGCCATTGTGTTTGAATAGATGTGTTTTTTGTGTTGTTTTTTTGTTTGTTTATTTTTGTGAATTTTGTCATGTTGTTTTTATGTATGGCTTCTACCTTGTATGTAGTATTTTAATATGTTGTGTGTTTATGTATGGCTGCTACCTTGGCCAGGTCTCTCTTGTAAAAGAGATTTTTGATCTCAATGAGACTTCCTGGTAAAATAAAGGTAAAATTGTTACTACAAGCGGTATTAATAGTTAGCTGTAACTCTGGAAAGCTCACTCTGCTTCATTTGACAGGTCTCCACTGTCCTATGCTTCGCATTTGGTCCTAAAATTAGCCATTTGCCAAGTAATCAAAGCACCCGTGCATGATTTGATTTCCCCTGAATCCATTGTATTGGATGACTGTTGAATGCATGATATGTATCTACTGTATTCTTCATCAATTTATAATGTGTTTCCTGCCAAACTGATCATATTCAAGATCCATCTCATTGGAACACAAGCTCTACCAATCAGGGTATGTATAATAATATGACTTTAGTTTTTCTCAGTGGTGGGGATTCTATGAGACCAACATACTCATAAAGAGAATGTAATGATCTTTATTCCAAAACATTTACTCCTAAATTGATGCTGTGAAAATCTGATAACCATGATAAGCAGGATAACCAATTTAATCACTATTAAATAAAAATATGAAGAATTTCTATTAGTTGTATGTACTTGTGTTTTCTTGTTTTTGTTTTTTTACCTTTAACTTCATTTCAAAATGACGGCCTAATAAGCAATACATAGAATATAATAATAATATAAATAAAATAGAAAATAAAATAAAATAGGTGAGAATTTAAGTAAAACAACAAATATTTACCAAGGTTTTACTCAAATCAAACCTGTGAAGTAGTGAACGTGTTGCGTGGATAGTTTGAATCGCTATGGAGATTCTTGTTGTTGTGTATGTTGTGCATACAGTATAACCTACTGGCAATGATGATACTTGTGGTTTCTGAAAACCATACAAAAATAGTACAAAAATAAATATGGATAAAGATATACAGTTAAACAATATACTGTATTTTTTATCCATGCAATCATAATAATTTCTCTATAAACAAAACATGTACTTCTGCAACTTCATACAATTTCCTATAAATTGTCTATCATGCATGCAGCATCCATAAACAGTGAAACCGAAAAACAAAGGCAATCTATGAACTGTGTAATCCCATCATATGTACATAATCAGTACGTTACTTCTACAGTTTCAAATAAATACAGCTCACTCAGAACAGAAATGGGCTGCTATATTTTACGTAACTTAAATTCTCTCAACAATGAGAATTACACATCTACTTATCATGGACGCACAAATCACACAAAGTTTTTTAGCTGGCATAATGTACCACTGAAACACAGACTGTGGTATTAACTAAAAGTTTCCATGAGCTGGCTACTCTCCTCACTAGTAAGCTGGCCTTTCTTCCGTGTTGGGGCAAGTTCAGCGCCAAAAAAAACGTAGCAGCATACCTCTAAGCATGTTGCAGAACATTGCCCACCGTTTCGAGTAAACATGCCATTCAATCAGAAAACATTGAAAACCTGTGCAAATAAAATTGCAAATAACAGTTACATGTGTCCACTGGAAGCGTCTCAGAAGTATTTCAGCAGCGGAGCGTGCAGCCTGCCCCACGTTACTGACTTGTTATTAATTTGTACTTATACTTCTTCTAACTTCTACCCCGTTTCATTCTGTCAGCTTCAGGCTGCATTTCCCACAAGCAGCATTTCAGAATCAGAGCGTTTTGTCAGCCTGATTTTGCTGACATGTTTAGATTCTGTTGATTTGGTAATCAGTGTTTGCATTTTGTGCTTCTACTATGATTTAGTAGGCTACGTAGTTAAATGATTTCTTTTTGTGTCCGTTTTAACCGTGCTTATTGTTGCGAGTGTTATTGTTGTTATTGTCGAGTCAGTGGATTTTAGGGGTAATTTCTCCTTTACTACCATTGTTCGTCCCAAGC
The DNA here is from genome assembly GCF_014851395.1 of Micropterus salmoides. NCBI lineage: Eukaryota > Metazoa > Chordata > Actinopteri > Centrarchiformes > Centrarchidae > Micropterus > Micropterus salmoides. The sequence goes on from NW_024040928.1 coordinate 10,657,364, forward strand.
GGGAACCTCCGGGTCTGAAAAGTGAAGCCAATGCGGAAGTGCCCTAATCCTGCATTCTTTCTAATAGCCAGCAGGGGGAGATCCACTGGTTGCAAAAAGAAGTTCAACTGCATTCGATTTAACAGCAAAATGACTCCACTTCTTACTTGATTTATTAACTCATTAAACATTTTCCTAATGAGTTTATGGTCTCAATCGCTAGTTTCAGGTTCTTCAATACAGCATGATGATCATTTAGAAAGTTATTGTCCCATTTAGAGGCAAATAGACAAGAAAGGGTATGCTTTAGGGTGTGGCTATCTTGTGATTGAGAAGTCGCTACCGTGGTTATCTATCAATCAGGATAGAGGTGACTCACTGCACTCAACTGCACTGTGTAAATTTGACCAGCGCTGTTGAAAAAGCTTATTAGGAGTTGGCTGTTCCAGTAAGTGCATTTTGGTTTAAGCCTGTTTTTCGCTAGCCAAAATTAGCATCCTGGTTAATATCACAGTTGAACGTAATTTGCAGATGCACCTTGTTAACCAAGCTTTCTAGCGCTATACTCTTGTCCAAATTAATTCACATCCAGTTGCTGATTGCAAAAGACATGATGGCGACGGCCAAAATGCCAAACTTGAGGCTTCAAAACGGTAGTCCACAAACCAACAGGTGAAGTCACGGCACTTCTTTTTAACAGCCTATGTTACGCTACCACAATAAATAGAAATATGGGTGGTAAAAATGTGCTGAACAAACAACCTATTTGGTTGTTTTTCTGGGGAGGACAGGCTGCTCCTGGAATATGAATTATTTACAAAGGCATCATAACCAATAAATAAGAGAGACTTTATAGTAAAACTCTTTACGATCCCCTCATCAAAAAAAAAAGTGATACAACCAAACTTTGATGCTAAAATGTCAATTGGATTGCCATGACAACACACAAGGGGGGGTTAAAAGTCGATAGGGTTAATGTCCCATTTGACAGCTTGGAATGTGGAAAACCTGTAAATGTGGATTTCTGCTTCTCCTTGAACGCACTTTATTGCTGCAGCGGCATTAACAAAGACTGAAAAGAAGAATGATACAAATGGACAACTGATGGCCAAAGCCTTTTGACAGCAATAGCTGAGGGGCAGGTGGGAAATCCCAACGCTCCATATTGAACATCCTTGCAAAGATGCTCAGATGATCCTCAATACTTCTTTTCACATGGCGTGTACAAAGTGTTCCAATGCTGAATAGCACCTCCATTTTACGCATCGTTTTAAAGAGTTTTATATTTCCAGAAAAGGGTTGTCCATTTCATCTAAAGCCATTCATCTTAGGGAAAAATACACTTTTAACTGAAGAAATACAGAATCAGTTCAGCTAAACTCTCTGTCTGGCCATATGATGGAAAGAGCAATATTTTGTTTATTCTGTGGTATAAAATGGACAACAGACAATAATTCTGCAGTGACTGAATACAGGGAGCTCGTTTGAGTGATGAATATTCTATTCAAGCCAAATACTTTTCCAGCAGTGATTCATTGCTGTATTTATGAGGTCAACTATTACAACCCATGGACTGCACTGGTGTCATGTGGCCTGTCCTGTTCAGCACATTTGTGTCTGCGGTCCTGCCTGTTCTAACCTTCATCATCACTTATCTCTCTCTCTCTCTCTCTCTCTCTCCCCTAAAAGTGCACAGACATCCCTCCATGTTTAATTCACCATTCCATTCCTCTGCTCCAACAAGATAAGTTGAGCACATCGATTATAGACCTGTGTGTGTACGTGTGGTGTTTTCGTTTGACACACCTGGATCAGACAAGGCTATCAAAAAATAACTGTGCGTGTGTGTGTGTGTGTGTGCATGTGAGAGAGTGAGTGACAGAGAAAGAGTGATGTGAGGAATATTTTTTTTGAAAAATTATTGATGTACTCAAAATATCTGTTCTGAAGTGTTCCACAGAGCAGCTTCACCTTTTTGTGTACGTGGAGTGAAAATATGGTATTTACTTTACGTGTAAGAACTTAAAGAATCATAAAATGGCATTTAAAGAGGCGGTATTTTGGTTTTTGGCTTGTTCCCTCTCCTTTATTGGGTTATATATCTTTTTTGTGCATTTAACAGGTTTGCAAAGTGAAAAAGCCCACCAGGACCCCACCAAGTCCACCACAAAGGGAGTTCCCATCTCCCACAGAAAACACTGCTCTGAACTGCCTGTAAGCAGCTTGTTTGTAGTCCAGCCTCTACTTCCCTTTCTTGTGACGTCACAGTGAAAATACGTGTCATAATGCTCGCTGAGCGACTACTCCGACACGCCCTCAAAAACACTGGTGGAAAAACACTGAGCTGCAGCACATATGTCTCCTCTCCCTTCCAAACACTAGCTACCCTCCAAGCAGTCAATGACATAAAGTTGTTACTGTGATGTAGAGACAGAGCTCAGTTAAAACTTTATGGATGAAAGATACTTTTGTTACAGATTAATAACTCACCACTCTGAAACTCTTGCTCCAATTCAAATTGCCAACCTGGTCCGCAACATGTAGCCTACAGCTGAACCGAAGCTGTTTACCGGCCTTTCGCTGACCCACCATTCTCTGCTTCTGATTGGCTAGTAGTCCTTAACTAGGAACTGTGAATGTGCAACTCCCAACAAAGATCATTTAGAGACAAGATGTATCACTCCATAGCTAAAAGGAAGACTTCAACATACAGGGTGAAAAGAGGAGCTGCAGCAATGTGCAGTATGAAAAAATATGGTGTTGAAAATTAAACCATGTAAATCTGTTCTGGTACAACCCCTAAATAAGATTTTGAACCTGAAAATGAGCATAATACCACCTCTTTAATACAAAACGTCATGTCTTGGCAAACACTGCAAAATACATGCTTATTGAGAAAACATATACAAAGGCAGACGAAGTAAAGCCAAACCAAAAGGCAAAAGTTCCACAGAAGTTGATTGTTTAAAATTAACGGTGTAGAAATAATGCTTTTTTTGTTTAAAAAAAACAACTTTAGACTCACTTGTCATTAGTAGATACGTGTTGCAGTATTTTGCAGCTCTGTAACTCCACTGTGTTCAGGAGATATATGAGCTAGTGTTGCAGCAGCAGTTCAAACTCTGTGGAACGCACCAGAGACTGAACACACAGAGCTGAAAACTCAAAGTTGATCAAAAAGCTTATTTGCCAGTAAGTCAGGATGCTGAGACACATCTGCCAGCATGGCTCCACTTCGAGTACTGATTTGGTTTATATCTATTGCAGGGGTATTAAATTAGATTTCAAAGAGGTCTAGTTAGAGAAAATTTCCTTAAGCAAAGGTCCGGAACATCAAAACGACGAACTTGCGTTATCATTCAGTACTATAACCTATAGTTGTATCAACACATGTTTTTAGTCAATAACGGACTGTCAAATCAAATAATATTTCAGTCAGTTTTCACATCAAACTGGAGGGATAATAAATACTAACTATTCAAATAATAAATTCTAAATTTAAGTAAACAAAAGTGCCTAATTTTTAGAAAAAATGTAATAAAAAGTGTAGCTTGAAGTGATGAAGTGTAGTCTTAACCAATTTTATAATAAACACTCAACACATCATAACAAATGAACAGCTGTAATGCCTCCTTCTCTTTCATTTCCTCTTACAGAGCTACCACTTTCCTACTTTTTGTTGTTCAGTGAGAAACGTGAGCTCCAGCTAGCATATTGGAGATCTATGAGATATTCTGGTTTTGAACTGCCGTGGGAGGAATGTACATGTAAAAATCTGTACATTCTTGATTAAAAGTCATGTGAAATCTCTTTTATCTTTTGTCTCCTCAATTCGGGTGTGTTTCCAAAACGTCTCTGGTGAATCTCGCGGACTCGACTCGCAAGCCTCGGTATGCACAGATTTGATTGGCTGAGCAGCGTCACATGATACGATTGGAGCACATGCGATTGGTCTGTGAGTTTCCTGGTCCTCTAAACCAGTACAGTAAATGCTAGAAAAGCTGCGCGGGTTAAAATAGAAACGCTCCATCACGAGGTAGTAAGTCTCAATAATAAATGGGCTGTAGGTCGGCGGTCCGGAGAGGACGGCGGCTGGGTCCGGATCCGGACCGCGGTCCGCCTATTAGTGACCTCTGATCTATTGTATGTTTAATGTCCAGATCTGGGCTTTTGAGCAACTAAAATGTTCTTACATCGTTGTAGTTCAACCTTAAATTTGCATTTTAAATGCAAATGTTTTAATATGTAACCCATCATGACACAAATCTGATTTCTTTCCCTTTTAAAAAACATAAGTAATATAAACAAACCCTTTAGCTTCAAGCAAACAGGTTTATTGTTTATTGAAAGTTCTATTTTCTTAAGAGGAAAACAAATGTCAAAGCTTCACTATCTCTGTTGTGTTAAATAAATTATGTATATCACTGATGGAAAATGGTGTTATTACCACATGTCTTTATTTGTTCATATTTTTGTTGCATTTGTTGAAAGATAAATATTAAATTAAATCATTCTGTTTAGTCAACAACTAAAGGTGACTCAATATAACAGGAAATTATTTACTAGATTGAATCCAGTGTCATTCGATAAGTAAAAAATTCTGCTTGTGAAAAGTTCTTTGACTAACTGGAAAAAATGTATAAACTAATTAGACAGAAAAGCAAACTTGTATACATAAGATCAAAACCCATTTAGTAGAAAGAGATTTAAAAAGAAACTAAGTAGACTTTATGTTTTTGTAGGAAGTGCATGTGGATTGTACAGTCTGTAACTGCACAATGTGCTCAATATGGTCAGGTCTTGACGGTGGACCGTTTGAAAGAGACTGCAACCTTGTTGAAGTTACTCTACACTTTCTGGCACAAAAAAAGCACAGACAATTGCAGTTGGAATGATACACATACTGTAGCTATAATAGTGTCATAGCCACAAGTAAAGACTTGCCCTGTGGTCAAGGACTCTCCATCTTTGCCAGGTGAGATTATCCCACGGAGGGTATTCATCAGATTGAAAAAGACAAGACTTCACTCAGTCTTTTCCATCACAGTATCTCTGACAGGGAGCCTCAGTTCTACCTTCTGCCGGGGGGCAAGAAAGTCTGTTCAACTTTTAAGTCAACTCCTCTCTTGCAAAGGGATCGAAATTAACATTGCTCCACAGAGTTGCAAGGCATATGGATTTGAGCGGGGATTTATGATGAGCACAGCACACAGTAAGGTTATCATTACAGAAGGTTGAAGGTACATTTATCTGTCATTGTACACATGGCAGCACAGTGAACTGAAAGTCATAGCTTTCTTTAGCATATGCACACAGGACAAATATATATAAATATTTCAAATTAGAGTAGAATAAAGAAAACAATATGTACACTTACTTATATGCATATATCATAGAAAGGTGGTGGTGTATGGTATGTGCAAAAGCAACGTGACAGAAGCTACATACACTACGGCTTGCATTTGAGCCCATACAGTCAATTGGAAACTTATTTCTCGTAGCATCAGCTCTTCGAAACACTGTCAAAATTCTGGTCATATGGAGCTCTACAATAAGCGGGGCTTCATCATGGCAGGGAGTTTAGGTTTAGTGACCAGTACTTTTAATGCAGTGACAGCAGCAATATAATGAGTCCTGCAGATTGCTGATTCCTCTTAATGCGCCCCACACAGGAAATCACCAAAACTCTAGCTGCTCATTATCCACGTGGCTGGATATAAAAATCTCACCGTTCACATGAGTTTTAGGTGCGTTAGAACATACACAGACATGGATATGCACGCACACACACAAACTCGCAGACAAATAGACCTCACTCCACTACCCACTCTTTCCATCTTATATATTTCCAGCATGACTGAGCTTACCGCATTCCCCTACAGAGCCCTTCTCCAAACTTGCAGAGTGCTTGAGCAAACACTGTGTACTAGGCCAATTAAAACTCCTGCGGCGTGGGCGAGGGGGTATGGCAGCATGGGATGGATAGATGGGGCATAACGACCCATTTGGGTAATGACCATCTTTTCTTTCTCCCTCCCTTCGTCCCTCTTTATATACACCTCTCCTCCATCTTTTGTGCTTCTATATCCCCACTCCTTTCTATCTCTCTATGTTGATTGTCTGTCACTCCCTCTGTGCTGCTGGGAGCAGCTAATTGCACCTCTTGCACTCCCCCCGCTTCCCCCTTGTGTCATAGGATGCCGATTGTGGCAGGTGCTCACTGGAAGCGATCAATGGCGCGAGTTGCTAAACAGCTCCGCGCAGAGCTGGCTGCCGGGATATGGCGGCTCTGGTCGATGCGAGGCACTTTTGCCTGTTGTTTATGTATTTTAAAGGGCTTACCGCACATGCATCACACGCCGTGCATCATCTTTAGCTGAAGTGTGTCGTTTGGCAAAAAGCACATGTAGCAGCAGCCTTTCAAAGCTGTACCCTCCCACCAATGCTAATGAAGATGACCAAAATGGAAAAAGGCTGAAATAAGTTACTAGTATGACACATCAACACAGGGATAAACAATGGTGTATTTTTTCCCGGTGTGCAAGACACATAAATTGAAAATTTAAACCTTTTCACTCGTGTATAAAGGATGCTGACATCTCTTATGTGTCCCTGTCAGGTGTCATCACTGTTCCGGTTGACACAGTTCATTCTGCAGCGCGCAGCAACACCTAGTCGGCATAAAGGAATAATGACAGAATGTGACAAATTACCACTCACAACTTGTCAATCATTAACACCCAGGGGTTGTTTGTTGTGACACAAATAGCAGCAGTAAACTTAGTCACAGGGAAGATGACATTTGCAAAGGTTTGGGTTACGTCTTCAGTACACAAGGAGCTGCGTTCAACAGCCTGCGACACCAGCTCTCCTATGTGCATTAAAAATGGAATACTCTCTGAAAGGACTGAGGCCATGTTTCACACAAAAGGAAGCGGATTGGCGATAATGATGTCTCGTTATCGTTTACTCACTCTTGCATGTGCAGACACATTCGACTGCATGCAAACACACACTGCTGGTGATTACATTGACTATTACAAGAGGGCATTCTATTTGCATCCTCTAAGTCTTTATTTTTGGCAAAATGTCAGCTTCAAGACTCCTTCTGCCACATCGTTGAAACAGAACAGAAGATCTTTTTGAGAGTTAAACACATTGCATGGCGTGCAAAAGCTGTCACAAATGATCTGCTAATGTGATTACAGAGTAATATCCCTGAGCGCTGAACATGAATTGACGGTAAAGAAGGAAACGAGGAGCTTTTTGTTTTTTAAAGTGCAAAAAAAAAAAAAAAGCACCAACAAATGAGAGCAGGGTAAGAACAAACGTCTTTCTGAACTGAGTGATTTGCTAACATCATTTCTTGCTTTAGAACCACAACAAAATGAAAATAGGAATAGATAGGAAAGACATGTTCTTCTATCTCTCCCTCTGTTCACTCTTTCTCACTGCAGTCCTACTGGAAAGGCAGACATTACCAATGCCTAATTACGCTTTAGATTTCTCATCAGTTTCAAATCTAATCAAGTAGAAAATTAATATTTCAAAATCATATTTTCTGAGCAATATTCAACTTTATTCATGTCTGCTAATAAGAGAGGCGTACATACACTAGACAGGCTGATGTACTCTTTAATTATCCCCTTCTTGCTTGCTCCCTACATTACACAGGATCACTTCAATTGGCGCTCCCTTTTGACCAAAGCATGGAGTGGAGTTCGTTTGTGTTTTTGCTCAAGTGCCAGATGAGATCATAATAGATTTTCTTTGCCATCTGTTCTTGGCCATATCCTTTTTTGTTAGAGCCTAATCAGAGCAGTGCTGCTTGCAGTATGTGCAACTCAAAATGGAATCAGAAACTGGAATCTGTTTGGTTAAATTGAATGTTGAATGAAAAAAATATGAAGGATCAAATGTTGGTGTCTAATCCTTTACATTCTGAAAAAAAACAGAAAGGGGGTTGCATATCAAAGCAACCCGCAGGATTATCAGTCTATTAATGTATTTTGAGGTTTTTGTAATATGTCATGTCGTCTTGCCTGTCCTCTCAGCACACTAATGGTGCTTTTAGACCAAAAGCAAAGCGAGTGTTTGGGGTGGTGAGTTTACATACAAAGTCAATGCAAAGACGCGTAGAGCCGCGATTTCCTTTCGGGCGGTGCGAAGCGACGCGAAGGGGCCGGTGCCCGGCGGGAGTTGAATATTTTCAACTCAAGCAAGACATTCGCATGACGCTGAGTCGCGATAGCCTATCAGTGTTGAGATTGTCCATACGTCACCAACGGCTTCAGAGCATTTTGTGGAGAAGGCCAGGCAGAGCGGGCAATTGAAAATCTGCAGACCGAGGAAGAGCTGCTAAACTTGGGAGAGAGGAGAAGGGAGCAGCGCTCCTGCTTTTGGAAAAAAACACCCGTAGTTGGACTGGATTATGCTCTGACAACTACGCCGTTTGCTCGGGGGAGGAGCTCTGAGTAGACTGCTTTTATTAAATTAGCTTTTTACTTTAGTTTTTGGGATTACAACGCTGATTTATCTTCACTCGAGCTTCTCAGCAGCTAGATTCCGTGCACATCAGGTTCCAGTGTTGTTAGCATTGTTTGGCACTACTTCATGTTTATATAAAACCAGACAAAACTGGACATTGCTGGGAGAAAAGAAAGCGAGCAGGTTGAACTACCTGGTGAATTCAGAAAACATGTGTATGTAACTTTATTCCAGCTAATGTACTTTACTGTGACCAAGATAGCATAGCCCTGATTGATCCGAACTCCATTCAGAAAACAAACATTTTAGAAGTTGTTGTCCTGCTGTCTTTCTGAGAGACCTGACAAAGCAGAATTCATATGTTTAACAAATCTGCATCATATTATAGTTATTTCGGCATCAGTTTGACCCGTTTATTGCTATTTAATCACAGCAAATTGTTTACTTTGGGTTCATACAGCTGTAGTAACGCTGAGTTGTGTTTATTCTGGGTTTATTAGCATTATCGCGTTGTGTGTGAACACTCAGCAGTTATCCAGCGATAAAACCCCAGTGAGGAGAGCATTGCGTGGATTAAATTCGCATTTGGTCTGAATGCTGCATAAGAGCTGTCAATAATTAAAACATTTGAGCAACTAAAAGGCAGGAGAGACCTGTAGCATCACTAGGAAGTTCGATAATATCAACATGTGTTTCAACCGGGCAGTAACTCAGGACAGACTGGGCCTCTTTCGGACTTGTGCGTTTGGTTTGAAACACCGTTTCACAGATATTTCCTGAGCTGACTGGTGGCTGTGTGTGTGATGCAGGTGCTGATCGCCACAATACACTTACCTTACTACAGGTGTCTTTCTGTTGTGCATTTTTTCTGTCCGTCAAAGCCGCGGATGGCCCGAAGATTTCACCAACCATCACCAAGTTACCCGTGGGTGGCAGGAAGCATTATCTTCATCTGCAGACTGCTTTCCTCTTGGGTGTCATGTGACCAGAGTGTAATCGCAGCCTTTGCGATTAGAAAATCTTGTTTTATAATAAATGCAATTAATTGTTCAGCCCTAATATATCGCAGCTTCGAATACTAAAATCATCGTTAGCAGCAGCCCTAGTAGATTATCTAAACTACTTTATTACAATAAAAACAAAGGGGTCACGCTTGTGGTGCTCTTGAAGGTCTATGTGTAGATTAGAGGTGTTGCCTCTAGATGCTGTCACCTTCATCATGTGTAGTTATTTGTTTAAGCACCAGCAAGGGCGTCGAAGTGGGGAGATTACCCAGGGCCCCCATGGAGGGAGGGCCCTTGAAAAACCTGGAATGAAAATTTTCTTTTTGTTTGCAATTTTTTATTCTAAGCAAGTACTGTAGTTTCAGAACTAAGATCAAATAGGCTGAATAAAGAGTATGTGCATCTGCACTGGTCTCACGATTCGATTACGATTATCAGGTAAACGATTCAATTCGATTCCTCGATGCATCACAATGCATGATGATGCATCACCTCAAGGGTGGCACCTCTTTACGGTTATGAGTGCTGCGATGCAACTGTAAAATCAATAGGAAAAAGATGTATTTTCCTCACTGTGTGAATACTTGGTACTTTTAAAAGCAAAGTATATAACAACAATCCAAACAAGTAGGTAGTAATGAAATGCAGATATTTAATGTTACTTCATATAAATGTAGCTAACATTGCATAGCATTATTACATTACAGCAGTATTACCGACCTCTGCTGCTGCTATTTTTATTTCTGATACTGCTGTTATTAGTATAGAGTCAGATGGGGGTTGAACTACGCACTTTACAATGCTCCAGCCAAACCACGTTCACTCCACCTCAATATATCTGTTCCTGTTTTTGTCTCGTCTAGTTACATATTTGTGTTTTGTCTTGTAAGTTAATTATTGTAATCTTTTATTGAGCATCATGGGCCTTGAGAAAGGGCATTTGGTTCATTATGTACTCGATATGTGGATGAATGACTTGAACTAGCAGCCAAAAAGAGTCCTGCTCAGCTTCCAGTCCGCAGTCTGAAGAGGAGATGTTAGCTAACGTTAGCGCTAACTGCCTTAACTTATCCAGCAGTTGGAAAACAACAGACAGACTTTAATAAACAGACAGGCTGTGACCTAACGTTACACTGTACATTTACTGCCAGACTTAAACGTAGCACTCATCTTTTCCGCTACTCCGCTCGCTTTCACCGTCACCTATTGCCGCCGGTCACGTAACGTTGTAAAGTTTTAATTATTTTTCTTTTAGGCCAACCTTCCTTTGAAACACTAACTTACACTGTGGGCTTGGACACAATGATAGATAAAATGTACTGAAATAATACAAACAGCAATGTAAAGGCTATCATTGATTTGAAAATTGATTTTTTTTTGTCTTCTTGTTTCTGCAAATGAAACATGACTCTAGTGAAGTTGTCTTTTGAATTATAGTAAGCATACATCTCAATGTAGGGCTATGACAACTAAGATGGTATTTATTTAAGCGTTGTTTTATACTTTGGGAATAATGAATTCTTAAATAACCATAAACTAAATAATGTTATTTTAAGCATGATACTCATAGCAAACCTCATTTAACCATAGCAAGTAATTGTAGGATACAATGTGTTGAGAAATGTGGTGAGTTTTCAAACTGTGCAGACTTAAACACAAATTACAGATTATAATATTACTTGTTTAAATGTGGTAAGAACGGTTCATTCAGACTACCCTGAGAAAGGGCCTACTGAGACTGCTTGTAAATAGGGCCCAAAATTTGCTACACATCTGAGTACAGGAGCGCACCTATGACGTGTGCTTTAGTTCTGGCTCATTTCTAAGGTTACATTTCCACTCTTCTTACTGTGTTTTTAAAAGGTTACATACTTTGGTTACCTATAAATGACCACACAATCAAATCAATCAATCTGACTGACTTTCTGAATAGTTTCATCATGTTGAAAATATTACGCACAGCCAAACATCTAGCTAAATAGTATTAAGCTATACCATGGATGTAGTAGGTTGTAATTAGTGTGGCATTAATTAATCTCTATGATCACCTGACTGCTTGTGTTTCAACTTCATTTTTGACATGTTCCCAGATCTAAGCAATAAAGTTGGTGAGCAAATTTTTTTTACCAACATGAATGGTGACCAAAGTTACAAAAAATATGCCTTGTGGAATATGCCTTTATAGACAGCACAGCATAAGAGGTACCATTTCTGACTACTGTTAATGTCACCTCCTCTTATATAATTAACTTTGTTTTAAATAACAGGAAGACAAATTAATCAGAAGTTACACTCAGACTCAAAAAAGATTCTCTTCCATTAGTGAGCAGAACAACAAAATGCATGTAACTGCTCTTTGTGTCCTTTCAACAGTACAAATACGCTAAATGGGCAAATACTGGGGTCACCTTGTGAGGGTTTGCTGACATGGACGTTTGTGTCCTTTCTAATATGGTCTAGTCTTGAATATGCATTGGTTTCTGTCACACTCAAGAACAGTTTTGCCTTGCCTGCCTCACACTTCTTTGAAGTCCTTCAGTGGACATATCAATCATGTACATTAACAAGTCAGAAACAATGAGCAGAATTACTTTAAAATTTCAGGACCTGGGATTCAGACCCTTTCTTTAACAGGTAATTGGAGTAGATTATATTTCATCAGATATACCCAACATTGTCTATATGTCAACACAGTTTTATTGTGATGGCAGGTGATTCTGGCCAGATGTAATTCCTAGCCATTCTGTCCTTTCCTGTTAATTAGATAATGCTTCACTTCTGCTGGCATCACACACTTGATGAACGCAGTCCTGGGAGATTACTTCTCCAGAGCAGCAGACAGGCTGGATTACCTAGACAAATTAATGGCTCTATAATTTGATTTTCCCGGGATTGCAATGTCTAAGCGACCTCCAGCAGAGAGGAACGGTCTGAATCAGCCCTGCTGCGCAGTGACATTAGCTAATCACATCTGCATGCTAAAGAGACTGCAGGGCCACGGGGAAACAAAAGGGCTCCACAGAGGTAGAGAATGGGAACAATATTCTTCAGGAACTTATCTGTAGGGAGAACCAGCAGGATTCTTTGTTGGTTCAGGGTTCAACCGCACACGGTCTACACTGAAGGGTGTGAGAAGGAAAGGTAGATTGGTCACAAATGGAAGCAGCACCCTGGGTGGCTGCTTGTCCCTGTCAGAGTGCTTGTTGCGCCCAAGATCAGTTTGGAAACACTTGTCAGGTGTTTCTGGCAGTAACCATCGACTCCATTAAAAATGCCATGGATGTGCACACAAAGGAGAATACACACAAGCAAGTAAATCCTTAGCATAAGTGACACCCACTCTCTGTCCTGTAGTGTTGAAGAGAAGCTGTTCACCTAGCTTTTGAGATGCATGGTTCGTCATGTGCTTCACAAAATAAAAGCTACATGCCTGTACCTTGTGTGACCCACACTGCTCTACAGTCTATTGCAAGTGGAAACAATTACATTATAAAGAACTTACGTTGTGTTTTGCCGGTTCACAGTGCTAATAAAAGGTGTAATGGCATCTCTACCACTTCCACAAGTCCCAATGGCATGTAATTAAACTGTCTCATCGGGGGAACCTAAGGCCTAATGAGCCTCTCACATTTCAACAAGTAAACGGCTGCTGCGGAACAGTTGTGGGCTCAGGCAACCGTTCCCAATCCATTCTCGGGGGTAATTTTCTCTGAATGAAAGTTTTGCAATTTACTTGCAAATAATTTGGCTCCTCCAAAGCCCAATCAGTTTCTTTGTATGTGCCTGTGTGTGTGTTCTGTATCACTGATAGTCGGGCTCCCAGTGACTGACGCTGAGTGACAGCCAATCAGGGAAGCAGCTCTGCCTGTCCAGGAAGTCCCATCTGTGCTGACAGTGCAGATTCGATTGGCTCCTGCACAGTGTGGGTTTGCACGCCGCCCACGTACCGGTGCACTCAGAGACGACGGTGTAGCAACACCTAAAACGGGTTAGCCTTGCAAAGTGTTTGTGTTTCTTATGTAACAACAACAGTATCTTGTGTAAGCATTTAGTATGGCCATTCTTACTGAAGTGTGCAAAAAGCTTCAATTCCCAAGGCAACGCAAATGATTTGGAACTGAGAGGTTATATTCATCTCTGTGAACATGGTGCTGTAAGTGTTATTATGCAAGCATAACATTTTCAGAGCTTCATACAGGCACCGACCCATCAGGGGCTGGATTCCAAAATTCATGTGGCTGTTCTTTGTTCTACTTTGGCTCATGTGTATTCATGCCAATTAAATGCAAATAACTTATTTCAATAACACCCTTCATGCATGCACACTAGGCATTAAAAGATGATTCATCGTGAACTATCTTTATTTATTATTATTATTATAAGTGTCATGTGGCTTTATGATGCTGTTTACACATGTATTTTCTAACTAATGCACTTTTCAGCTTTTATTCCCAAAGTAACCTGACAAGGTAATTCAAGGTCCTGTGTCCCACTCCTGAAACAGTTTCATACTGAAAAACCTATTTTACAGACATTTTAATAGGATGGGGAAATCACACCAGCACCAGGACTGCTAATATCAATGAGAAAATCACAGGCGTGATCCATGAGACCAGTCAGTGATCAGCGTGCCTCTTCAGCCTGGCACACAGTGTGCTCTGGGGAGACCTCTGGTGACATTCTCCCTCTTCTGTGGTTCACGGTACTGAATTGTGGCCATTTGATCTCTGCATACTCCCTAAGGCACAAAACGGCTCTGGCATTTGCAGACAAGGCGACGAGGAGAGCTGTGCCACACTGTAGTAAGGAGGGTCAGGATGTCAGGACAGAGAGGGGACAACAGTACAAACCTCTTAAATACTCCAGAAAGAACAGAGAGAAAGAGTGTAGAGAGTGCAGACGAAGCTGCTTCCAGAGCTGTGGAGGTGAAAGGAAATAGCGTCACTCAGGGGCTTCGGCTGGAAAATGTTCATAGATTAGAGCAGCTAGTTGGTGCATGAAATAGTTGGTAGGCTTGGCATGTGGCTGCCTGTCCATGTGCATCTGGAATTAATTCACATTGTGGATTTTATCTCTAAGAAAAAATAAGATTTGGTTAGGCTTATGCAAAAATTAACACTTGGATAAACCTGCATTTATTGATTTTTCAGCCACATGAATGTAGCACAACAAGCTGTAAACACAACATTGACATAATGTCACCTCCTAAAGTTGATTTGGCAAATGTTTTGCCATCAGTTTGCCTCATCCAGAAGATAAGGAGCAACATTAGCATTCATTAGAATTATTTTTCATGTTTGTATCTACAGTTGACTGATAGTCACTATCCTTCTTGATCTTGTCTGGTCTCCATCAATTCTGCCAGTTGCCAAATGCTCCACTATGCTCACCAGCTAGTCACTAACTATGTATGCCTGCCATTTGGTGCTGGACAAGAGCGTACTATTGGAACCTCACATCATGAGAACAAAGGAAGAGACAGAAACATTCACGAAGCAACCTCTATCCAACACAAGGCCGTTAAAAGAAAACAGTGCCAAAACTCTGTTCAATCACACCTGAGTGTGACTTTTGAGTTGAAACTAAAACACTGGACTAATGGCCAAGCCTAACGGAGGTACAGGAAACATTGGTAGTGGTCATGACATCACTGCATCCTTAAAAGCTGAAGCACACCTATCTCTTCGCCGTCCATTGTTAGGTTATGAACTACACCTTTCTTGTTGAGAGGAGGATAGCCACTGTATCCCAGACCTCTTGATCCATTATAGTCAACCCGCTGTTCTTCACTCGAAGAATCAGCTGTGCCCTGTGTGTGTGTACCCTGGCCCAGAATTGGAGCTAAGAAACTCTGCAGTATTACCGAAAGCGGACTGACAAATCAAATTTCTATCAAGAAGAGATTTCAAGGCTTTTATGTGTCTGGACAGAGACTAAGTTTATAACTGTTACCTGAAGCTTCATTTGTGGTGATTTTCTGTGAGATATAAGGGCCACCGCATCCTGTGTATGGCTGTGTGTTTCTGTGCTTAGCGTGTTTCATTTGACACTGTGCCCCTGACACTGTCTGAAGTCCAAGAACACAACTGCTGAATGAAAGTTTATGGTTGGTTCCTGTGTGATAAGTGGCAGTTGTGCTTTACCACAGGTGTTTTGCTTGTTTTAGCTCCTGCTACTGCGTGTGGAGACAATATCAACGCCCTATCAGGACTAAGTCCAGTACCTGTTGATTGAATGCAAAGACACCGCTGGGTACTGTGTGAGTTTTAGTTACACTGTACCCAACCGCTGTTACCAGGATTTTACAGACCTTGCCTTGTGTGTCCCTGTCCCATTTTCTTCCTCTTTCCTATACTGACCTCCACAGGTACACGCTCACACGCTACACAAACATCTGTATACAGACACATCTGTAATCGAACTCCAGCTGATCCACGCCATTTTAGTGAGGCCGAGGAGAGGGCCATTTTGGGTTCCGACCCCCATTTTTAAGCTTTACGGGCCTACCTGCCATTTTGAATCAGCGGCTGACGGGCCACCCACATGGTCACATCTACCATTTAATTTTAAGGAGTTGTTGGTTGTGGTTATTTGTGGTTTGTGTTGTAATAACAGCTGGTTGTGACTGAGTCACCCTTTACTGTCTGCTCTATTAATGTAAAATAGTTTATAATTATTGCCATTTATAGGTAGGCAAGCCCCTTTTGAGACTGTTTTTTCTGTTTGGTTATTTGTCCCTGATTCCTGTGTGGTACAGTACATTACAATGGGTTTTAAGAGCTTCATGCTGCCAAACAGCTGCCAAAAATTGACTTCAATGAGAGCAGTAAGAGTGACAAAAACAGGGAAGTTGCTGAAAGAGACCAGAAAGCTCCACAGAGCTAAAGGGGGAACAGCAGAGTGCGGTGATAATTCTCTGTGGGTTCACAACAATCAACTCCTTTCACATACGCATTGTCATTTTATACAGTGCCAATATAAAAATATTTATTATATCAGCTTTGAGGTTAGGAAAGAATCACAGACATGGTCAAAAACAAACAACATCCATCCACATCAACCTCCTCCCTACAAGGTTTTGTGACACTCAAACACTTTTGTGGTACTTAAACATTAATAATTCAATACAGGTGAACTGAACTGTATTATGCATTTTAGCAATCCACAAACTGTTGTTTCTCTTGTAAGAAATTCCAGTTGATATTATCCAAAGAAGGTTAAAGTCAAGGGCAACTGGACTTGGTTGAAGACTCCAGTTGATATTTAAATCACTTTTTTTTCAAGAAAAACAGGTCAGACCAACAGCCAACACAGCCCGGACACATGGAATTCACTTGGATAAGGGCTGCAGGGTTATGTTACTTGCCAAAGGTCTCATTCCCATAATCAAGAATAAAATGCAGGTATTAATATCATCTTCCATCTTCAGTGATAACACGGTGTGCTGGTACGATAAAACAAGCAGCCCAATTGTACAGCAAATGGAGAACACTGGCGTATTCAAGATCTCTTATAAGCTCTCAAAGGAATAAGACGCTGCCGTGCACAGATTTTGGCCAATCTCAAAAGCAATAAAATGCTTCTTAAGACATATCCTTAGAAAAGTATAGTCTCACAGTTTCAAATCAGCAGACAGAAAAAAGAATCAGTCTACCAGAATGTCTGACACTTTGGTAGACACATGAGCTTGAGGTGAAATTACTACTGAGACTGATATTAAAGTTCAGTCCTGATACTTGGCAGGTATTTCCACAATTACAAAACTCAGTGACTCTTCAACATTTGTAGCACTGGTATAGAACAACACTGGCAGTGCACTTGTTTTTAGTTGTTTTGAAGTTTGACTCCAAAAGACAAGGAGTTAGTATACACAGCAGAAAGTTCAACACCTTATATCAAAAAAATTGAAAGAAAAAAAAAAACAACCAAAAGAACATATTATTCTTGCTAAGCTTCTAGGAGAATTGGTCTGTCCAAAATGCATTACTGCATCATCTCACTGAAAGCAGCGTGATGAATATCTTTCCAATATGTGAGGGAAGAGAGAATTTCTATTAGCAAGCTGTTCAGATAACATAGTAGGGGGAAAAAAATTCATCCAGCTGGCTGAGTAGAGCTCCAGTCTCTTCTATGTCTTCTGCTCTCACTTCCCTCTGAGGTGTACTGGTCAGTCAGCCTCCATTAGTAAATTAGATGTTATCTGACTGGATCGATAAATTATCACATAACAAGATGTTGGACCTTGATTTGCATTACTGGTCCTGACAGCATGTGACAATCTAATTATTTCTGAAGGACCCCTTGCTCTCCGTGTGACAATGTGGGAAATGGTGTAGAGACACTTCCATGACTTGTGAATGCCCACAGAGCTAATACACAGAAATCAAAAGCAATGACTCATTCACATTAAAACCAAGCTACAAATAGGCATAAAGCTTACACAAGAGAGCCATGGGCACCAATACTGAAATAAGTCTTCATTACAGCACATCATCGAAGATTTTCTCTACTCCCTTGAACTGATTTACTGGGTTAATAAAAATAGGATATAAAAGAGCATTTTGTATTTTTATTTCCTTTCATCTTTTTATTACATAGGCCTATTGACGTCATAAAAGTGTTTTTATTTCTAATATGCTCAAATGAATAACTTGCATGAGATATCTCCTCCACAATGAATTTTCATTCGAGCTTCACTGTATATCATGTAAAGTGGAATACAGAAAATTACAGCTGTTGATGTCATTCAGGGTGAGGTAGTAACAGCCTAGTAGTGTGTGCGTGTGAAATTGAAAGGGGAAGATAGAGATGCTTTTTTTTTTTTTACAGCATGTCACAGTGACCTGGAACTTGAGATTGTAATTTATCACAGAAAAAGTATTGAAGAATTTATTGCCTTCATTTTGATGTCAAAGTTATGATATTGTGTGGTTGTGCAGTTGCAAGCACAATTTTCAAGGATGTTCTGCCATCCAAGATGATACAGTCGGCTACTGAAAAGCACCGTATTATTGAGCTGCTGTATGTTAGAGGAAAATCTAATTCAGGAGAGAAACAAGCATTCACAGATTCACGGTCTACAAGAAAGTTAAAATTTGGTAGTCTGTACCACTAAAAAAGTCAAAAGTTGTAAACAACCAGAAATATAGACAAGATATTTGTGAACTACATAAAACCATATGGCGCTCATCTTGAAATACGATGTAGGTATGACAATGGAACTCCATCAAAGTCCATTTACTGGTCTGTGGGAACACTATGACATATGTGAAAAAAGTTGCACAAAGCCTTTTTGTGGTCCAGAGGGAGCTGCATGAAGTCTGATAAAGTGCCTTGAGCTGAAGATTAGAAGGTTGAAAATGAAAAAAGTCTGGAGTGTGGAGTTAAAAGGCTCGAAGCTCGAGGATATATTAGCCGCTACTAGCATAACATAGCCAACATCTCTTACCAAAACCAGGTTTTAACAATGCATGAAGATTAGGGCTGAAATGACTTTATTGATAAGTAGATCAACAGAAAATTAATCTGTAACTATTTTGATGACCAATTCATAGTTTGTGAAACAATGTCACACATTTCTTTTGTTGCTCTTCTTTCTCTTTATATCATTGAAAACTAGGGCTGGGCACGTTAATGCATTATTATGGCGTTAACGCACTAATTAATTAACGGCAACAGTTATTTTATCACACGTTGACGCAGTTTTTATTTTTATTATTATTATTTTGAAAGTCCGTTGCTCACTGGCTCTGAATACACATACAGTCAAACCATGGGTCACAGGAGGGGTGGGATGTTGATCAGCCTGCAAATCACCCGCCCAAACAAGCAGCGGAGGGAGGCTTCGGCAGACTACGTTGGATGCAGCATGTGGGAGAAGTAGATAAACAAAATCAAGAAGTTGATAGCTACACACTGCATGCTGATTAGAGGAAGATGTCGGTCTTAGGAATGTTCTTAAAATCGCAACATAGTCGCTTGGCCCCGTGGGTTCTTTCAGGTAAACAGAAAGGGAGACAGGGGCTCCGCGAGTAAACAGCAGGCGCTCTATGGGTAGTAACCATGGCAACGGCTTCTGTGCGCTACACAGCTGTAGCTTATTTAACTTAAGTTAAAATTATAGGCTACATAACTTTACCTGGGATGCAAATTCAATTGGATTTGATTACATTAATGTTTAAGTTAAGATTTACAAGAAATATTTTATTGCTACTGTGTAAAGGGAAGCACCTAATTTGTTTAAAGTGTTTGCACTTTTGAGTACATAGCAGTACATTGAAATGCGCAATACACTACTTTAGAATTCACAATTCAATTTTGCGCATAAAATCAGAAAATTATGCGATTAACTTCGATTAAAAATTTTAATTGTTGCCCAGCACTACTGAAAACTGAATATTTTTGGGTTCTGGAGCACTGTTCAGACGAAAAAAAAGGTATACCTTGATCTTGAAGTTGGGCATTTTTGCTGCCAGTCAATTAATCCAAAAAATTATTGGCAGATTACTGACGCCAATATGGAAGACTGAAACCTGCAATTCATCGAGTGGCCACTTGAGGCTGGCTCCAAAAGGGATTCAATCCCCACTTACCCTCATGTTAAAAAGCCAAACTTTACAGCAGAATAAAACATGTTTACAGCCTGGTACAAAAGATGGTTTTAGTGTATATTGCTAATTTTGCCCTTCGTGACAACTGTGAGGGGGATGAATTTTTTTATAACTCACCAGTTTAAATTATATTAAGCCCTAAAGTTCTGCATTATTAGGGGCGTGGCCTCTTTGATTGACAGGCGCCTCTGGCCTCTGTCACTGCTAGTACTCAGTCCACCGTCTGTTAGCCTCACATCCTCCCCTCTGGATGTCGGTTTGCTGCCACTAGGTGTAGAACCAAACGATACAGGAATACTTTTGTTCCCACTGCCATAGAATTAATGAATAAAAATAGCAGTAGATGACACTCTTTGTTATATATAGCACCTTATGTGTTTTAGCCAGGGGGAGCGGGCGGGTAAGGAGGGTGGGGGTTAGGGGGTGGTGGTATAGAGGCACACTGCCATGTTCCTTTTAGAAGTTTTAGGCTTTGGATATTTTATAATGTTCTATGCTTATTGTTTGTTTTGATGTTTTTATGTATGGATTGGCGAAAGTCTCCTGTCTGCACAAAATTTTACCCTTGGGTACTAATAAAGACACCTTGACCTTGACCTTGACCTCAGCTACAATACACGGAGCTCTGAGGCTCAGGCTGTTTGGACTTTTCTACATGCAGATACCTGGATGAATAATGGCAGGCTGTGCGGTTTATTGGAGAGAGAACCTCCAGGAAGTCCGTGTTGCAGTTGGTGAGTGAAATTCTTGTACTTTATTTATGTTTTAACAATATTTAACAGGTATCGCTGTCGGCATATAGCTTGCTAGCTTAGCTCGTTACGCTAATTAGCTAGATACGAGCAGCCCCCAGCTGCTAACGATGTTAACAGGAGTTTTTAACGAGCTTTTAAAGAGTCAAAGACAAGTCAGCAAGAACAGAGAAGCCAAAATGTATTAGATTAACCTTAGTGTTAGACATTATGGTGATAATCTCTCTCTCTGGCTCAGCTCTCAGTTAGCTGACGTTATGTTAATGGTAAACTTTACAACGGGCAATGTGAGATCTGGCTTCGTAACAGAGTCACTGTTCAGTTAGATACTAGTGAGATACTATTATAAGTGGCTGCACCTGAACCCGATGGACACGAAGGGTTTTAAGGCAGAGAGCCGAGGGGGGAGCAGCTGCAGACTTCTGCTTGAAACTGTTACACCTGCTCGCCAAGGAGAGCCGTACACCGCCAAGTGTAACGTTACTGTTTAAAAACGATAACGTTATACAAGTCTTTGTGGGGTTCATCAGTGGGGATGATTGATTCGAAATACATATAGAAGAACGTTTAATCATTAATAACTTATTACACTTAGTAGATGTAGCATTCCTTGAGATTTAGCAAACAATCTGATGTGATAACTGTGTTTGATCAGCGACGTTTCTGATGGGTACATTATTCGGCATAAGATCCTTATAATAAACGTTCAATAAGATCTGACTTGAGTAGTCAGCAGGTGTCTAGCAGCATGGATTATTATTGCACAGTATCCAGCAGCAAACCGTGTATTGCACATATTAGTAAACAGTGTATTTCACACTGCCACCTCTAATTACTGTTACATGCCAGAGAGGTTATCATGCTGAGGCGACCTCAGAGTTCAGTAGCTTTATAGCAGTTGGGAAGAAGTTGCTTAACTGTTTACCCATTGTTGTCTTAACAGGTGCCAGAGGAGCTGATCGCAGAAACCTCCAGATGTGATTTGCTGTGTCCAGCTCTACAGGGGAGAACAGCCCCAGCTTCCAGCTCTTCAGCTCCTGCTTTGGTCAACCTTTTCTTTTAACACAACACCTGAACACTACTGATGTGAAATTATGACACTGGGTTCTTATCAACAGATTCTCATTATAATAACTCTTACAACACATTATTTCAAGTCATACAAAACTACTTTTACATTTGTAACTTTTTAATATTGAAGTTTTCATGAATGCAAGACAAGAGTTTAATTTGTTAAACTATTGCTTGTGTTTTAGGAATACTTTGTTGTAAGTTTATCAGACTAATTATACATATAATAAAATCACATTCTTCATTCATCATCAGTTTCCTATGTTAACTGTAAATAGTGTGATTTAAACAGAACAAAATATTATAGTTAACATCTGTAAATTAAAATATTAAGATGGTATGTATAGGTTTTATATACATTTTGCATATGTAAGATAGTAAAAAATGAAAGGTTGATGTTATATACTGTTTTTTTTTACATTTCTTTTAGAGGCAAATGTGACATTGACTGAGAAGTTACTCTGTTGTGAAAAACAAAGAATTATCTGCACACCGAATAGTTTTGAAGCCCTGCAGGTGGTGTCATTTATTGCGACCTCTGAGAAGGTCTTGTGTGGTTTACATTGTATAGATGCACCTATTTACATGTGCATTCGATCAGCTCCTCAGAGACCTCAGAGTTGGCAACATCACAATAAATACCACCTAGTGGGATTCATAATTACTCTGTGCAGATCATTCTTTGTTTCAGCACTTACCCACAGGATAGTTTGAATGTGTTCACATTCTTCTGTGTTTAAACTAGACATATATCAGAGCAGCAAACAAGGCACTCTTCAGAAACTTCAGGCTCTGTTACTGGGTGTATGGCTTTAACTTAAAGTATAAGGTAGAAAGTAAAAATACTCCTTCACACACAGAAATACACTGCATAATTACTTTTCAACATTTAATGTGAATCACGGTGGGACTATTTTCACTTTTCAACTTATACTAGACTGATGTTCTTTAGCAAGAGTTCAGCTATAATATTTTATGTTTTATCCGTGGTATACGATTAGCTTTTCAGTAAGTAGTAAAGACAGGGAGTGCTAATATATATATATATAGAATTTATTACAATGTGAATAATAAACAATATCTCTTTTTAAATGGCCCTAAAACTCAAATATGAACAATATTTAAAACTTAAAGTAAACAGAAGGAGATGTCTTTCCACATCAGTGTACGCTAATGAGGAAACTTCCCAGGTCTCTGCAGCTCTCTGGCACCAGGTGGGACATCTGGGCCCGTATTTATCAAGCTTCTCAGAATTACTCCTAATACACTGCTAAGAACTGACTTAAGAGTAAATAAATTCTTGGCTCAAAGCTGTGCTTAAAAGTTAGTTATCAAGCATCATAGCCCCAATTTGAGTGAAGTGTAGGACTAAATCTTGTGTGTCAGTCTTAGTGCTGATTTACACACTTTTACACAGAATTCTTCCTCGCCTCTACGCATGTCTCTGTCCCCACAGTGCCATCACAAGCCCTACTGGCAACTCCTAACCACTTGAGAGACCTCTCGAGCTGTCTTAAATTACTGGGAGAATAAGAGTGATTCTTAGCTTTGAGAAATTTGATAACTTGCTTTTATTCTTAAGTTTAAAAGTAGGAGTAAATTTCACGAATTCTCAGCACTTAAGACTAAAATGGCACTTTGAGAAGCTTGATAAATACCTAATCTACAGTGTGACTCTGGGAGGAAAATGTGTAATAAATGCTTCAGGTGATGAAAAATATAAAGTAAACAATACAAATGAGTCTTTAAGAAATAGATTATTGTAAGGTAATTTAATTCAAAAAGTGATTTTTTTTATATATTCTAGATTCATTACACAAAGTGAAGCATTTTAACCCCTTTTGTTGTTTTCATCTTGATGATTACGGTTTACAGCTCATGGAAATAAAAACTCCAGTATCTCAAAATGTATAAAAAATTTTAAAATAGCCTAAATACATTTCTGTATTATAAATAAAACAGATATGTCAACTGGAGAAGAGCTCTCTAATCAGCTAATTAACTCAAAACACCTGCCTCAGTGTTGACAGCATTATTATGTCACATACGTGGGAGAAAATGGAACAAAGGAGGCAGTCTTTAAATCCTAGAAACATTACATACAGTTTAAGTTTTGAGTAGCAGATGTGAGAACCGATCACTAAAATCTTGTGACAAATATAAACGTACCTTTCTCTCTCAAGTGTCCCATTCCAGACAATAATCCCACACAGCCCTGCCGACAGCAGCAACGTTACTCAAAATAGCGGTGTGGGGAATTAATTAACGTGATAGCAGCCATGGCTAACGTTTTACAACAACCGGGGGTTTAAAAGCTACCTCTGCTAATGCACCTGGCTCCTTTTGATGCAAAGGAGCAGCAGCTCTACTGTAACTTCCTCACGGATGACTTACATTCACACCCTATCTAAGGGAAACCCATTTCAGCCACTTGTAGCCACGATCTAGTTCTTTCAGTCATTCATGACCCTAGGTGAGGGTAGGAATGAAAATTCTGGGAAATAATGGCCAATTTCCATAAGTTTGTGACCTTGATTAATTAAGCAAATTAATCAATAATGAAAATAATCATTAGTTGCTGCTCTAATAAACACATGCAGTATACTGGATTATGCTATCTGCAATTTTAAGTGCCAGTGAAAACCCAACTTTTTGGGTTCCGAAGCAAGTTATTTTTGGTTGAAATACTCCAAACGGTTCACAATTTGGTGCGCGAACCGGAACGGAGTCAGTTCGATGTTGGTGCAAAAGACCTGTGTGTGACATTTTGAACACATATGGAACAGCACCCCAGAACAACATCACTAAATCCTACAGGGCCACTTTGGTAGAGGCAATCATGTGTCTCTGAGATCCCTGCAAATCTCACATGCATTATTCAGTATGGGTCAATGGCAATAATAACCAAAATCCTTGGATCCAGTTATCAACCAGGCAGTGCAGGTCAGGGGCATGGATGTGTATCTAAGGCATATTACTGTACTTAAATGGCAGGTCAGCATCTTCCCAGTGTGGATAGCAACTGCTTAGGGAGAAGCAAGGAGACACAGGGACTGTGGTGGAAAGATTCAGGAGGAGAGAGGGCTTCAAAGATATGAGGGAGTGGGTTTTCGTTTGTCTGCCAGAGGCTGGAGGGGGAGAAAGAGGGGAGTGCAATATAAGAGGGAGAGAAAAGAAAACCTGAACCTAAGTGTCTGTCCTTATAAAGTCAGAGCGAGAGAAGGACACAGGAGACGGAGACAGAGAGAGCGAAGGGATAGAGGAAGGGATTGAAAAATGGAACAGAGAGGTAAAGGTGGAGGGAGGCGGGGGTGCCGAGAGAGTCTGAGGCAGAGAGCAAAGAATGTGGGATTGGCTGGTTGGGTAAAGGGAGCTTTGGTCCCTATAAAGTCACATTACTGCAGGCTCATAATGCAGCGAAGCTGCTGCCTCCACAGATATGAGCAGTGGCTTTGGTACATGAATAATTCAGCCCACAAGAAGGACACAGGGATCCGCGGATACAGAGGCATACGGATGGGCCTTTGCAAGGACCCGAGAGACACAACCCAGCAGGAAAGATCACAAGTTAATCCACATCTCCCTAAGATCTGACCTTACACAGCCATAAAATCATAACCAGTAGAAGAGACTGCATCGTTGGAAAAGGCCGTGTATCCTTCTACCTCTTTTTTTCTACACTCTAGTGTTGTATCTAGGCCTCATTAGGCAGTGCGAAATGTGCATCATGTTTTACAAGAGGTTTGTTAGCATGGAAATGCATGCAAAGCCCCACTGTGGGACAGAAGCTTTTATTAATCCGGTCAGGAAAGAGTTAAAGTGAGAGTTCCTCGGCATGCATTAGATAGCGGCTGTACTAATGGGAAGTAGGCTGCTAGGAACCTGGCCGACAGGGATTAGATAGAGAAGTGATCACAGGGAAGACTTCATCTGAAATGCTGAGGCACCAGGCATCTCATTACTACTGTAGCAGCACAGCCTCAGCCCAGTGGTCCTGCTCTGCTCTCTGCAGCACCACACACAGGCAGGCTGGAAATACAGTATCAATGCAAACACACACACGTAAGCACACAGGAAGACTCCCATACAATTAAACTTACCTACATACGCATCAACATACACATATACAGTAAGCATCTGTTACAAGCAACACTTGTCCCAGTCATTATGAAAACTTACACATTAAACCTTTATGTAAATGTATAGACTTTTTATGTTTCCTGGCACACTAAAGCTAGAATTCATGTGCATGTGAGACAAACAGGCACTAAAAAAAGATTTAAATTACACCTACATCGTCCCAATGTAGACTTCAAACGCGTACACATGCATATTATCTTTTACATGCTGAGAGATGTTGAGGAATTACCTCGTTTTTTTAAAAAAAACATCAAAACACATTTTCAATGACATTAAACAGTCCAAGATCCTCTGAGGACAACCGACATTAAACGTCTTTTTTGGGGGGGGGTGGGTATTTCGAAACTCATCTCAGGAACTATGGCTTCTTGTTATAAGGGCATACTGGTGTCATCAAGTTTTCTGTCCTGCTCTAGTGGCTAGTGATGGGTTCTCATCTACCTCTCACAGTCCTTGTTCCATCTATTGCCTCAGCAGAAACACTGAATTGAACTAGCGTTACATCATAAATCAGCCTTCCGTACTCTTTCACCTAAGTATTTACAGCATTCTTTGGGAGACTTTATTTTTCTACCTTGAAAATCATTTTCCCTAAAGCGAGAAGCCACCTTCTTTTTTCTTTTTTTTTTTTACTTCACATTTTTATGTCTGGATAGTGGTGTTTTAAAAGGGATGTTGTTCAAGGCATCAACAGACATCAGCGCTGTGTATTCATTTGAAAAGAAACTCTGGTTACTTATACATAAATACTACAAAACTAAGTGAACATAGTCAAGAAGGAATAAGCTAACAAAGACAGAACTGGTGACAGCAGGGTATGATTGCATCTGTTTTACATCATTATGATGAATGAAATGATAATTTGTATGCTTTCTGTGACCCAAGACAGTGTGAAGACAACAGGATGTTTATCTATAGCCCCACAGCTAGTACACTTTTGTCTGCTCCAAATGGCAACATGTTCATCATGACAATTGCCCATCTCCTGCTCAAAAGAAAAAATGATTGCCAAAGAGAAGTGATAGCGGGGGTAGTGTGCTATGTGAGTGGGTTCACAAGAGACAGCTTAGCACTGATGTGGCAGAGGGGGATTGGCAAAGACAGTATGAAACAGAGAAGTGGGATCTTTTTCTGCTGTTGTGTTGACAGACTTTCATATCAAGCCATGCTTCTCCATTAGACAGGCCAATGTGTTAGCATTTTTCGGAAAACCACACCAATCAGACAGTACACATTAGCCATCACGCCTGTCGCAACTTGGCCAGGCAGATTGTGGGCATAAAATGATCACAGTCTGTAAAATGCCAGATCCCAGACTAAGAAGTCAGTCGCAGTTTGTGTGATAAATAAAGACAGATGGTTCAAACAAGTGTGAAAAATGTGAAAACTTAAATAGCAGCAAAAATAGCCGACCATCCTTTATTGGGACAAAAGGTTTGGAGCAGCTTCCCAAATATTCACGTCAGTACAATATTTTACCAAGAGCATTTTCAGCCGTGCTAGTGTCTACGTGGTTCTAGGGATGGCAATGCCTGCCAGTTGGTCCAGCACTTCGGTCGCAGAGTGTATTAGATGGACTGCCATGACATTTTGTATACATCCAGCATCCCCAGAGGATGCATCCTACTGACTTTGATGATTCCCTGACTTTTCCTGAGATTGACATTTGTGGTTGAAAGTAAAACGTCTTGACAACTTGCCATGAAAGGTGATTTTCAGAGTCCCTAGTGGATGAATTCTAATGCTTGGTGAGACTGAATTTTCCTCTAGTGCCACCAGAAGGTCAAAGTGTTCAGTTTTTCAACATTTACTTGATGGTTTGGTACAAAATGTTGTTGCTGTTGTGACATTCATGGTTCCCAAACAATGTATCCTACTGACTTTTGTGATCCCTTCACTTTTCCTACTGTTTTAGATGAAAAGGAAATATCTCAACATATATTGGGTGGATTGCTGTGAAATTACATGGTCCCCAGAGGAAGAACTTAAATAACTGATCCCATGATCTTTCATGAACCACCCTCATCAGGTCAAAATTTAACATTGTCAAATATTTTGCTTTATGTATATAATACCTGCAAAACTAACAACATTACATCAGTTTGTTGTTATTATTATCCAGCTTGTGGGTTATTTTTCATTGAAAATCCCTGTTTGCTGTAACTGACAGTGAAGTGAAATGTCATGATGGAGTTAAGTGATGTAGAGGCAAGACAGGATTTTTGCAAAAGCAGAGCCAACCACCATTGATTTTGCTGACTGAAATGGCAACTTACACAATCTGATTTTATCAGCTGTAGCTAGCCAGCCAATCAAGCTAATGTTAGCTCCATGAGTGCATTGAAATGTCAATTTTTATGTTTGATTAATTTTCAAGGGTATTAAATATGCACTTGATGGCCACATACATTATATTGTGCTAAAAGACTGAAGCTAATTTTGTAAGACAGTTATTTTGTTGGAACTGTGTTTGGCTACTTAGCTTAAATGCTTTAAATTTACTTTTTAATTATTGGCATGATATTTTCAAACAGCATACACTTTTTACAGCGGGGCTGTACCAAATAGTTTTGAAGCTTCATTTGTAAATTGAATTCTAAATCAACATTTATTGTTTTTTGTATGTCTATTCATTCTGCTTAAACCCAGTATTTCTGTGCAGTAGCAGATAAAAATGATACTGCACTAATATTATTAGCATTATACCATTTATAGAATTGGATTTCAGTGGTGGCAGTGTGGGATTGTTTCCATTTTATTTGTCTGATTCACTGCTTTGTTTTAGGTAGCGCCTCTCTCTCTTTTCATTCAATCTCTAGCTCGCATGACCACCTCTCGCTCTCTCTCATTGAGCTGGGGCCATCACCGAACCAAATTTACAAGTTTACCAATCCTACACATTATGCCTTTACTTTACTTTACAAACACTAAACTAATTTATTTCAGTGAATTACTCAAACTGAAGATTTGTTTTTGAGGATTTTTGTTGGGTGATTACGTCATAAAATATGGCGATGGACATTTGAAGCTTCATTCGAAAACCTCAACAGAAGCTTGGTATTTTAAAAAAATGACATTTGGTACAGCAAAAATTACAAGAGAAAAGGCTTTTAGGATGCAGACTAACAGTGTTTGGCAAATGCAACATTACCTCAGCGTAACATTTACTGTAGACTTCCCAGTAAAAAGCAGGACAGAGCCTTTAACGTTGCCCTAAACTCTGATAGAATCCAGAACGGGCCTTCACAGAGTGGAGAAATACTACACACTGGTTGTGTTGTCTGGACTGTTTTAATTAACCTGCAACTCTACAAACTTGTGTAGTTAATGATGTGCTCCTTGTACCTAAATGTAAAGTTACCACTGTAGGTTAGCTGGACATGCTAACAATCGCAACAAAACACACCACCCTCCAAGCTCTTTATTTACCAGGTATAATTCTCATTATAGAGCCATTACCACAGTTTCAGCATGTGGAGAAACCAAAGCCTGACAGACCTGTCGTTCCCATTTATGGTTGCAAAGCTATGATGGGACACTGATGCTCTTCAGGGGAGGGATTTATTTAGCAAACTGTCAATTGTTTGGATTTCATGGAACAGAGTGTTTTGTTGATTTTTATTACATAAACTAGTAGGCTGTGTAGATATAAATGACCAGTTATATGTGCATAAGAGCACAGATGTGGCGTCTTTGTTCTACAGCAGCCTGGTGTAGTTGTGGATGATTTAATCAAGTTAGCCATTGTGGCTCTGGCATGCATAACTGGTTTGTCACTCAAATAAGAGACTTTAGATGGAGAACATACCTGTCACCTTCAGATAGCTGTAAAGGGAGTTGATCAGCTGAACGTGAAAGAGGACGAGAGATGCTGATAAGAATAGACGTAAATCTTTACTCTGCCCTCCTGGCATTGTTGCCATAATGGCTATGAAATTGTGTTTTTGCTGTGCATTTAGATGTGTCTACAGGTTGATAAATGTGAAGTAAAAATGAAACTGACAAGCTAAATATACACTGAAAAGCTTTGCATTATTTTGGAGGGTTTAATGTGAGCTGGTTTCCGCCCATTAGAGTAAAGAAAACAGCACAGAACACAGATGCAGCATGTGTGTTGACCCGTTGGACTGGACATGGCAGGATGGCAGTGCATGCTGCAAAACACAGTCGGTACAGACACCAAAATTGTAGTGAATTGTCAGTGATGCACCCCCTGCTGCGCTGCTCTTCTACTTCGGCACATGGTGAGTCACCAAAATGGCAAACAGCCGCAGGCGGGGGGAAAAATGCCACGTCAGCGGTGCAAAGCTGTGCCTTGTGCAATATATAACCGACTAAAATAAAATAGAGTCCTCAACCAACAAAAAACTTTGATAAGTAGCTGATAATGAGTCCAGCTTCTCAAGATGTCGGCTTTACATCATCATTTTTGGTCAAGATGCTTTTTAAACCACTCCTTACACTTATGAAGCAGTAGATTGGTTAAATGTATTGTGTCTGTTTCCTTTCATTTCATTTCATTTCATTTATTTGTTTATTTGAAAAGGGACAATGTACACTGATTGAACATTCTGAAACAAATGTAAGTGTACCTTAGTTAGCCACGTATGTTCCCTGACTGCTTTTGCTGTCAGGTAGCATCTAGATTAATACCAGCCTAAACATACTGTTAGGAACTAATTTTCTTCTTCAATTAATTAACTCTAACTGCCAAATTATTTTGACTGTGAGGTTGTGATCATCTTTAAACTATATTAAGAAATAATTCAAAAAGAGAAGGAGAAAATTGGTCCAGTCAGAGGGTAATTGTATTTGGAGATCCTGCAACTGATATGAGGCTGAAATGAGAAGAAGGTTTTATTAAAAAGAGCACTCTGTGATCCTGAAAATGAGTATTAAGTTTGCACATCTCACTTTCACCTCTAAAAACAAGTCACGTATTTTAATTTCTTGTTTATTACCTTTATTTGTTACATTCTGTATAAGTGCCAAAGGGATGTCCTCGTAGCCTGGCTGTGTTAAAAAAAAGCCTGAGCGCTACGCCCAGAGAGGTGCGTTGCTGTCAGTGTCTTCTGCTTGACATGCAGAAGGCGGATGATGGAAGGAAACTGGGGAAATTTAGCCCAAGCAATCCTCGATCACAAATTCAGTGAATCATTAATGTATCATATTGCAGTCAAGAATACTTTCCATTTCAATTTGTTTTTATTTAGACACCTCGTTGCATGTGAAAATAATCGCACAAATAACCACAAACAGAAATAATCATATTCATAACTACAGGAGTGAGGTAGATTGAAGGAGGTGCTGTGTTATGTTATTGGCAGACCTGAAGTGAAAAGTCTGCTTTCACCTTGTATTGCTTTCCATTTCATCACTTATTTGCCTTATTTTTGTGCAGCCTTATTTAAAATCTATATCTGTACAATAGCAAGCTGTAAACTGTGAACACTTTTGAAGAATGTGCCGTGTGTAAACAGAGTGGACACAAGTAACTTATGCTGGCAGTAAAATGTTAGTTGTGATGGAGGGTACCCACACACCATCCTCACCACCACAACTACCCACACCATTTTTCTGCCCTGGTACCTCTCATGGCAAAAAGTCTTGCAAGACCTCACCTGTCCGTTAAATGTTGGCTAAAACACAAATATATGCAGACTCATGTGCACACTGATGATGCACAGTGAAGTGACAGAAGGACAATGTCACTGTTTGCAGCTGTTCAAACATGTCATCTACTCTCTCTTGTTGGGAGCTTCCCATATAATTACACAGCTGTCACACTGTAATCACACTAATGTCTGGTGAATCACAAGGAAATAGCACGGGCCACTCACTCATTAGGAGGCATGCCTGCTCTTCATCTGCCTTGTGTTTGTTTTATAAACCTAGAGTGATAATCCCTTTGTCTGGGATGGGATGAAAAATCATCGCTGGCATTCTGAAGAGAGGTAAATGTGAACACAGCCACTGCCAGTGACAGCTTGTGCGAGATCACACCAATGAAAAAGATGTTAGCGTAAGGATCAGCAGTTCTATGCAAGATGTCTGCTGGGGATTGTTAATCTTATGAATTAAACTGTGGTCATGTTGAGTTAGTGCAGTGTCCACTTTTTGATGGTCGGGAGACGTCGCGCAGTTCAAGCATGAAAGAAGAGAGCTGTCAAGTTGTATTGATTAAATGCCAGACGATGTGACAAGTTCAAAGGGAGGACAGTTTGATGTCATATGACAAATCACAAACAGTCTGATACCCACTGTGTGAAACCCCGGAATAAAATTAATTGGAAATATATTACGATGGCTTTAAAGCCCTCACACAGTCATTTACTTTTCTTGATTAGACCTCTGGACTGCATGGGTGTATACAGAACAGGACTCCAGGGTGCACCAGTACGCCTGAAATTTTGCAGGAGTTATTAAAAATAAAAAATGTACAAAAACATTTTAAATAAACACCAACTGGGTGTGCAGACATTTGCCACAAATTATAAGCATATTTTTGTAAACCTGAAAGGCCCAGACATCATCGGCGTAGGTAACAGTTCCACCCTGTTCCTGGTCCTCAGATGCCTAATCCTCACCCAGCCAGCAGATATAGCCTCATCTGACTCCAGAGCCAGAGCCTACTACATCCAAAAAGCCAAAACATGTGCCTTTCGCAAAGAATGGCGTGTCCAATTTATGTGGCTCAGATATGTTAAAACAGTCAACATTATGCATTACATATATTGCCAAAGCATGATGGGGAAAACTGCTTTTGCTGTCGGAGCACTGACGTTCCAAATTCAGAGAAACACGCCCTGTGCCGTGACATGTGCAGACCGATCCCCCGAGTGGCAAACTGAAGCAGTTGTGATGAAAGAAATGTTATGAAACAAACAAAATTTTAGTCCATCAAAGATTACATTTATCTGCACATTTATATCATTTATTAAGAAAATACTAATGTGTATGCGAACTGACATAAAAGGTAATGCTTAAAATGTATTATTGGGTGCACCTAAATTATGTGCTGTTGCATCCATGAAAAAGTTCCAGCACCAGTGCCACCAGTGTCAAAAGTTAGTCTGGAGCCCTGCAGAATGTTGCTTAAGTGCCATCTCTCTCACTTTCCTGAATGATGTACACTTGTCATATTGTTAGCACATAGAGTATAGTGACATGTGTATGCCTGTATAGCCTAATTTTTGCACAGCTTTCTAATCAAGGGTGTGCTAAAACACTCACAATTATTCTGGAGACTGATGTGAATTAACTGTAAATACTTCATTACAAACTTCAAAGGGGAGGATTATTTCATGTGACTTGAGCATGCTATGTGTTCTGCTGAACACTGGGAAGAGAAAAAAGTTTAGAAAAAGTTGGACACTTGTGAAAGGAGGGTGCTAAATAGATTCTCTTTGTCCAGAGGAAAAAATGGAATATTGGACAAAAAAGCAAAGAGAGAATTAGCAAATCAAGGTTGACTAAGTTCATCTGAAATATAAATGTTCTTAATTTCAGTGTTTGATATACAGGACACTGGAGGTTATTGTGACACGGATGTTCAATTATCTAGTTTCTAAAAAAAAAACTTTATTTATTTAATCTAAAACCTCAACACAAAAAACAGCATGAAAAGCTAAACATGAGTGAGGTACATGCCTGTAAAACTATAATGCTGATGCTTAAAACACCTTGGTGAAGTCTTAATACGCTGCATTTCTACAGTTCAACTTTTATCTATACATGATGTGATATCTTTCTATCATTGATTGGTTAAAAACAAAAACGCATATTCAGACTAGTGAGAGTGAAAATACAAAAATAACCATACAACTGCTCACTATGTATTCAGTTTGCAGATGGACTCTGTGCCAGTGGCGATGCAGAGAATGGAGATATTTTTGATGGTCTTACTCCGAGAATTTTCTGCAGAAGAAAGGATTAAACGATGGTGAGGTTTTAAGGCCACATACCTTCAGGGCTTCTAAGAAGTTAATCAAATGTGGAAGTTTATTTACGTGCCCTGGTGTGATGCATGCATTTGGAATGGCAATGCAGTCACTCTAAACAACCCATGGCTGTATGAGTGCAACTTAGTTTTTACAGCTGATATTCCCCATACATTTGTATAATTTCACTCCTCAACATAGAAAAAAAGCATATTCTTCAAAGGGGGTTGTATAAATTGATTGGGTAAGAGCTCTTTCTATTCCCCAACCACAGCAATGTGAACACCATTGCTATGCATCAGAAATAGACCTTCTTTACAGAAGTACGGAGGGAGGAAGTGGGGGGTAGAGTAGAGGAAAAAATGCATGTATTCAAACTGGAGGCCTCGCTGAATTGATGGGCACCAGGCGTGGAGCTTTTCTGCAGGGAAATCATTTGCATAATGGGAAAGTGGTTGGAGTTGGAGCTGAGAGCTCTCCTCTTGTGGGGACAGTCAGTGAAGTGGAAGGAGAGAGTTCCTATCAGATAGACGACCACTACCAAGTGCTCGAAGAGAGCGAGATGTACGCCGGTGATATGCTCTTTTGCTTCCTGTCACCTGCCCATTTCATCTGCAAAACAATTTACCAACAATCTCTCAGACATCCGCAGCCAATATGCACTCGTGAATTTGCCCCGGCTTCATTCCACAAATGAATCTTGCATGGTAGTTTCAAGTCATCTTGCTCTGATAAAAAGAAGGCAGATTGTTTTGAAACTGAAATTCAGCCAAATTTAATTTTGTACACTGCATCTGTGGAACCTTAAGCGAGCTTAAGCTTCAATCAAACATGCAGGCTCACTCTATTATACCGTACAACACTGCTCACACTTCATGTTCATTCAACCACAGGTCACAATAGTGACTTGTAGCCATTCCTGCTTTAATAAATACATGAGACCCCACATTTAGAAAAAGTACATTGCTGTATTATATGGCTAATATTTGTGCACATACAATCAAGTGGTGCTTATGAAAGGTATGGTGGATATGGAGGACAAAAAAACCGCATCACTGAGATTGTGTCTTACTGTATGATTTATAGGTCTTTAGCTTTTTTATGGAGTCTTATGATGTATGTGTGCAGTTACCAGAAAGGTGGTATGTAGTGTAGGCTAGGAATTGAGGATCGAAGTGAATGATGTTTCAGTCATACATTTTTCAAAGGTTTTGGAGGTGCTTGGTGGTTCGCTGTTGCCTGAAAAGAATATCAACAACAGCTCTGCAGATGCAGGAAGGAAAATAGCAGAAGAGCATACTGTCCCTGGACCTGTAGAAAGTTAAAAAAAAAACTGCTGCTCACAGTATTTCTTGTAGTGTGACACACATAATGCAAAGCATTTCGGGATTTGAATCCAAAACTGTGATGTCCACTATTTTACTAATGTAGTACCTTACCTTATAAAATATTGGCATTCAAGTGTTGAGCACTGAATATTAATGATGCAAACCCTGCCAGCTAGTTGAGGCAGAAAACTCGAGTAGTGCTGCATCCTGAATTAGCTCATGCTTTAAGCTGAGCTTATACATTGTCAGCGCCTATTTGTCAACACCTGCTGGGCAGTCTATTTAAAATGTCAAACTTGCCATTCGTTATGTGCAGCTGCTATTCCTTCTGCTTAATCCTCACCTCACCTGACTTTTATAATGTATTCATTATCCGAGATGTGTTGTGTTTTTATGCTTGTGTTTATAAGCTATAAATGCTTTCGGTATGTGAACTAGTGATAGTTTGGCTGTGATTGCTATAGCCTGAACGTAGAAGTATATTTTGAAATATGGATGAGATGCCGACATACTGCTTGTTGTCACCTTGATGACAAGCCCATTCACTCAGCTTGCAGCATGCTGTTGTTACACAGTGGCTGGGTACATTTAATGGCTCTGAATAGTTAAGCATTCTCTTTACAGAGGCCGCTGCTGCAGCTTTTTAGCTGCATTCTGGTGTTAGGGAATGACTTGCTGTCGATTGAATGAAAAAAAAAAGCTAAGTTCATTTGACCGGAGCGCTCCAGTTTGTTTCCTAATGCCTGTTTTAATCAGTGGGGGGCTGGTTCGCCATCGTTAATCAACACAATTACTTTCAACCCAAAGTCCTGACTGCTCACTAACAAATGGACTACATAGGCTGGGCTACAGGTGCTGAATATAATGTTGCTTGTAATTTGCTGCCTTCCTCTGGATATCAGGTTAACTCTTTGGCATTCACATTAAGGGCAGAAGCTGAATATCTGAGTCTTCTGAAATGGCATTGATGTTTATAGCTCAAGTTTTGGGCATCCTTAATGGGAAAAGCTTGACTTTTGAAGGTTTATGGTTTGCTCCAAGTGCAACAAGCACCTCTTTATTGAATCACTTCATTTATGGCGGCATCTTCATTTGTCATTCCTCTCAAGCAATATTCGAAACTGATCTGCCAACAGAAAAGCTCTGAAAATGTCCAAATAGATATATATGGATTTTTAGCATTGCTATCAAACAGGACTACAATAAGGTGGGGCAGCAAAGAGAGCAGCACAGCTAAGGTCTATTACTCCGGCAGCGTAGTACTTGCTGCGCTAGTGAATGCTACAGTGCCAATGTTCATACAGTGAAGTAACATGCATCCACTTAAACAGTGTGGCTCATTGATGTGTTTTTGGACAACAAGGAGGTCTATGGGACAGAGGAACAAACTCTATCAGGTCCCGGCTGCACTATATAAATTCATGTTGTCTTTGGTCTTTAATGGGATTTGTTGGCAATAACAAATATAAACAATATCAGTAGCTATATCTTTGCATAATATAGAGAAATGTCATAACACAGAATTCAATTTTCCATGTAAAATATATGCCCAAACTACACATGGCACGTCATGCACTCCAAATTACTCTAGCTCCACTGCTGTGTGTAACTGCAGGGATTTGAGCAGTATTCACATTCAAAACACGTTGTGTGAGCCTTTTTCTAAAAAGGAATCCATTGCCTTCAACAAGAGTGAGTGTTAAATACTATGTGTAAATACTAATGTTCAATTCATGTCCAAAGCAGAAAGAAATGCCACTTACATATAGGAGGCTTGCCATTTAGAATTAAATGCCAATGTGTATTTAACAAATAAATTAAAAGAATATATATTTTTAGCTTTACAGCAATGGCCTTTTTTTTTTAATTTGTCAAATAATATATTTTTAGATTGCACCCTCCATAAAGTATATGCACCTGCAGAGTCATTTTACGCATCATAACAGGAAATGTCAGATTAACAACACAGACGGCAGACACACTGCTGACTAACGCAGAAAGAAAATCATAGTGATGAAGGCAATGAAAACAACAGTACAATACCTTATGCACTGAAGTGGTATAATATTGTTTAATTACAGAAAGTAATAGGTGAATAATAAACGTTATATATCCAGATTATTTTTTGCAGTTACACCTACGGTTCAGCAACCACATATGTTGTTTGTTATGTGTGTACTTTAAAAGTTCAAACCACACTGATGCTCATGTATGTTTCAGTGATAGTCTAAACATCACCCCATCACACATTTAGAGTGATTATTTTGTACATGTAGCATCTACATGCGCTGAAAGGGAAGTGCGTTCAGTCTATTGTCAGCGTATGTCAGTAGGGGTCGTCAATAAAAACTGAAATGGCTGTAAAACTAAGTAGCCATTTTACAGTGACATTAAACAACGCAGCCCAGATAGCATGAATGTTTGGCCCAAATGTTGCCCACATCTGCATTTCTCTTATGGCCCACATTTGGCCTTGAATGACAGTGTTGCCTTGGGGTGGAGTGTTCACCTTATATGGGCCAGATTTCAGGTGTGTTGTGGACCAAATCTGGGCCAAATAAATGTACCATATGTTCACTTCACATGGGCCATTTGTTTGGCATGGTGTGAGCTAGGTCTGGTCTAAATCACTTGCCGTTACTCAAGTCCAGCCTGGCTCATGGCATTTGGGCCACATTTGGCCATAACTGAGCGCTAAGTGCCAAAGTGGCCCAGATTAGACCCACACGTGTTTGCTATCTGGGAGATCTGTATGCTTACAAAAATATATGTCACTTACGTATGCAACTGGCTTGTCTTATAACAGGATCAGCTGTGGTACTATTTATAGAAAGGCAGCCCCAGTTTGAGTTGCCATTGCTACTCATTGTACTGTGTTCAGCTGTCGCAGTGTTTCCTTGAGACTGGACATGATGTGGTCTAATTAGAGTCTACAGTTTTTCTCAGGTGACTTAAAAACTTATAACTTATAAATTATTCAATTAATCATTACTTTACAATTTTTCACCAGCAAAAGTAATTTGTAACAATACGTAGTGTTTCTCAGCTCCATCAAAGGTGCCTTTAAACAATTCCAAATCCTCCAAACCCACACGTCACATTTTCTGTGTTTAAGTTTAGAAAAAGAAAACAAGGAATTATGACTGCCAGTCTACAGTTTGATATTTACTGACCGTTGACCACTAGCTGTAGCCCAGGTGACTCTTGAATTACCAAAGGCTAAGACAACACAACATGCTGATAAGACAAATTCTGAGCTACTGGAAGGAGTATTCTTCCTCATTTGGCTAGAGAAGGCTAGCATAAAAACAATACAAAAATGTACTTACGCTTGGCTAAAGTGGAAAAGTTGGTGTATTGATAAAAGCATAAGTGCAATGGAAGCTGCATGAATAGATGATTATGTACATGCAGCACGTGACTTACACATCCAGAAGCACAGGACACCAAAAAAGAGCGGCAGATGAAAACATTTACATTGTTTTTCACAGCTTGAGGCTTGACTGGTTCTCTTTTAATAATGTCATGTCGTTGTGCTTCTTCTTCTGCAATCCTTTCATAGCACCTGAATGTAGGATTAGCCCCATCAACTGTTTATGGAGGCACCCGACTTATAATATTCGCATAGGAGTAGTGGATGGAACCATGTACGAATCCACATCCTTTTTGCCAGTTTTTGGGAAATTCATTTAAAATTAGAGTTGCAGGGGGTGCCGGCTAGCTGAGTTGGTAGAGTGCGTGCCCCATGTATGAAGGCTGAGTCAATAGGTGCATTCGACTGCAAGGAAAAATATTTTGAAAATAGTGTGCTGCATTTGAATGGAGACCTACCTATAGTACAATAATACTCAGTAATGCTTTACTGTCCAACACTATTGGAGAATCTCTGATTCTGTTTTATCATATTGTTGCTGGGGCGGCTGTAGCTCAGCAGATGGAGTGGATTGTCCACTTATCACAGTGTCACATTTCGTGTAACCTTGGGCAAGACACTCAACCCCAAATGGCTCCTGAGGGTTACGGTGGCACATCGCATAGAAACTCATTGCCATTGGTGCTTGAGTGTGAATGTGTGTGAATGACTGAGAGGCAAAACTGTAACTGTATAAATGCAGCCTTGTCAGTTTGCACCTGTAGCCATTAGTCTTTTAAAATTCCAACCAATGCAGAAACCCATAACTTTCTCACAAACAACAGCAGAAATTATGCAATTGCAACCAGCTCACCACTGGAGAGGAAGACAGAATGAGGATAAAGTTCAAGTTTTTGGCTTTAAATAAGATTTTTTTTTACCACCACACGGAGACCAGAGGTTACACAACAGCATCCTTATATCAAGTGGGGATTCTGTGTCTTGCTGAAGGACAAACCAGTTTCCTGAGACACAAGCTTGTTTTGAGCTCATACTGATTTTGGAGGAAAACAAATGTTTTTCTGAAAACTAAAAACTTGTAAACTGATTTCAAAAGGACATTGGACTAAAGTTCAAAAATCAAAAAGCATTAGCTTTTTGTAAGCTGTTCCTATAGCTCCATTCATTTAATTTAAGGTCTTGCTCTCTCCTTAGAGAGAGAGGGGGGCAAGAGAGGGAGGGAGAGAGATAGAAGGATACTGTATATATTCTGACCAATACATGACCACAGAAGTAGTACAGTAGTACAAGTGTTAATTCACCACTTACTTTCCTCAATTGCCACATAAGAGATTTGGAGTCTAATGATTTCTGCTGCAGCAGAATAATAGGATCTTTCTTCACGCCACCCTTTGAAGTCAAAAAGCCAGATCGTCAGGGTAAAGACTGCCACTTATGATGTGCCTTAGGTACAAATGAGAGGCATTAGTTTGCTGGACCCTTGCATGAATATCAATAGCTTGGTCCATGGAGTGGCCTTCACCACGCCACTCACGTGCTATTTCCTCTTATGGACAGAGTGTTTTCATTCCACATAGCCTAGGTTTTTGGATTTTTTTGGTACCAGTAGTATGAAAAGTAGTAGTTTATCCATTTATTTTGCTTCCCTTCATTATTGTAACGATTCTTATGATTATAAAATCACAATAACAGTGAAATCTCCTTGTCACAATAAATAAATCAAAATGAGAAGCACCTTAAGGTTGTCTGAATTTTTGATTCAGTAATTCCTAAAGCTACCTGCTCTAAATTATAGAGAGGTTTATTTACAATTCTAAGCACATT
This sequence comes from Micropterus salmoides, assembly GCF_014851395.1. Classification (NCBI taxonomy): domain Eukaryota; kingdom Metazoa; phylum Chordata; class Actinopteri; order Centrarchiformes; family Centrarchidae; genus Micropterus; species Micropterus salmoides. Next base: position 10,697,872 of record NW_024040928.1, read on the forward strand.
TTTATTTCTAAACTGTTAGAAGATCTTTGCATTATGTTCATTACTAAAGGGAGGCTATGTAATAATTGCTTACATTCCTGTGAACAATGTTTGAATGTGCTATGATTGAATCAATCAGTAAATCATGAGTCATTACATTAGTGATGTTTTCAACACAGAATCTAAGATGCACTTTCTTTATATGTATATTATGTACTGCTGACTGATTAACCACATTAAATAAATATCTATTTGAGTGAAGACAACACACTAATCACATGCATTCTCAGTTTTCTAGTGTATCACTTGTAATGATGAGCATACATAAACATAATACTAAATAACTTCAAACAACATTTCTGTAATTTATTACATTTCTGGCCAGATTTTAGTGGCGCATCTCCAGGTCATTAACAGTCATGCAGAAGCAAATACTACTGTCTGCAAACATAAAAACTGTAGTGTTATGATCCTAAATGCTATATTGATTTTCTATCTGGAATGCCTGATACTTATAGTACCTTGTAATACAGCATAAAGTTTTCCCGACTGTTTCAAGATTACATTTCAAAACCTGTGTCAAAACACAAAAACACTGTGGTGACTCGATTTGAAGCCTCATACATCATATCTCCACATGACAGTATGCATTGCAGCGTTTAATTGTGCCACCAGACACAAGCACAGTGTGTATATATGCACAAACTGTATCTAAAACTATTGTGCCATTACTGAAAGTAGCCCAAGATAGGGTTCTGCACTGAACTATAATAAAACTTTAATAATTTACATGATAATATATGTCATATGATTGCCTTGAAAAACCACTGCACATGAAAACAGCTAGTGAATACATTTATTTACATTACAGCTTTTCATGAGCTACTTTGCACCAGTAACAGCCTTAAAATAATCAACACACGCATGCACTGTTAAAACCTTTATAGGCCTGCGTGTTGCACATGACAGCTATAATACCAGTGATGGAGTTTATTGTCATACACATTTTCGTTTTGCTTTCCCCCCTCTAAAAGCAGGTCAAAGAGCACAGTCAGGTAGAAAGGAACACCCACAGAGCACGCAGGGACTTAAGTGTGTTTCACAAAGGACACATGGGCTCCAAACTAAATCTCCCTGCTCACCGCACGACTCCAGACTAAAGCTTTTTCAAGCCTTTGTTTTTCCCCATCGCTAATTTCGGTTTAATTTCATGCTATTAAGCAGAGAGAGACGCAGCAAAAGACAGATGGGATAAGATGCAATGGTCACAAGGTGGATTTGAACAGATGAGGCTTGGGGCTTGAGCCTGCTAGTGCACCTGGACAGCTTACAGTATGATCACGACCAACCACTGCGATGAATGCAATGACAAGCTAAAAGACTGGGCTAGATGTTTATTCATATTTTTCCGTCTGTTCTACAGCAGGGACATTTGTATTCTTGAGTCTGATCTGGCTTTACACGCAACCTCTCTCTAGCATAAAAACAATTGCATGCCAGCACTAACTTTTTTCTGATAATTCCACTTTTTATATTATTTCTTGCGGTCTGGTAATGGAGATTGAATAGAAATATGAGACAGGCAAAGCCTCTCTGTGCCCCCTCCCTACCTCCTTCAACATTTCAGTCCACCAGCATTAATTTAATGCTTCGTCTATCTAATATTGTAATCCTATACAATTTTCTGCTATTGTAATTTTGCCCATCATCACCTCTGAGTCATGAAGCGCAGACCCACGAGTCTATATTCCCACAGACTAAAACTCCAGCAGACTCCACTCTCTCTTTTCATTTATACAGCTGCAAACTTTGAGCCAGTGTGTCTGTATATGGGTGTGTATGTGTATCTGGGTGGAAAGATCAGGCTGGTTGAAGTTCAGTGTGTTGTGAATGATGCCTGATTCCATCCCCAGAGACGTAAAGGGTATAGTCTTATGTCACAACTGCACAGACAGAAAATTCACACATATACATACAACACTTTCTCTGGCAGCACTTCCCGTCCCTCAGGAACTGGCTACATGAGAATAAGTAAGTGTGAATGTTTGTTTGAGTGTGTGCATGTGTGCATGCATGCACGCATGCATGCGTTGGGAGGTTAAGGTTGAAATGGAGATATTCGACAGCAAACCAAGCCAGAGCACAAACTGAGTGTTCTGGTATAACTGGGAACGGTGGCAAAATGCCATATCAGAGCTAGACACTCCTGGTTTTCCAGCTGGATGAATTAACTGGAATCTGTCTTTTTTTTTATGGAAATAGGCCACAAATTACCACCTGAGATGAGCTCTGAGCCAGCGAGCCAGGATGCAGCCTCCCGACTTTTAATATGCATTAGATAACCTGATTGTGACATTTTATTAATAGGGAAACTGTGGCACAGGGACACAGAATTATTTATTTAATCACTGTTACATTACTGTAAGTGATTGTGTATCAAATGAAAAAATGACACAATAATCTAATTTCTGTGACAACGGCATATTAATGCATGTCAGAGAGAAAGAAGCCATTATTATGGCCTGTGCATATTCTGCCAGCGGGTTTGCATGTGGCTGTGCTGCCCTTGAGGGAATCAATTGCATGGCACTGATATTCCTTTTGCACAAACAGAGTAGCACAAAAACTAAAGTATGCCTTTAGTGCCTCAACAATATAAACTTATACCTCTCTGCTAATTTAAATCAATAACAGTTGAGTTAATGAACAAGTGTTTTGACATTGAAAAAACATTGTGTACAATGATTTGTGTATCCTTGATGGTAATAGGTTGTAACCAAAGGTAAATTCTTTTGTGAATTCAGGGAGAAGGTTTTGACTGTCCTCTGTAATTGTGAGCAGAAAAGGCTGCACATTTAAAGCTGCAGGATGTTTTTACACCACATGCCACCTGTGGTACTGCCCACTGCTACAAGGCTCCAAAGCTTTTTGGAAACACTGAAACATTGTTTTCCCAATGCGATAACTTCAGCATCCCCACTAATGTGATGAGATTTGTTAAGACCCCCTTTGTCAGGATTCTGCAAAGACAGAAGCAATTGATTCAATCTGTAAACGCTTTCTGTGCTTGCTTACCACTGTGGTGGTGAGATCCGAAAGATTTAGTTTGAATTTTAATGTTGTTTTATGCAATATTGCCTCCCTGTTCTTAAACAATAAAACTCTGTTCCTGTTTCACCTCCGACTACACCCAAAATCTCTCATGGATGCTCTGTCACTCTTGTAACCACTCCCACCAGTGTCATCACAGTGTACTGACACACCTGGAGTATACGTCAAATAAGAGAGTTCCGACACTCTTTGATCTCGCCGCTACGTGGTCAGGTGGTTCGTGTAGCTCTCCATAGTTCCAAACGACTCAGCGCTGTCAACCAGTTTGAATGGGTTTAGGCGGGACGGACACCAGCAGCAGCTATATTTACAGCAATTATTGGTAAACATTAACAAAATATGACACTGATTACTGAGTTTAAACTTACATTACATAGACACAGATTTAATCAGTTTTGTGTTTAATTTTGGTAGGAAAAGGGGCTGTTCCCATTACGTAACGTTACACATTACAGCAGCGACTTAATTTGCAGCAATTTTCGGTAAATATTAATGCATAATGTGCATTGATTACGACGTTGACTACACTTATAGTTAGTGTATTCTATCCTGGGAGTGATGGACAGACAGCGTTCACAGTGTGGTCTGTTGAAATGTAACTAGAGAGATGGTTACTGAATGAATTAACTACACTCCTAAATACGATCCATAACATTACTGTTAACTGGGGATTCATTTCAGTATGGCTAATGTACCCTTTCACCCTTCCCCAAACAGAGGCTAAACTATTAACCAGGACACAGACACATTCTGACTGATCCGTCCACACCGCCTGCTGCCAGGGAGAGACCTTGCTGATGCAGTAGCTCTACCTTGTGTCTGGCTGCTGTGCTTTCTCTTGCCAGTAAACTGAGTTAGGCTGTTTCACTCAATCATCCTTTTTCCACCTACATATTGAATATATGATCATTAGCACCTGTTTTGTTTGTTTTATCACATGATGATATGCCTTACAAAATCCACAAGTTCCACCAAACTTTAATTTTCTTTCTGTCCATTCAGTTTGTATTTTATGTCCATTTGTATACTGTGTATTTTGATGCTTTGGAAACACTGTTCTTGAAACCTTCAAGCCAATAAATCCCTTAAATTGAATTACATTTTTTGTTTAATATTTGAGGGAAGGGGGGCTGCTACCATAAGGTATACATTACAGTATGGATATATTTTTTTCTCATGCTTCTATTGTCATAATTACTGACATTCTCATGTTATGTTAAGACACATTCACATACACATGCACAACAAGTAAATATCAATGAATGCCAGAAGCTGTTTAGTTTAAGTCAAGAAAGAAGTTTTGGTAAACAGTGCAAAATATACAAGGCAACCAATTGCATTCAACAATACATTTTATTATATTTATATCCAGGGAGGAGGTAAGTTTTCCTTGAATGTGATGTCTTCAAAGAAACTTTTTTTAATTCTCACATCCTGCAAGACCAGACAGGAGGCTATATTCATGCCGGATGTCCCACATCTGGTTCAGAACTTGAAGAGCGCCCTGGTTGGTGGACATTTCTGCAAGCTCCAGCAGCCTGGCCATCGCTCCACTCTCTGCTCAAAATCAGTCCTGCTGAAAACAAACAAAACAACAACAACACACACATATAGTTGATTTTGAACGGCCTTGCAAATTAAATCTCAGCTGTTTGACAGCTGGAACTTGAGGCTTGCTTTATCTAGGTATAGATATATCAGGTGTTCATACACAAACGCCTATTCATACATTCCTTACACACAAGAGACTGTTAGTTTAAAGTTCAATGTGTCACCAGCAGTGTACATGTCCTACTTTCATCATAATTCTGAATCACTACAGTATCATGTTTCTACCTTTATTAGTCACAGGGAGCCATTAACATGAGTTGTGTGCAAAATAATTCGTTGTATTCTATCTAACAGATGTCCAAAATATGACCTCGGTCATCATATGCCACTGATCTTATCACCCGTCACTGATGCACTGTCTAACATTGTGTGTAATGACTGAATTAATCAAGGAACAACCTCGCTGGATACAACTAGCCATGTTATCTAGCTGAGATAATAGCTAACTTACTGTTCATCGTAATCACGTGTAACGTTACTACTACCGCGGCAACTAAGTGCTGCTATACTGAGTTACAACAAATCTAATAACCAAAGATAAACGATGTATGCTAACTAACTAATAACTTTACATTTGAGGTAAATATTGGCAAACTGACATTTGTATGGTTACGTTAGCTGGTTAAGTGTTAACGTTACTCACGTTAATGTTAGCTGCAATTATATAATCTAATAGTTAATATCTTCCTATAAACCTTGACTAAAGCTGGCTACATAAAATACCACTATTGACTAGATTCATGAGAGGACAGATAATGAGTTAAAATGTCAACAAATGCAGTAATTTCATCAACGTACCAGGCAGCATACCTAGAAACACTGAAATGAATGGGACTCTATCGGGAACTATCGGCTGCCCCATGACGCGCGTTACTTCCGCATTCCACAGATCCAACAGAAGTCAATGGGAGTGTCATAACTCTCTTATTTAACGGCCCTGACTTCTACTAAGTTAAACCACTGGAGATCAGAACACAATACTTTGGTTGTTAAGGTGTACTTTAACTAGAGGAGAAGAATGGATAAACTGCAAAGCATTTGCAAAATTATTTCAAGAAATAAAACCTTTGAGAAGAATTAGACCTTTCTATTTTTTGGTATAATATGTGGTACAGTGTGAATTTCCTAGCTCCACTGGGACAGAATAAAAGCCCCCCTGGACCACCACTGTACACTATAATGTTCTTTACTATTGCTGAACATAATTTAACTCTTGAACAAGGAAATGAATATTGCAAGTTAAACAAAATGGTTTAATTTGATTTGAATTCAGCCCCGGGATCAATTCAATGGGTTTCCTCTAAATGTATTCAAAATCATACATACACTGCCACAGTAATTTAGCAGTCTCTTATTGGTCGTTTGAAAGAGCAGTCGGAAAAAACTCTGCTGCCCGTCTCACTATCTACCTGTTACAATGAAGTTCAGCAAAGAAGTAGAAAACAACAACAATATGGTATCCAGCTCATCATACTCTATACTGGCTGCTGGGCAGGAGAGGTTTAAAAAAGAAATAAAGAAATAAAAATTAAGAAGTAGAGAACGGGCCAATCCTGTTTCACACTACACAACTTGCCATCTTGTGACGGGAGTCTTGAAGTCGTTGTGGCGTTCACACTACTTGTGCTGACAGCGGCTCTGTCACCTGACGCAGGTCTCCAAACCACATTTGATCAAGAAAACACATGTGAAATGTGAAACACCAAATGAGCGATCCTGAACACGAAACAGCTGTTGTTGTTATAAAGATAGCACTTATAAAGACAAAGAATATGGGTGAAAGGATGGATTAGCACACGCAGGTAGCAGGGATTGTCTGAGCTACAGAGAGCTGGAGGTGAGTTAAAAGGTGCAGCTCCCGGGCACCCATTTAACTCATGACTGAGGTTACAACTCACGGCCCAAAAAGGAGAACAAACTTACGTGTGCACATTTTCAGCTGAGGACTGCCGCTTACTTTGGCTTCAACTCAACAATAAATCATGATTTCAGTTAAATGCTAAAGTTGCTGTTACTGTTACCTTGTCTGTGGTCCGCTGGCAGAACACCGGGTGCTTTCTGATCAGGTGCCTTCGTGATGTTGCCATGGTGACATAAGTTTTCGTTTTACGGTAGATGGTAACATTACAGAGTTGTTGTTTTCTTTTAGCTTGAAATAATCCCATACACTGGACACTTTCTTCTTTGTCTCTGCTATTTTCTGTCTTCCTCCACTTTGCAAACAGCACCATTATAATCAGGTCGTGTCCACAGCCTAATCGCGATGTGCGACTGTAATAAATGTCCGTGCGAAACAGTGTGCTGTATAGTTATATGGATTATTAATCTATTTAATCGATGAATTGTTTCAGCCCTAAACTCCCCACACACACACACACACTTTTTTAGATTCAGCGAAACACAGCAGTAGCTCTCTAGCATCTGATAGTGTTAATATTGTGTCTAATTGATTAGTGCTTATTTACATTCATTTGATTGCAAATTCTGCCTAGCTGATGTGACATCAGCATACGCTGGGATAATAAGTGGACCCACTCTTGAGTCCCAGACAGTTTGTGACTAGAAACGCTACTGGTCAAGTTTTTTGATTTTTGAAAAACAAATACTGTATCTGGCCCCATTTCTCTGATGTATTTTCTAGCTGAATTTTATATACTGAGCTAAACGGATTATCCTGTGGTGTTACATTGCGATATTCACAGGTGAAAATGTGCAAATTAAGAAAATTATGTTGAGGATTGAGAAGTGTGAGATGACTATCTAATCTCTTCGACGTGCAGGCATATGCTGATGCGTCTCACACACAGTGCACACTCAAAACATCCGTCTAAACACACTTATACACACGCACAGGCTTTCTTCATATGAACGGTTTCACAGCTGGCAAAAGTAAATTGTCGGCCCAGATTCAAACAGGGTTATTATGTTGAGGCTGAGGAAAGTTCATCCTTCAGATGTTATTTACCACTTCTTCTGAGATCACAGAGGAGAGCGATAAGAGAACGTGTTGCAAAGTTGTTTTTGCCCCCTCTGCAGAAAAGTTATTCTTTGCAGGCAGTTGTTTGTTGTTAAATATTCTATGAAATCAGCTTGTGCGCATTCGATTGCAACAACAAATGTGATTAGGATTCAGGTGCTCTCCCTCTGCTCCTGACACACACAAACGCAGTCTACCATGCAGACAGCCCTTGCTCTCTCCTTGTTTCCAATTCAAATGGAAATTGTGTGGAGTGTAAATGGCACAAGAAGAGGCTTCATTAATGCTACAGGTTGATGACACTCTCTGATATCAATAATCAATCATGATACTCCATGCTACGATCTAGTCAGTTAAGCACTAGTACAAATCGATACAATGATGAAGTGGCTTGTCCCTCGGGCACACCCTACTGCTTAGTCTGCTCTGTGGAGACTTTCCTCAGGTGGACATTAATCCAATTGTGCTGGATGCTCCTCAGCAGGTCATTTTCTGAAAACTACTTCCACATCTTACTCCAGTTGGTGCTGACGCATGTCCTGCAACATCTTCAGCATGGTAAACAATACCCTGTTCAAAATAAAACCACAGATGGACGATACAATGTAATGTTGCTAGTCTACAGTTCACGTGCAGTTCAGCTGAGGCTTTAGGCTGTCACACCATATTTTTCCATTTTTTATACTGCTGTAAACGACTTCAAAGTCTGCTCAAGTGTTTACATGCACACATCTGGTTTGTGGTCTTTTGACTCCTTGAATATTACAAAGCACAAGCAGAGAGTGATGAATGTGACTGACTGCTAAGTCTGAATAATACATTTGGTGTGCCTTTGTGCAAGTGTACTGTTGCTCATAGTACACGCACTGCTGTATGTAAGCATGGGGTGTGTGCACGTGTGGTGTCTTTGGGGAAGAGGAGCTGCACAAGGTCATTAGCTTCGCAGTGGTCCAGCTGTGTGATCTGGCTCAGGTACAGATCAGGTGTGACCTTGATGTTTAGCAGGGGTCTGCATGTGTGTTGTTTCCGTGTTTACATGAGTGGTTCTCTGGTGGAGAGAGCAAGAAAATGTGTCTGTGCATGTGCGTGTGAACATGTGTGTGTGTTAACCAAGCAAGCAGCAGGAAAGAATAGATACGTTTAGAAAATTTCATATTCATGCACAAATTGTGATGACCGCAGGACCTCTGCCAGGATTGTGTGTATTGTGGTGTGCTGTGTTGTCTCTTAGTGTTGCCGTTTCCTGGTTGGTGGGGTCTGGAGGCCATCAAGGAATTAGAGGTCGTAGGCTATTGTTTCCGGGTTTCATAAAACCCTCCTGGTAGTCCGGGTCCTTCTTCCCTAGCACCACATTGTGTTATGTTGGGCGCACACCAGAGGATAATTTGGCCGAAATAATGAGGTCAATGAACGGATTGGTGGGTATTCTCATTTCGAATCAAAACATATTTGACATATACAAGTTGAATTTAGGAAGCCTCCGATCAGAAACCTGCAACAGCCAATGAGACCTAGCTGACCTGGAAGAGTCACCAAAGTATTGTGTATTTGCTGTGCTATAAAATGTACAAACATGTCGATTTCCTCCTCTCCACCATGACTGCATCAGTTCATCCACAGATTTATTATCTTTTTTGTTTTTCTGTGCAAAACATAGCACACACATGTGCATCTAGCTGAAGACAACAGTCGCTTCCATGTTTGTTTATCACGTTTGATCATGCGAGTTTCTGTGAAATCCCAAGTCCCCGGAATCGGCACTCTGGAAGTGTTTAGTATAAACATCAAGTGTGTGGTCCTGCGTCTTGACTGAATTGTTGTGTGTGCGTTCTTACGATTAATATATAAAAATCTGTTACATCTTATTAAGATTTGAAAATCCTTTAATGTGCACCAGGCATTACATTGGCGTTCTTTTGGTGTTCTGAATAGTTTTTTTGGTATTATCTGGCCCTATTTTTGGTATTATCTGGCCCTATTAACCTGGCAGCGTGTTTCCCCGCCTGTTTCATTTGTTAGAACCAACATTTTAACAGTCAACAGTTATATTTGTTCAACTGAATAGATCTTGTTCAACAAAATTCCTTTCTTTTAGTTAATCCCTCACATGCGATTCCCTTATTTGCTGTCTCAGAGCTGGGCCATAACAAGGGCATAAAATAAATTTCACAGAAGGGAAGGCTAATCTAGTTGGAGAGTAAAATTAGGCAGCGGATTCTCAAGGGCACGCCACCGCACTGTTTTGTTGTTGTTCATATGGTTTATGTTATGCAAATCTAAAGCATGATTTACTAGACCATAGTTCCCTTTGACAACCGACATTGACTTGTCACAGTAGGTAAAGCAAAAGATGTTATTAATAACACTAACGTGGCAACAGTGGGCCACTACAGGACCCTGAAACTGAAGCAACTAATTAGAATGCTTTTCAGAATCAGAATAAGCTTTATTGCAAAGTAGTGTCCTCATACGAGGAATTTGCTTTGGTGATAAGGTGCTACACGTAGACAAACATACAGTTGACATAAATAAATATTGGCAATATATACATACGGAATAGACAATGCAAGTTATAATACAACTATTTGCAGAGAAAGAACGTCACAGATATTTACGTGCCTATTCCTACTGTCAAATGTCAAAATGTAATTTGTGAAAGGCCTATTATATTATCAGAAAATTTGAATATCATGAAAAAGTAAAAACGTTTTTTGTAATTTAAGTCAAAACTTTTATATATTCTAGATTCATTGCACATAAAGTAAAATAGTTCAGGCCTTTTGTTTTAATCTTGATGATTACGGTTTACAGCTCATGGAATTCAAAAATCCATAATTCAAAACATTTTAATATTAGAATAAAGAGTGTATAATACAGAAATCTAAACCTTCTGAAAAGTTGAAAAGTTTTGAAACTTGGTCATGGCTTCTTTTGCACAAATAACTGCATCATTGGGGCATGGCATGGAGGCAATCAACCTGTGGCACTGCCGAGGTGTATAAAGATTTCTTTTAACATAAAGAGTTTTGATAGCGGCCTTCAGCTCGTCTGTATTGTTGGGTCTGTTGTCTCATTTTCCTCTTGACAATACCACAGAGATTCTCTATGGGGGTCAGGTCAGGCGAGTTGGATGGCCAACCAAGCACAGTAAAACCATGGTCAGCAAACCAGTCACTACTCATTTTGGCACTGTGGGCAGGAAATCAACATCTCCATAAAGCTTGTCAGCAGGTGGAAGCATGAAGTGCTCTATAATCGCCTGGTCGACGGCTGCAGTGACTCTGGACTAGAGAAAACACTGTGGGCCGACACAAGCAGATGACATGACATCCCACTGTGGAAACTTCACTCTGAACTTTAAGCAACTTGACCACTTAACTAGGCAACGGTCTAGGGGCCTGATTTCTAAACAGTGCGTACATACAAAACAGGGCTGGAAACATGCGTACGCCACTTCCCAAGCAAAGGTTGTGATAAAAAACAAACTTGACAGGAGAATGTGCGGTCCCCACACAAACTCTGAGGCATACCTACGTACATAAACTGGAGAAATGAGAAATGGTGACTCACATGGCAGGAGGATGAAACAGTTTGAAATGAATAGGCCTACTATTGTGTAAAATAAATCGAAATATTACCAGATTTAGGATAATAAACACAAACAGAGATATCTGTTTCTGCAAATGAACCCCTCAAATATGTTGTACAGTCTAATTGGGAATCATATTAATAGGCTACTTGCATGTTATTTTTTCTCATAAATAATTATATTTAAATTGATGCCCTTATCAATGCATCAGTCAAGCAAATACATATGCATAGTTTCATAAATTGTTATCAGATGTTCGTTGCCTTATTAAGCCAAATGCTGTGCGCCAGCGTGTGGATGTGATGTGTTGCTTGTAAAAACACGTTATGGAAAATATATGGAAAATAACACTTTGTTAAGTAAATCTCTCGGTGTGCCACTTATGTCACATAAAAGTCATACAAGTCATATTTCTTTTAACTCAACGGCAGCCTCATTCAGTGAGTGGACTGTGTGTGGCCTAAATAAATGTTTAAACACAAGTGGAATGCATTTGGTTTACTCAATTCAATTCAAATTAGCTTTGTTGGCATGACTGTATAACAACAATATTGCCAAAGCATCATACAAACTACATAACACCAATCAACCCCATACATTTCATTAAACAGGTAATTAAAGCGTAAAGTAATTACAGCGTGTGTGTGTAAGAAAAATTTTAATATATTAAAAATTTAAATAAAATAATTATATGTACTAGAACCAATAATTCTATATGGTAGCGAAATTTGGGGACCAAAACTAAATAATGAATTTGACAAATGGGACAAAACAATCATTGAATCTTTCTATACTGAGTTCTGTAAGAGCATCCTGCAGGTGCAGAGAAAACACCAAATAACCTGTGCAGAGCAGAGCTTGGTCAATACCCCCTCTTACGTTGCGTGAAAAGTGTGTTTTTTTACCCACCAAACAACATACTTCAGCTTCACCAAAAGGAACGTCAATGTCACACTCAGTTATATTTTGTTTTGTAGCTTTTCTGCCAGAATTTGCCTCCTTTTCTTCATGCAGTAGGTATGTATTAATATTAATGAGGGGCGTTTCACTGACCATTTATAGGCAACTATGGGTCTATGGGTATTTGAAGGGTCCGACATGGAGCTCCCTCACATGCGCCACATTTCAAGTTGACTGTGATTTATAAAAGGGAACTTGCTTACAGACGTGGGTACGCACGGTTTTATAAGTCTGAATAATTACGCCATTTTTGGCTTTTGGTCGTACGTACAATTTTAGTGAGGATTCTACGCACAGTTTTAAATATGAGACCCCAGTTATTTTTCTCCTTAGCCTTGGTAAGATGCTTCTGACACTGTCTCTGGTTCAGGGGTGGCATGGAACACGACACTTGTAGCTCATTTCCTGGACATGTCTGTCCCTGGTAGCTCTTGATGCACTGACTCCAGCCTCAGTCCACTCCTTGTGAAGCTCCCCCAAATTCTTGATTCGGCTTTGTTGGCAATCCTCCCATAGCTGCGGTCATCCCTGTTGATTGGACATCTTTTCCTACCACACTTTAACCTTCCAGTCAACTTTCCATGAATATGCTTTGATGCAGCACTCTGTAACAGCCAGCCCTTTCAGCAATGACTTTCTGTGGCTTAACCTCATTGTGAACGGGATCAATGAGTGTCTTCTGGACAACTGCAAGTCAGAAGGATTCCCCATGACTGTGGTTGTGTGTACTGAACCAGATTGAGAGATTAAAAGCTCTTCTCTGGTCAACATTAGACATTCCTTATTCTAATATTTTGATATATGGATTTTTGATTTCCATGAGCTGTAAGCTGTAATCATCAAGTTTAAAACAACAAAAGGCGATACACATCACTTTGTGTGTAATGAATTTAGAATATATCAAAGACAAAATTTATATATTTATATATATATATATATGCAGAACACTCAAACTTCCATGCCCTACCTGAGTTTAAGGATGAGGGGCGAGAGGGGGGTTTTATATACTATAACCCAGTGCTTAATTTATAAATCAGGAGGCCCTGGAACAAAGAGAAGGGGTGCCATGGTGTTAGCTATTAAACCTGAAAAAAACTAATCAAAACTGTCATCACAAACAAAGCATTATTGTTTACATTTATTAATCAGAACATCTGCAATAACCTCTCAATATCAGCAAGGGTGCGTAGAAACTGCTATTTATGGTTTGCTTCTCTCTCTAGTTCTATTAACAACCATAAAAAGCAAGCAGGCTAAGAAACATAACTAAGGGACATGTTCTGTCTGTTGGTCCGTTTATTGATATCCTGGATATATAAACACACACACCCTAATTTTGTTATACTAACTTACCATTTCACAGCACAAACGCCCACTTGCTTAGATGTGGGGCTTGCAGTAATCATATGCCAAAAATATTTATAGACCAAAATCACTTGCCAGCACACAGTGCATCCACCTACCTGCCTGTTTGTGGGGCTTGCATTCCCCCATTCATTGGTCTGATGCATTAATCATCATAATCATATCTTCACTGCCCTAATCAATTCAGTATTATTAATATAATGCCAATTTGCAAGACATCTCATTGTAATTTTCATATAGAGTAGGTCTAGACTCTATTCTTTGTAATCAGTCATCAATACTACACAGCAGAGCATAGTATTAAAAAATGTGTGCTTGTTGCGCGCTTAACTTGTTGCTTATTGGTCCAAAACAGCCCAAATAAAATAGAGAGCCATTGCCTCCTTTTCCCTACTGCTGCTATTGTCGGGAAATAAAAGAATGACAGAATAGATCACATTAGGGCTGACCCTGAATAGTCAAAGATTTGTTGCTTTGATGGTCGGAGCTTGATTCAACTGTCAATTTCACAGTCGAAGCTTCGCAGCGAAGCGAGGATCATGCCATTTTGGCGATATGGGGTGCTCATCATCTGTTTTACATAAAACCACCAATTTTCTCCCACTAAGTTATATTACAATATACATTTCAACATATAATGCTCTAAATAAATATGTAAAAAGAAAAAGGTTTTAATAAATGTTTGTGCGTGAATAAATCCAAAATTGTAAACCTAACCCTTAAAAAAGGGGGGTCAGTGCCCATGTGTAGGCATAACAGTGTATGTGTGTAGTGGCAGAAGAGGAACACT
>NW_024040928.1:10712753-10746442 GCF_014851395.1 Micropterus salmoides
CCCCCCCCAAAAAAAGGCAATGAGAGAAAATACTCTCCAAGTACACAGTGTCAAGCAAGGACTGTGGCAGAGATGATGCTGAATCATCTTTTCACTGTGTAGCAACACAGACATATCAAGAAGACGAAACTGTGTAGATAATGAAAATGAAAATCAGAATGGGTGATCAGTGGTCTAATATCCTCGCTTTTTAAACTACGTTTCTTTGGACTCCTTCCATCAACTTAACAGTGCTTTGGCAGCTGTTTCTGAAGTCCTATAACCTCTGATGATTATAGCCCCCATACTATAGAGAGGGGATTTATTCAAATTAGTCTTGTCATTATCCCCAAGATCACTCCACTAAAATTACTTACTGATGTCTTGTCAGTGACAAAATGTGCTACTCTGCACAGTCTAACCGTGTCACTGCAAACCCTGGGGAAGTTAAGCTGAATGTAAACGATGCAAGCAGGAGTGAGGTGCATGAAAATATTGGCAAATGTACTTTTTTGGGACGGGTTGGGGGGGGCACACAAAGAAAAAGGAAAGAAAGTTATTCTGAAGTATAATTTCCTCTTTCTCCAACATCTGTGACAAGTCAGAGGGATAGATGAGGAATCCTGTATCACACTGAAGCAGTGTTTAATGGCATGACATGTTATAGGACTGTAAGAAGTACTGCAATGTCCTTGTGCATCTGACTGGCATAGAGTGCAGGACTAGATAACTGGGGTTACAGTGTGAATATAGAATAATGAACATAGACAAAAGGAAGATGGATCACATTAATCTGAGCAGCAGAGCCCCCTCCCCAGCTCTTCTTTTAGTGTGAATACTGCAGTTGTGTAGCTGACACCGCAGCCTTCCCATTTGATGAGCAATTAGCATACCCTCGCCTGAGTTTGTATCGTGATGATCCATTCATTTCCGTGGTGTAATTATGTGTATAAGGCTGCTCATTTGGAAAACATTGAACTCATCAATCTTTTTGCACCCGTTTTCTAATTCGGCCCATTGAGAGAACCCTGGGGGACACCAAAACCGCACTTAATTGTCCTCATTCCAGACAGCTTCTAATTACATCCAGTGCTTTAGATCTTGTTAAGAAAAAAAAGTTCAAGATCTTCCTTTCCTTGTATTTTTTTTCTTTTCTTCTCGCAGAACTGTTGTCAATGTGTATGGAGGGAGCAACAGGGATAGAGAGAAATTCCCTCGTCACCTTGCCCTCTGGCAGCTGCGCCCTGGATAAACAAACACGCGTCGCTGCACATCAGTCAGCCGGTTGGGAGCTGGGGCTTGATTAAAAAGCTCCCTCCGCTGTATATCCATGGCCTTACTCCTGTGAGTGCCCAGATAAATAAATGAATGAATAGCTCTTGTTAAACTAGTAGAGGAGGGATGGGGGTAGTTGTCTTAACAGCTGCTGTACTGTATTGTGTTAAATTCGCGTGATTGAGTGGCGAGCGGAGCACATTGAGCCACACTGTAAATCACTGGAGTCTCAATTAGCACTTAAGGGGATGATTACTAGCGAAAGCACATTGTGTCCTTACCTATCCTCTGCTTCTCTTGTCTCCAGACTCAGCTAGACAGCAAGTGTTGCAGCTGACCGGAAAAGTCACTGAATCCATCTCTGGTTTAGGAATGCAGATGTGAGAAACTGACACAGATGCTGGAGTGAACTTAAATTGCTAATTAAGTAAAAATCTGAAGATATAATGAAACATTTTGTTTGTATGGAGGACATGGGAGAATAGCATGGTACACCCTCGAGCTGGTCCCAATCAGGCTACAAAGCACCCAAGGATGACTGAGATAACATTAGGGTTTACATAAGACATAATGTTCTGCAGGACAATATTGGTTCTTTGTGAACATATTAAACCATAGTTTATGTCGCACAATGGCACCCCATACAGAGCACTCGCCTTCACCTAACTGAACTCACAGCTGTTTCATTGTGTGACTAGGAGAAGACATTGTGTCTGCTGCAATGGACCACCTTTTACTAACCATATGTATAGAAAGTTGCAAACAAAAGGAGGAAGATGCATTCAGACCTCTTGAATGCAAGGCTGTCTGTTATCTGAGATGGAGCTCATTAGGCTTGAAGAAAAAACTTGTAGAATATGTTATGTTATAGTTTCTAGTTCATCAAGGAAAATCATACTGCAAAAGTATAAAGACAAACATTGTGCGTTTGTCCATCTTTATCATTTGACCATCTTGCCACAGTATTTCACATTTTCACATAGGGCTTCTCGATATTCATATGCAATCTTGATCAAATGTATGTTGATAATAATGGTTAACTTTGGCCATTTTTTTTACTCAATATGATAGATCTAACAGCCTATCACACTGCAAAAATAAACACAAAAGTCAGACAGTCTGCAGTTTTGGCTTTCACTTCGAAGTACACGCCCGTTTCCTATTTCAAAGCATTGTTTGAACTACCACCGAAGGAAGTGGATGTGAAAGTGTATGTCCTTTGGAAAAGAGGGCGAAAATGAGTGGAACCACGGGGTGCGACAGTGAATGTAAACTCGCGTTATCCTCGAAAGCTTTGGAAATTGTTGACAAAAAAGGTAGCAAGATGTCAATTATATGGAAGTGGTTTGGACAGCTCAAAAGTGACAGTCTGCAAAGCACAATGGAGAAAGATGGGTTCAGGAAATTGATTAAAGTGCTGGATGTCAGGTGCAAACTCCCAGGCAGAAAATACTTTTCCCTTACTGCACTGCCTTGTCTTTACAGAGAGTGCTGCAGAAAGCTGGAAATTCAGCTAAGAGATTTGAGATACTTTGCAATTACCACCAACCTATGGTCCAACCGTACATCTGAGCCATAAATGAGTCTCACAATTCATTACATTGCTGAGGAGTGGCCCGAAATTATCTGCCAGTGACTGGAGGATGCACTTGCATCTTAGGGCCTTAGTGAAGACTCACACATAGACTTTATCAAGAAGTGGATATAGCAACCATGGCGCCACCCATTGGTTCTGGGTGGACTGCTGTTTTGAAGCCTCGAGTTTGACATTTTGGCTATCACTATTTTGTTTTTTTGGAAACAGAAGTGACCATGTTTGGATAAGAGGGTGGAGCTAACTAGTCTGGTTAGTAAGGTTCACCTGTTAACTTCACGTTAACTGTGATATTAATTAATCGGAATGCTAATTTTTGCTACTGAAAAACAGGCTAAAAACAAAATGTACTTATCAGAAAAAATCAACAGCCAACTAGAGTGTCTTTTAGTACAATGCTGAAGACATTTTTAGGTGACCAAAATGTTAAAATTAATTTTAATGACCTGAAAATACACTGTGCATGTTCATGTGCTGGGTGGTATGAGTCATAAAGGACTCATTCCACCCACCAATTTGAATTTCTCCCCTCCGGGCAGATATACAAGTCCATCAGAGCCCAGACCAGACTGATGAACAGTTCTTACCCAAAGGCCATTACTACACTGAACTCTGCACTGAAATCACACATCTTATAGACACTACTACCACTATCTATTTATTATTTTAACCTGTGCCATGCACACTTTAAAAAAAGAGTTTTACTTTGCATATGATGAGTGTACATGTGAGCTGCATGTGTGTGAATGTTAGATGTGTGTTTTTGTTTATGCATATTTTCATGTATTTTTTTGAGCACTGTTTCAGGTAGTGCACCTGAATTTTTCTCTATGTGTCATGCAATGACAATACAGGCAATTTAAAATTAAAAATTTCAGTTCAAACCTTCCTTAACGAAAACACAGACAGCACTCAAAAACAAGTTCACAACTTGTTCAATGCAACATTATTAAATAAACTTTTTCAACACTAGTTAAATGTACACAAGGCGATGGATATGATTCGCCTCTATCCTGATTGACAGGTTGCTGTGGTAACGACCTGTCAATCACAAGGTAGCCAAGCCCTAAATTATACCCTGCTTTATCGTAAATGGGACCATAACATAATTTACAAAATTAACATCATGTTGTATTGAAGAAGACTTGAAACGATAGCGGCTGAGATCATAAACTCATTAGGAAAGTCTTTACTGAGGAAATAAGGTCAAGTCATTTTGCCAGAGGTTGCTGCTTGGTATCACAACGGACAATAGGGCAAACACTGACAAGGCTGTTTCAATTAAAGATTGGACTTTCGTGCCAGGGGCAAAGGCAGATGTTGTAAACATTCAGGGCATAACTCAAAACTAAGGGTCCACAGGCATGCTCCCGTGGGGAGATTTCTTTTTCCTGTTTCTACCAGTTATATGGACTATTTTTCAAGCCATTTGAGATAATAGAATGCCTAAATATCTTTGCATCATTTGGGAAAAACATGATAGTTGCCCAGGAAGAAAATAATCCTATTTTTTTTACTCCTGCCACCTAAAAGAGGAACAAATTGTGTGATATTGCAATTTTGAAAGTACATAACATAGGTAGGGTAGGAATTAAACAGCATTTAGTAACACTGAAACCTATTTTTGTTATACTATGCTGGAGTAAAGTTCACAAAATTACTGTTTAGTTGACAAATCAACATCTGACAAACCACATTTAAATCCATGCCATAGTAATCTGGACTGTGCTAATAGCAAAAAAAGTTTCCCCAGTAGTGCCAAGTCAATGTGGTTTTCAATTATCTGAATAGAATATTAGATGGAGAACATTTACTTTGCAAACACAGTGCTATCTGGTGGCTTGTAGCAGCCCTTCAAGACTGGTACAAATCACCACCACACCTCGCTAATATAGTCTCATATGTGTTCATTTATGGGCTCCTGTTTTCAAAACTAATGGTTGATATTTATGTGACATTGCATATGAGTCGCAATGTGATGTGATTGGAAAGTGATTACACTCATTAAATTAGCCTATTGCTTTTATTACTTATTATTAATTATTATTACATGGCATCAGTAACCCTGTACACAGGATAAGTGGTTGATGATGGATGGATGGTATCAGGGGGAAATGTTCTCATACTTATGATTATGTGTTTCTACTGTACATCGCCATGTTTCGACATATATCGACATACACTCTCCTCTCTTCTTATCCCGTTAATTCTTATGTGATCACAGAGTTAGCTGTAAAAATGTCAACACTGTCAAACTGAATGAAGCTGCTTTCCAGAGCACCAGTGACGTCAATCAATCACAATGTGTTGAAAAAGTGCCCTTCGTAGGAGCGAAACAAGCGTCGGACCTTTGGTATCATCCAATTACCTCTACTAACTAGTTAACGTTAGCCAGCAATACATATTAGGCTAGTCACGTCACCAACTCACTGCTACTAGCTACAGCTGCAGATTCACACGCCTGAAACAACGCCTGTCCGCTGTTCAATTGCTGATGCTACTGAACCACCTTTTGTGGATGGCGGCTAAAGTTTACGTCTCTTGAAAAAACTTTATTTCCATAGTCCATAAGCTGGTTAGCTATCTAGCTAGCAAGCTTGCTCACTAAGGTGACATCAGTTAATGGCACAGACAACAATGACATTGTTAGGGTGGTCCTATAGGAAAGATGATGATATTTCTCCAATAGAACTTTTGCTCCGTTGATTTCCCATCAGGGAGACTGAGGGGAAATTAAACAAAGTTATTTTAAAAAACCTAAAATATTCAGGGCTTTTGAGGAGACATTTGGGGTTGCATGGAGCCCAAGTAGCCCAACCCCGTCGTTGTCGCCTACAGTGTTTCTGTCATTGGCTGCATCTAGCCATTGGTAAGATAGCTAGATAGCGGTTTCAAGTCACTGTGATTTTTTCGCTGGGCGGCAAATATCCCAAGATTAATTACAATACTGTGACTTCCAGCTCTGAAACTTATTTAGGATACTTCCAGTTTTAGGCTATTTTATTTGACTTTAGTCTGACTTGTAGCTGCCAACTCACTAACTTTTCACAGTTTGGACCAACTGCTGTGTAGTGAACAACACAGTGTGGATTTGTGCATTTTATATTGAATAAATTTGGAGCCACTCCAAATTCCTCTCTCCTCCCCCAGAGAAGAAGGGGGGGGGGGGGGGGTCAAAGTTGCTTCTTCTAAGTGCTATCCCCGACCATAAAACTGGCACCTTTTGATTCCGAAGCTGATAACGCAGGGCCTGACTGTTAAACTGACAAAGGGACACAAGCCAACGATTAGCATTTCCCTGAACAGCCTATCAGAACTGGCCCCCCCCACACATGTTTCCGTGGCAATTGACCTTGCTCTTTGTTTATTATCTTATCAAAGGGATACTCCTTGTCTCACCCAAGTGTGACATAATCCAGGACAGCCGAACTTTAAATAACCAAAGACTGCAGTCTCCAAAGACTCAAAGCATTTAATTAAGTTTATTGTTTATTGTGTTTTCATTTTCACCAAGACACTCCTTCATGTAATGTAATCAATGCTTGTTCATAATGCTTTACTACAAAATTCCTTGAAATGATGATAAAGAAATGTTTTACTATACTCTTAATCGCCAGCTTGAATTTAAGGATGAATGAACAATATTCCCCAGTTCCTAAGGAGAGATGATCTTGGATTAATCCAAGCTTTCCTCATGTAACCTGAGCTCCGCCAAGTGGACGAAATAAGTATTACATGCCCTCGTTTGAAATGCCGTTAAATGTATAAATATCCTGACCAATAATGTGACAATAGTTACCTGTTACCAAATGCTTAACTTAGAACGGTAAAACCGTTTGACCATTGAGGTTCGATTGTGGAAAATATTTGATTATAATACGCGCAAATAGATTTCTTTTTAGACATTAAGTTTAGAGAGGCAGTCCCTTGGGAAACCTGAGACGCCCCCTGGGGAACCATGCCCCAGGCAACAAAAGAGCGACACGCGACATCGCTCGGGCTCCCTCTTCTTCTTCGCTGTTCTCTCTCCGCTGCTCTGCTTGGCTCGCTGGACGCTTCGGCAGGCAACGCCCAAGAGTCGGCCAGCGAGTCCGGCCTTTTGTTCGCCTGAAGCTACACACCTGAAGTGCCGCGACATCGATCTGCCCTCAGTTTGTTTTTATTTTCTTTATTTCTTTTGTTTTGTTAAAGTTATCAGTCCGTTAAGTTACACTGGACTAATTCAGGAACGACCAAGTTCCATTTTAAGCCTTTTTCGTCGAACCACCTTCACCGAGGTCAGACCAAGCCACGTGGACTCGCCAGTGGCAACGAAGGAAACCTGAAAACAGCCGAATGCAAGATGGAGGACGTTCTTTTCAATCAGACACGGAGAACCCCGGAGAATCCCTAGCAAAAAGCCAGGATCGGGCAGCTAGTGGAACCCGTGCAACAGGCCAAAAGCAGGCTGTCGACAAGCAGTAAGACCAAACAAAGCATTCTGTGATCAGATATTTCCTTTTTAACTCCTAAACTCATAGCGTTAGCTTACTTTCATTAGCTCTTCTATGCCGTATGAGTCAAATGCTTCCCACAATCGAACCTCCATTTCTCATTGTTCAGCCATTGTTTATTTTCCCTTTTTATCACATTAGTTAGAGAATAAATTCACTGTAATATAATCAAGAACTGTATGTGTTGCCTATTTCTACGTCCCTGCCAAGAGAATTGACCCTTTAGATATGAGACTGACTGATTGATTTAAGATAATTGAGCGATTATTAACTAACTGATCACTAGTAATAATTGTATAATTATTAAAACTACCTAGAGGTCCGGAGACTTTACGTTTATAACAACTCCGGTGGTGTCCTTAACGAGGAATAAAATTTAATTTTATGAATATTAAAATTCATAATTGGGTATCAATTCTCATAAATTTATTAAAATGCATAACTAAATTTAGGTTTGCTACAGCTGTGAAGGGGAGAAGACACCATAGTTATGTACTTCTCATTTATTTTCTGTTGCAGCAAACTTTCTTTGTTATTTTTATACTGCAAACTGAGCTTAAATCTAGCTTTTATACTCCATACAGACTAAATTTACGTAACCTTCACAGACCGGGAAAGACTTACTGTCACAACAAATCCACTTGAGGTCACAGGTAACCCATAAAGGCACCTTCCTTAAACGTGATGGCTCGGACTTTAACCAAGCGGGAACCTCCAGGTCTGAAAAGTGAATCCAATGCAGTAGTGCCTTAAACCCGCATTTTTTCAAACTGCCAGCAGGGAGCAACTCCACTGGTTGCAAAAAGAAGTCCAATTCCATTAGAAACAATGGTAAAATGACCTACTTCTCACTTGGTTTATTACCTCAGTATACACTTTCCTAATGAGTTTATGATCTCAATCATTACTTTAAAGTCTTCTTCAATACAGCATGATGTTCATTTAGTAAATTATGGTCCCATTTAGAGGACAATCGACAATAAAGCAGGGGATGCTTTAGGGTGAGACTACCTTGTGATTGATAAGTTGCTACCATGGCGACCTGTCAATCATGGTAGAGGCGACTCTATCCACTGCACTGTGTAAATTTGACCAACACCGCTGAAAAGCACATTAGGACTAGGCTGTTCATTTTTCCGGTAAGTACATTTTGTTTTAAGCCTGTTTTTCGCTAGCCAAAATCAGCATCCCCGTAAAAAATCACAGTTTTCATGAATTATTGATGCACCTTGCTAACCAAGCTAGCTAGCACCACCATCTCGTCCACATATCTTCCAAACTGCCAAACTCAAAGCTGGGTTTGTTAACCTGAGGTCCATTACATTGCAAAAGTAGTAATACCAACTTCACTTTGAAAGTTCTGCATTCTAAACATTACTAAGGTTAAAATATTCAAGTATTAGGCTATTGCAAAATGTACTTCAGATAATCAGGTCCCTGTCAGCGCTGTCATATATGGAGTTTTTGGATTAATAGTCCTGCTGCATAAGATGTTTAAGGTTGAGCTAATTTAAACTACTTTACATACTGTTGGATAGTTTAATCTACAGCAAAGCATCATATTCTACAAGATCATCACGCACTATTTGAGAATGTGCTTTGTTATTTTAGACAAAACGTGTAGAAGAGGTATTATAATATTGATAATAATTATAATTACAGTCAAACATTTGGATCTGCACTGGCGTGTTGGTAAAGAACTTTAATCATTAAATCTTCCAGTATTCAACTTGAATTGTGGGGAGAAAAGGGACAGCCCTAGTGTGTAGTCCAAATGTTGTTTCTCATTGTCTTGAAAATGTCATGACAAACTTGTAATTTCTTAACAAAAAAGCTTTTTAACATTCATTTTTATAAACATCTTTGCCTAGTAAAGATTTACAACATGTGTCTATATTCTGTTTTCCTTGATCTTCAGAGGGAAGTGTGAGAGACAAGAGAATCCAGAGCCATGGGTGCATGCAAAAACGTGGTCAGTGCTTTTCCTTTATTATGGAAGATGAAAAGAGGAGCTCAAACTACCCAAGCACAAGTTGAACTCAGAATAACCCAGCAGGTTGGGGTTCCACATGAGTGCTGAAGGTGGAGAATGCTATTACAAAGGTTCTATCAGCTGATAAAAAAACAAGGCTCATGGCTCCCTCCTGGCACGACATTTATGTCATGGAGTCTGTCCACAAGGTTTTGAATCCACTTGTTGACTTCACTGATGTTCGTTGTAGTGAAGCACACTTGACTCTGCTGCAGCTATTCAGTGAGGTCTTGAAGCCAGAAGCTGATGACTGAGCGCATCAAAAAGATCAAGGCTACTGTCATCAGCTATCTAAATTAGAAATATGATGATCCTCCCACTGATGAACTGAACATGGCATCCCTATTGATCGTCGGTTAAAAACCCGCTACATCAAAGATGACATGGTTGGGGACGTGAAATCCAGAGGTGTGAATGAATGTCACAGCACATCACAAGCTATCATATTGACAGAGGCAGAGGAGATGCTGCAGCTGCACCTGCCAAAATGTAGAAGAAGACAATGGGCTGCTTTTTGAAGAAGTCCTACTTTGTTGCTACAGACCAGCAGGATATTTAGGCTGAACTGAGTAGTCTAAGTAGCTCCAGATGCAGGCAGTGAGACCTGCCCACTGGCATTGTTGAAAATCCACTCAATAACTTACCTCAGAGTAGGGCAGCATCGATATTTAGGGCTGCAACTAATGACTATTTTGATAGTTGTTTATGTTATCGATTACTGAAATGAATAATCGACTATTCGGATTACAAATCATAAAATCACACACTGCCTCTCATTTAGCTATCAGCTTTTAAAATAAACTTGAGGTTGTTTTAGGCATGTGCTTATTAACAATCAAGACAATAAAAATGACTACTGCTTTCAAAAATGCAAAATGTTTCTGCTGCAGCAACAGAAAGTTCCGCTGAAATCCAGTCCTTTCATGGACCAAACAGGTGTACGGTAAGAAATAACTGTGTGTGCGCAGCGCTTATCGAGCACTGATCTGAACAGCTGATCTGCTGTCTAGTGATGGAGCAGCTTACAAGCTGGTACTGCAACACACTGGGACAAACTGACACTATATGTTTATACAAGGAATAATTTCATGTGTTACATTTGCAGAATATACAAGAGAGGACCAATAATAACAATTTTGTAGTAGATAGCGTTTCACAACGATTATATAGTTTCCCCTGACTCAACAACCCACAAAACTCCCTAACTCCATAACTGTTTTTATTTTTCTTTAAAAAGTATAAACTTGTCCGGTTGCCTTATCTTGTGCACTCAGCAGCAACACGTTCTCCATGAGCGATGCATCGTTTATAATTGTAAATTTAGGGCACATCTGCAATGTGAACGGGGCCGTTGTGTAAATTATTTGATACTCTCAACGCCATTAACAATCAATTAATTGACCAACAGAGAAGTTTGGAAACGCTGCCAACACCGTTTTGCGTTGCGAAACTCCGGAGAGCGTTTTAGTGAAGACGGGCAAAAACGGAGGACTGTAGAAACTATGACACTTGGAGTGTTTGAGTTGGTATTTTTATTAAAATATTCTGTACCGTGCAAATAACACTTAGGCCTATCTATTTATCGCAAACAAATTTAATAATCGACGTCGATTAGTTGTTGCACCTCTAGTTCTGTTAAAGCTTTTTCGCTGCTTTATCCAAAACTTGCACGACTTTCATTTTCCATGACTAATCTACTAAAGTCTGTCTGATATAATTTACTCCGTTTTAAGGGTTCTTGAATACACAGAGTTTGATGTAAGTGAGTGACATGCCCCTGAACCCCCCAACAGGGTCCGAGGTCCACCCAGTTGGGTGGTCTGGGGGCATGCCCCCTCGGAAGAAATAGTTAAAAAAGTCAAATGCATTAATTTGGTGGAAAATTAAATGTAAACTTGTAAACAATGTTGTGCTCTAACAAATTATTTAACTATAAACCCATTGTATAGCTATAAATAGTGATGAAACAGCAACAAAAGTCAACAAATTTATTTTTATTTTATTATTTCTTTTTCCAAAAACCCTAAATCAAAGAATAGAAAATTTTATTGATGTTGTTTTACTTTAATGGACACATGTAATATGTTTTATACTTTTATACTCGTCGCCAAGTCTTGTGTCTGGAATCTCTGTCATGCAGGACAAGGAATAATCTGGTGAATCATGAGTATTTCCCAGTTGGAGTTTCTCAGAAGTTCTTGGTTTTAAGGAGACTTTTGAGTTGTCATTTTTTTGTGGTTCTGAAGTGGATCAGAACTGAACTGTATTGGGGAAACAAAACTGACTCTCTATCATGTAGATTGAACTCTGGGACTAAAGAATGAGACACACAGGTAACCCAGGTCACAAAGGGTGAGAAGGGTCCAGCTGCAGCCTGCAGACAAAGTGATATATGGTTCGTCCCAGACGCCACCATGCACAAAACGTGATGATGTTTATCTCAGCCGCTCGGCCCACGCATAGCCGTTAAATAACAAAAAATAAAAAAAGAGCAATGTGCTAGCGGATAGGGTTAACCTCCATTGTGTTGCTGTGCAGCCTCTGGTAACATTACTGCAGCTATATAACACCCATCGGCACCATGGTCGGCACTTGCGGAGCTTCTCAACTCTGAAAACGGTGGAACACATTTTCGATTTGCGGTCAATTTTTGTAAAACTGACGATTTTCAAAATCTACACAGTTGATTTCGAGCAGAAAAATTTCTCAGAAGTGTATTTAAAGTTACGTCGTTGGCCTCTAAAGAATAAAACGCTTTGCATTAGGATCTTTTTTTAGCCAAGCTAAGCTAGCCAAGCTAAGAACTCATAGATAGCACAACTTTTCATTGTCAATGCCTTTAGAAGGCACAACAGAAATTTGAAGTCGATCCGACTAAATCCCTAGGAGGAGTTTGTTAAAGTGTGTAAATTATCCAAAAATTTACCTAAAATTCAAAATGGCAGACTTCCTGTTGAGTTTAGGGTATGGATTGTTGAGGCTTTTTTGTGTGACTTGATATGATACATGTGCCACAGAAAATTTTGTGCATGTAGGTCAAACATGCAGCGGGGGCTGCTTCGTTAAAGGTCACTTCCTGTTGCCAGCAGGTGGCGCTATGACTGTGGGTGAATGTCAGCATGTACATGTGTTCAGGGCGGGACTTTCGTCCTACATGTACAGTTTGGTGCAGATGTTAGCATGTACCCTGAAGTTATAATAACTTCCTGTTTCATGGCGAATCATCGACGCCACGGAACGGAACCTTACATTGTTAATGGAGTTTAACTAAGGTCTTTCGATAAAGTGAACTGTATATTGAACCTATGGTTATATTATTTTTTTGCTTATTGTTTAAAAAATAGTTGCCAGTTATTAACTCACTGTCTTGTGTAGTCACTGAATATTGCAAGCAACATTCTGCTCCCTGCCGAGTCTAGAAAAATCTGATTCTGGTCCAGTTTAGCTGTAATCTTTAATAACAAATAATTTACTGTCTGTAATCATTAGTAGTGTTAGGAGCCGTGTGCTACACACACACTAGCACCTGCTTTTATTGTTTGCTTTAATACACAACTGAATTGTTGTGGTTTCTGGTGACATACATTTTTATTTACATGCTAATTGCTTTATTATTTTGTAAGGATTGAGGAAGCTATTTTATTTCGATTTTAGAATTATTGTTTGTCAGACGTGATTCTGACTGCCACCTCTCATAATTATCATGTGATTTCATTCTCTCCAAACAGAGCTCATACTAACAATATACATCACAATGTCAGTTTTCAATATCGTGCAGCCCCACGCCAGAGGAAGCCTCCTACCAAAGATGTACCTATGTATTTCTGCCACCGTCTCACCCTCAGGGTGCGCTTTTACCAGCGGTGGCAGTGTTGTGTCCTGCCACAGGGCACCTTTAAAGCAAGACACTGTGGACAGACTAATCTTTCTGGCAAAAAATGAAGTGGACTAGCTAAAATTTGTAGCATATTGACTTCTTAATTAAACTTTTTTTTTTACTTACCTACTGTAAAACCAGTAGATAATTAATATTCAATTAATTTTAGCTTACAGTTTACTACTGAAAAATGCCTGTGCTTTTGTGATCCATTTGTTTACTTTTTGTTGGTCTTGGTTGTACCTCCTCAAACATTTGAGATGTTTACTGTCCTGCCAAAGGAATTTGAATATAGTAAACACAGCTTTTGGTTTTTATTTACAAATTACATATTTAAAGGGGCCATAGAATGGAAAACTGTATTTTCCCTTGGAATAGTTGAATAAAAAGAGTTCAGTGTATGTAATGATACTGTGAGCCTCAATCTCCATTGTTTCCTCCTTCATAAGTAAATCTTGCACACCCAAAATACCCCTGAAAAAGATGTTGCATAACATCTGGGATGTTTCAGAAAAAACAAGTGAATAATGTTGTGTTTTTATACAGTAGTCAGTGAGGCCTAGTCTTGCATAGTAGGTCTTGATTTAGCTCCCCACCCCTCTTCTGTGCTCGGGTAAGTTGTCCAATCAGAAGCAAGTGGCCTGGAGGGAGGGGGAACCTTAAAGACACAGGAGCTAAAACAGTGTGTTCAGAAAGAGGGTGAAAAGAGGTGCTGAAGCAGTGGACAGTATGGGAAATATAATACAGCATGTAAACATTTTCTAGTAGAAACCCTAAAGAGAAGTATTCCCCTGAAAATGAGCCTTCTACAGTACCTTAAATAAGTTACAAGTCAAGCCAACTTGTAGTGTAGATAACGCATGTTTGCAAAGTTAAATGTTTACATTTAGATATTATTCAAATTATGTTAATATATATAAAAAATAATTTATGGTTTCCTCTGGCTTCAGTCATTATCAGGATACCTTTGAAACTGGCATCATTATCTATATATATCGTGATAAAAATCAAAATAGAAAATTATTGCGATCATATTGTTCGCCCCGCCCTATTTTCACATTATATTCAGGGCTTAATTTGTGACCTTCCAGATTGGTAGTGACACCTCCTTTGTCACTATTAAAATTTTTAAATAAGTTTTGTATAATATTTAATGTAGGGCTGTCCCCGACTAAGGTTTAACATGGTCGAATCAGAATTGTCAAGTCTTATAGTCGAATCATGTGTTTGTGCGTGGCGATAGAGGGGGTGGGGGGTTACACACCGTAGTTCCGCTTTAATCTTGAGAAGCTGCAGAGCTCAAGTCTCTAATCATTAGTCACTGTAACTTACACTGTACATTTACAGCTAAACTGAGGCTTATTATTGACCAATTTCTCTGTGAGCGACCCAGGTTCAATTCCACACTTTTACACATCCACCAATGTGTCCCTGAGCAAGACACATAACCCCTAGTTGCTCCAGAGGCGTGCGACCTCTGGCAATTTTAAGTCGCTTTGGATCAGCTAAATTAATAAATGTAATGGTGTCTGTTAGTTTTGGTTTCACATGCAACTTTCAGTCCCAAACTGCGTTGGTCTGAAGGGGATAACGTTACAACCAGCGAACAGAGGTGGAAAGTAAAGAATTACAATAACTCACGTTACTGTAATAGAGTAGTTTTAAAAAAATATAGTTTTTAAAATCTGTACTTTTACTTACATACTTTGCTATATTTTCAGTCACATACGTTACTGAGTAAATGTAACTTGTGGCTTCAAGTGCAAGAGAACAACTGTGAAGCTGTGAAAAAATGCTGTATTAAGTTACTGCTGATGCAAATCTTTCTTGGTTCTGCAGCTGATATTAAAAGCATTCAACTGGCGAAACACAAGTTGACTTTTATTTTGAAATATACACAGGAAATGCAATATGTTTTGTAAATGAGATTAGCGCTGACCGCATTCATTCATCAAAAATGTGTTTACAACAAGATAACCATCATTTTCAACAGTTTTCTGACAGCGGACCAGTTTGAAATATTGTAGTGAGTAATGCAACAGTCAGGAGCAGCAGACACAGTGAGCTGTTATATAAAGAGCTGCAGGTTACAGACTGCACACCTCCACCTTCTCAGCCAGGGAACCAACCCCTTTCACTTTCGCTGTTGGCAGATTCATGTTGTGTGCAGCATAAAGCCAGATCATGACTGCTCACATAATTATAGAAAATACTGTACCAATAACTCTACGACAATAGTTTGTTTGTAACGGCACAGCTGCATAATAGCGTCATGATAGCATTGATTAACATATCATGCCAATCAAGTTACATTTACAATTACAGATTTTATCTGTATCACTCCTCAGTGAACTGCCCCTTGGCTGCAGTCTTAGAGCATTTTCTAAAGGTTACTAAAATTAAAAGCGCCATATGGCAGCAAATTAATATCGTAATGCAAAGCAGAGTAGGGCAGGTAGACTTCTCATCAAATGATAACGTTGGTCTTGTAATGTTATGACTTTTTTCTGGACATGTCAGAGAACACAGATCTGTGGGAGAGATTCTGAATGTGCAGAAAGTTTTAAACATGAGCAGAAAACCTGCTGAAACACAGGAGCTATTAAAGTCCAGGAGTTTCTAACTGAATTAAAATTAAATCATTTATCATTGAGGTACAAAGGTGCCACAATCACATTTAAAGAGGTTTCTTCCCCAAACAAAGACACAAAGAGGAGGGAAGACTAAATCATGACACAGCAGGGATGATATTACATGAGAAAAGTTGATCAACAGGAGAAACAGATCTGAAAGCAACACAGAATGCCTGAGAGCTGCACTGCAAATATATTCTGTTATAGTTAGGCTATTGTGAATTGTCATCTGCCACCTAAAATTTGTGTTTCTCTTTACATAAATAAATAAAAAAGCAGAAAAATGGATCAGAATGCAGGAAATCAAGTATTTAATGCTCAAATTTTAAATATAATTCACCACAAAAAAATTCTTTAAAATAGTGTTAAAATCTTGTCTCCTCTCAATCTTGTGAACCAAATCTCGTCTCATCTCGTAGGTTAACTGTCTCGTCACACCCCTAGTGGTTCATCAATGGTGATAAATGATCCAAACATCCCACGAGGTGCGGACAACTCTGCACAATACCAGTGTAGCTGTGCTTCTCATCTTCAGCAAGTGTTCCTCTTCTGCCACTACACACATACACTGTTATGCCTACACATGGGCACTGACCCCCCTTTTTTAAGGGTTAGGTTTACAATTTTGGATTTATTCACGCACAAACATTTATTAAAACCTTTTTTTTCTTTTTACATATTTATTTAGAGCATTATATGTTGAAATGTATATTGTAATAGGCAGTATATTAACTTAGTGGGAGAAAATTGGTGGTTTTATGTAAAATCAGATGATGACCCCCATATCGCCAAAATGGCATGATCCTCACTTCGCTGCGAAGCTTCGACTGTGAAATTGACAGTTGAATCAAGCTCCGACCATCAAAGCAACAAATCTTTGACTATTCAGGGTCAGCCCTAATTTAATGTGATCTATTCTGTCATTCTTTTATTTCCCGACAATAGCAGCAGTAGGGAAAAGGAGGCAGATGGCTCTCTATTTTATTTGGGCTGTTTTGGACCAATAAGCAACAAGTTAAGCGCGCAACAAGCACACATTTTTTAATACTATGCTCTGCTGTGTAGTATTGATGACTGATTACAAAGAATAGAGTCTAGACCTACTCTATATGAAAATTACAATGAGATGTCTTGCAAATTGGCATTATATTAATAATACTGAATTGATTAGGGCAGTGAAGATGAGTATGATTATGATGATTAATGCATCAGACCAATGAATGGGGGAATGCAAGCCCCACAAACAGGCAGGTAGGTGGATGCACTGTGTGCTGGCAAGTGATTTTGGTCTATAAATATTTTTGGCATATGATTACTGCAAGCCCCACATCTAAGCAAGTGGGCGTTTGTGCTGTGAAATGGTAAAGTTAGTATAACAAAATTAGGGTGTGTGTGTTTATATATCCAGGATATCAATAAACGGACCAACAGACAGAACATGTCCCTTAGTTATGTTTCTTAGCCTGCTTGCTTTTTATGGTTGTTAATAGAACTAGAGAGAGAAGCAAACCATAAATAGCAGTTTCTACGCACCCTTGCTGATATTGAGAGGTTATTGCAGATGTTCTGATTAATAAATGTAAACAAATAATGCTTTGTTTGTGATGACAGTTTTGATTAGTTTTTTTCAGGTTTAATAGCTAACACCATGGCACCCCTTCTCTTTGTTCCAGGGCCTCCTGATTTATAAATTAAGCACTGGGTTATAGTATATAAAACCCCCCTCTCGCCCCTCATCCTTAAACTCAGGTAGGGCATGGAAGTTTGAGTGTTCTGCATATATATATATATAAATATATAAATTTTGTCTTTGATATATTCTAAATTCATTACACACAAAGTGATGTGTATCGGGCCTTTTGTTGTTTTAAACTTGATGATTACAGCTTACAGCTCATGGAAATCAAAAATCCATATATCAAAATATTAGAATAAGGAATGTCTAATGTTGACCAGAGAAGAGCTTTTAATCTCTCAATCTGGTTCAGTACACACAACCACAGTCATGGGGAATCCTTCTGACTTGCAGTTGTCCAGAAGACACTCATTGATCCCGTTCACAATGAGGTTAAGCCACAGAAAGTCATTGCTGAAAGGGCTGGCTGTTACAGAGTGCTGCATCAAAGCATATTCATGGAAAGTTGACTGGAAGGTTAAAGTGTGGTAGGAAAAGATGTCCATCAACAGGGATGACCGCAGTATGGGAGGATTGCCAACAAAGCCGAATCAAGAATTTGGGGGAGCTTCACAAGGAGTGGACTGAGGCTGGAGTCAGTGCATCAAGAGCTACCAGGGACAGACATGTCCAGGAAATGAGCTACAAGTGTCGTGTTCCATGCCACCCCTGAACCAGAGACAGTGTCAGAAGCATCTTACCAAGGCTAAGGAGAAAAATAACTGGGGTCTCATATTTAAAACTGTGCGTAGAATCCTCACTAAAATTGTACGTACGACCAAAAGCCAAAAATGGCGTAATTATTCAGACTTATAAAACCGTGCGTACCCACGTCTGTAAGCAAGTTCCCTTTTATAAATCACAGTCAACTTGAAATGTGGCGCATGTGAGGGAGCTCCATGTCGGACCCTTCAAACGCCCATAGTTGCCTATAAATGGTCAGTGAAACGCCCCTCATTAATATTAATACATACCTACTGCATGAAGAAAAGGAGGCAAATTCTGGCAGAAAAGCTACAAAACAAAATATAACTGAGTGTGACATTGACGTTCCTTTTGGTGAAGCTGAAGTATGTTGTTTGGTGGGTAAAAAAAACACACTTTTCACGCAACGTAAGAGGGGGTATTGACCAAGCTCTGCTCTGCACAGGTTATTTGGTGTTTTCTCTGCACCTGCAGGATGCTCTTACAGAACTCAGTATAGAAAGATTCAATGATTGTTTTGTCCCATTTGTCAAATTCATTATTTAGTTTTGGTCCCCAAATTTCGCTACCATATAGAATTATTGGTTCTAGTACATAGTAATTATTTTATTTAAATTTTTAATATATTAAAATTTTTCTTACACACACACGCTGTAATTACTTTACGCTTTAATTACCTGTTTAATGAAATGTATGGGGTTGATTGGTGTTATGTAGTTTGTATGATGCTTTGGCAATATTGTTGTTATACAGTCATGCCAACAAAGCTAATTTGAATTGAATTGAGTAAACCAAATGCATTCCACTTGTGTTTAAACATTTATTTAGGCCACACACAGTCCACTCACTGAATGAGGCTGCCGTTGAGTTAAAAGAAATATGACTTGTATGACTTTTATGTGACATAAGTGGCACACCGAGAGATTTACTTAACAAATAGTGTTATTTTCCATATATTTTCCATAACGTGTTTTTACAAGCAACACATCACATCCACACGCTGGCGCACAGCATTTGGCTTAATAAGGCAACGAACATCTGATAACAATTTATGAAACTATGCATATGTATTTGCTTGACTGATGCATTGATAAGGGCACCAATTTAAATATAATTATTTATGAGAAAAAATAACATGCAAGTAGCCTATTAATATGATTCCCAATT
Source organism: Micropterus salmoides (assembly GCF_014851395.1). Taxonomy (NCBI): domain Eukaryota; kingdom Metazoa; phylum Chordata; class Actinopteri; order Centrarchiformes; family Centrarchidae; genus Micropterus; species Micropterus salmoides. The sequence continues at coordinate 10,732,184 of NW_024040928.1, forward strand.
AGACTGTACAACATATTTGAGGGGTTCATTTGCAGAAACAGATATCTCTGTTTGTGTTTATTATCCTAAATCTGGTAATATTTCGATTTATTTTACACAATAGTAGGCCTATTCATTTCAAACTGTTTCATCCTCCTGCCATGTGAGTCACCATTTCTCATTTCTCCAGTTTATGTACGTAGGTATGCCTCAGAGTTTGTGTGGAGGACCGCACATTCTCCCGTCAAGTTTGTTTTTTATCACAACCTTTGCTTGGGAAGTGGCGTACGCATGTTTCCAGCCCTGTTTTGTATGTACGCACTGTTTAGAAATCAGGCCCCTAGACCGTTGCCTAGTTAAGTGGTCAAGTTGCTTAAAGTTCAGAGTGAAGTTTCCACAGTGGGATGTCATGTCATCTGCTTGTGTCGGCCCACAGTGTTTTCTCTAGTCCAGAGTCACTGCAGCCGTCGACCAGGCGATTATAGAGCACTTCATGCTTCCACCTGCTGACAAGCTTTATGGAGATGTTGATTTCCTGCCCACAGTGCCAAAATGAGTAGTGACTGGTTTGCTGACCATGGTTTTACTGTGCTTGGTTGGCCATCCAACTCGCCTGACCTGACCCCCATAGAGAATCTCTGTGGTATTGTCAAGAGGAAAATGAGACAACAGACCCAACAATACAGACGAGCTGAAGGCCGCTATCAAAGAACTCTTTATGTAATAAAGAAATCTTTATTACACCTCGGCAGTGCCACAGGTTGATTGCCTCCATGCCATGCCCCAATGATGCAGTTATTTGTGCAAAAGAAGCCATGACCAAGTTTCAAAACTTTTCAACTTTTCAGAAGGTTTAGATTTCTGTATTATACACTCTTTATTCTAATATTAAAATGTTTTGAATTATGGATTTTTGAATTCCATGAGCTGTAAACCATAATCATCAAGATTAAAACAAAAGGCCTGAACTATTTTACTTTATGTGCAATGAATCTAGAATATATAAAAGTTTTGACTTAAATTACAAAAAACGTTTTTACTTTTTCATGATATTCAATTTTCTGATAATATAATAGGCCTTTCACAAATTACATTTTGACATTTGACAGTAGGAATAGGCACGTAAATATCTGTGACGTTCTTTCTCTGCAAATAGTTGTATTATAACTTGCATTGTCTATTCCGTATGTATATATTGCCAATATTTATTTATGTCAACTGTATGTTTGTCTACGTGTAGCACCTTATCACCAAAGCAAATTCCTCGTATGTGTGAAACACTACTTTGCAATAAAGCTTATTCTGATTCTGAAAAGCATTCTAATTAGTTGCTTCAGTTTCAGGGTCCTGTAGTGGCCCACTGTTGCCACGTTAGTGTTATTAATAACATCTTTTGCTTTACCTACTGTGACAAGTCAATGTCGGTTGTCAAAGGGAACTATGGTCTAGTAAATCATGCTTTAGATTTGCATAACATAAACCATATGAACAACAACAAAACAGTGCGGTGGCGTGCCCTTGAGAATCCGCTGCCTAATTTTACTCTCCAACTAGATTAGCCTTCCCTTCTGTGAAATTTATTTTATGCCCTTGTTATGGCCCAGCTCTGAGACAGCAAATAAGGGAATCGCATGTGAGGGATTAACTAAAAGAAAGGAATTTTGTTGAACAAGATCTATTCAGTTGAACAAATATAACAAAAATGTTGGTTCTAACAAATGAAACAGGCGGGGAAACACGCTGCCAGGTTAATAGGGCCAGATAATACCAAAAATAGGGCCAGATAATACCAAAAAAACTATTCAGAACACCAAAAGAACGCCAATGTAATGCCTGGTGCACATTAAAGGATTTTCAAATCTTAATAAGATGTAACAGATTTTTTATATATTAATCGTAAGAACGCACACACAACAATTCAGTCAAGACGCAGGACCACACACTTGATGTTTATACTAAACACTTCCAGAGTGCCGATTCCGGGGACTTGGGATTTCACAGAAACTCGCATGATCAAACGTGATAAACAAACATGGAAGCGACTGTTGTCTTCAGCTAGATGCACATGTGTGTGCTATGTTTTGCACAGAAAAACAAAAAAGATAATAAATCTGTGGATGAACTGATGCAGTCATGGTGGAGAGGAGGAAATCGACATGTTTGTACATTTTATAGCACGAGCAAATACACAATACTTTGGTGACTCTTCCAGGTCAGCTAGGTCTCATTGGCTGTTGCAGGTTTCTGATCGGAGGCTTCCTAAATTCAACTTGTATATGTCAAATATGTTTTGATTCGAAATGAGAATACCCACCAATCCGTTCATTGACCTCATTATTTCGGCCAAATTATCCTCTGGTGTGCGCCCAACATAACACAATGTGGTGCTAGGGAAGAAGGACCCGGACTACCAGGAGGGTTTTATGAAACCCGGGAAACAATAGCCTACGACCTCTAATTCCTTGATGGCCTCCAGACCCCACCAACCAGGAAACGGCAACACTAAGAGACAACACAGCACACCACAATACACACAATCCTGGCAGAGGTCCTGCGGTCATCACAATTTGTGCATGAATATGAAATTTTCTAAACGTATCTATTCTTTCCTGCTGCTTGCTTGGTTAACACACACACATGTTCACACGCACATGCACAGACACATTTTCTTGCTCTCTCCACCAGAGAACCACTCATGTAAAACACGGAAACACACACACATGCAGACCCCTGCTAAACATCAAGGTCACACCTGATCTGTACCTGAGCCAGATCACACAGCTGGACCACTGCGAAGCTAATGACCTTGTGCAGCTCCTCTTCCCCAAAGACACCACACGTGCACACACTCCCATGCTTACATACAGCAGTGCGTGTACTATGAGCAACAGTACACTTGCACAAAGGCACACCAAATGTATTATTCAGACTTAGCAGTCAGTCACATTCATCACTCTCTGCTTGTGCTTTGTAATATATTCAAGGAGTCAAAAGACCACAAACCAGATGTGTGCATGTAAACACTTGAGCAGACTTTGAAGTCGTTTACAGCAGTATAAAAAATGGAAAAATATGGTGTGACAGCCTAAAGCCTCAGCTGAACTGCACGTGAACTGTAGACTAGCAACATTACATTGTATCGTCCATCTGTGGTTTTATTTTGAACAGGGTATTGTTTACCATGCTGAAGATGTTGCAGGACATGCGTCAGCACCAACTGGAGTAAGATGTGGAAGTAGTTTTCAGAAAATGACCTGCTGAGGAGCATCCAGCACAATTGGATTAATGTCCACCTGAGGAAAGTCTCCACAGAGCAGACTAAGCAGTAGGGTGTGCCCGAGGGACAAGCCACTTCATCATTGTATCGATTTGTACTAGTGCTTAACTGACTAGATCGTAGCATGGAGTATCATGATTGATTATTGATATCAGAGAGTGTCATCAACCTGTAGCATTAATGAAGCCTCTTCTTGTGCCATTTACACTCCACACAATTTCCATTTGAATTGGAAACAAGGAGAGAGCAAGGGCTGTCTGCATGGTAGACTGCGTTTGTGTGTGTCAGGAGCAGAGGGAGAGCACCTGAATCCTAATCACATTTGTTGTTGCAATCGAATGCGCACAAGCTGATTTCATAGAATATTTAACAACAAAACAACTGCCTGCAAAGAATAACTTTTCTGCAGAGGGGGCAAAAACAACTTTGCAACACGTTCTCTTATCGCCTCTCCTCTGTGATCTCAGAAGAAGTGGGTAAATAACATCTGAAGGATGAACTTTCCTCAGCCTCAACATAATAACCCTGTTTGAATCTGGGCCGACAATTTACTTTTGCCAGCTGTGAAACCGTTCATATGAAGAAAGCCAGTGCATGTGTATAAGTGTGTTTAGACAGATGTGTTTGAGTGTGCACTGTGTGTGAGACGCATCAGCATATGCCTGCACGTCGAAAGAGATTAGATAGTCATCTCACACTTCTCAATCCTCAACATAATTTTCTTAATTTGCACATTTTCACCTGTGAATATCGCAATGTAACACCACAGGATAATCTCAGTTTAGCTCAGTATATAAAATTCAGCTAGAAAATACATCAGAGAAATGGGGCCAGATACAGTATTTGTTTTTCAAAAATCAAAAAACTTGACCAGTAGCGTTTCTAGTCACAAACTGTCTGGGACTCAAGACTGGGTCCACTTATTATCCCAGCGTATGCTGATGTCACATCAGCTAGGCAGAATTTGCAATCAAATGAATGTCAAATAAGCACTAATCAATTAGACACAATATTAACACTATCAGATGCTAGAGAGCTACTGCTGTGTTTCGCTGAATCTAAAAAAGTGTGTGTGTGTGTGTGTGTGGGGAGTTTAGGGCTGAAACAATTCATCGATTAAATAGATTAATAATCCATATAACTATACAGCACACTGTTTCGCACGGACATTTATTACAGTCGCACATCGCGATTAGGCTGTGGACACGACCTGATTATAATGGTGCTGTTTGCAAAGTGGAGGAAGACAGAAAATAGCAGAGACAAAGAAGAAAGTGTCCAGTGTATGGGATTATTTCAAGCTAAAAGAAAACAACAACTCTGTAATGTTACCATCTACCGTAAAACGAAAACTTATGTCACCATGGCAACATCACGACGGCACCTGATCAGAAAGCACCCGGTGTTCTGCCAGCGGACCACAGACAAGGTAACAGTAACAGCAACTTTAGCATTTAACTGAAATCATGATTGATTGTTGAGTTGAAGCCAAAGTAAGCGGCAGTCCTCAGCTGAAAATGTGCACACGTAAGTTTGTTCTCCTTTTTGGGCCGTGAGTTGTAACCTCAGTCATGAGTTAAATGGGTGCCCGGGAGCTACACCTTTTAACTCACCTCCAGCTCTCTGTAGCTCAGACAATCCCTGCTACCTGCGTGTGCTAATCCATCCTTTCACCCATATTCTTTGTCTTTATAAGTGCTATCTTTATAACAAACAACAGCTGTTTCGTGTTCAGGATCGCTCATTTGGTGTTTCACATTTCACATGTGTTTTCTTGATCAAATGTGGTTTGGAGACCTGCGTCAGGTGACAGAGCCGCTGTCAGCACAAGTAGTGTGAACGCCACAACGACTTCAAGACTCCCGTCACAAGATGGCAAGTTGTGTAGTGTGAAACAGGATTGGCCCGTTCTCTACTTCTTAATTTTTATTTCTTTATTTCTTTTTTAAACCTCTCCTGCCCAGCAGCCAGTATAGAGTATGATGAGCTGGATACCATATTGTTGTTGTTTTCTACTTCTTTGCTGAACTTCATTGTAACAGGTAGATAGTGAGACGGGCAGCAGAGTTTTTTCCGACTGCTCTTTCAAACGACCAATAAGAGACTGCTAAATTACTGTGGCAGTGTATGTATGATTTTGAATACATTTAGAGGAAACCCATTGAATTGATCCCGGGGCTGAATTGATCAAATTAAACCATTTTGTTTAACTTGCAATATTCATTTCCTTGTTCAAGAGTTAAATTATGTTCAGCAATAGTAAAGAACATTATAGTGTACAGTGGTGGTCCAGGGGGGCTTTTATTCTGTCCCAGTGGAGCTAGGAAATTCACACTGTACCACATATTATACCAAAAAATAGAAAGGTCTAATTCTTCTCAAAGGTTTTATTTCTTGAAATAATTTTGCAAATGCTTTGCAGTTTATCCATTCTTCTCCTCTAGTTAAAGTACACCTTAACAACCAAAGTATTGTGTTCTGATCTCCAGTGGTTTAACTTAGTAGAAACAGGTGCTAATGATCATATATTCAATATGTAGGTGGAAAAAGGATGATTGAGTGAAACAGCCTAACTCAGTTTACTGGCAAGAGAAAGCACAGCAGCCAGACACAAGGTAGAGCTACTGCATCAGCAAGGTCTCTCCCTGGCAGCAGGCGGTGTGGACGGATCAGTCAGAATGTGTCTGTGTCCTGGTTAATAGTTTAGCCTCTGTTTGGGGAAGGGTGAAAGGGTACATTAGCCATACTGAAATGAATCCCCAGTTAACAGTAATGTTATGGATCGTATTTAGGAGTGTAGTTAATTCATTCAGTAACCATCTCTCTAGTTACATTTCAACAGACCACACTGTGAACGCTGTCTGTCCATCACTCCCAGGATAGAATACACTAACTATAAGTGTAGTCAACGTCGTAATCAATGCACATTATGCATTAATATTTACCGAAAATTGCTGCAAATTAAGTCGCTGCTGTGAATGTGTAACGTTACGTAATGGGAACAGCCCCTTTTCCTACCAAAATTAAGATTAATAATTAAGATTAAATCTGTGTCTATGTAATGTAAGTTTAAACTCAGTAATCAGTGTCATATTTTGTTAATGTTTACCAATAATTGCTGTAAATATAGCTGCTGCTGGTGTCCGTCCCGCCTAAACCCATTCAAACTGGTTGACAGCGCTGAGTCGTTTGGAACTATGGAGAGCTACACGAACCACCTGACCACGTAGCGGCGAGATCAAAGAGTGTCGGAACTCTCTTATTTGACGGCCCTGGTAGAAGTATACTCCAGGGTGTGTCAGTACACTGTGATGACACTGGTGGGAGTGGTTACAAGAGTGACAGAGCATCCATGAGAGATTTTGGGTGTAGTCGGAGGTGAAACAGGAACAGAGTTTTATTGTTTAAGAACAGGGAGGCAATATTGCATAAAACAACATTAAAATTCAAACTAAATCTTTCGGATCTCACCACCACAGTGGTAAGCAAGCACAGAAAGCGTTTACAGATTGAATCAATTGCTTCTGTCTTTGCAGAATCCTGACAAAGGGGGTCTTAACAAATCTCATCACATTAGTGGGGATGCTGAAGTTATCGCATTGGGAAAACAATGTTTCAGTGTTTCCAAAAAGCTTTGGAGCCTTGTAGCAGTGGGCAGTACCACAGGTGGCATGTGGTGTAAAAACATCCTGCAGCTTTAAATGTGCAGCCTTTTCTGCTCACAATTACAGAGGACAGTCAAAACCTTCTCCCTGAATTCACAAAAGAATTTACCTTTGGTTACAACCTATTACCATCAAGGATACACAAATCATTGTACACAATGTTTTTTCAATGTCAAAACACTTGTTCATTAACTCAACTGTTATTGATTTAAATTAGCAGAGAGGTATAAGTTTATATTGTTGAGGCACTAAAGGCATACTTTAGTTTTTGTGCTACTCTGTTTGTGCAAAAGGAATATCAGTGCCATGCAATTGATTCCCTCAAGGGCAGCACAGCCACATGCAAACCCGCTGGCAGAATATGCACAGGCCATAATAATGGCTTCTTTCTCTCTGACATGCATTAATATGCCGTTGTCACAGAAATTAGATTATTGTGTCATTTTTTCATTTGATACACAATCACTTACAGTAATGTAACAGTGATTAAATAAATAATTCTGTGTCCCTGTGCCGACAGTTTCCCTATTAATAAAATGTCACAATCAGGTTATCTAATGCATATTAAAAGTCGGGAGGCTGCATCCTGGCTCGCTGGCTCAGAGCTCATCTCAGGTGGTAATTTGTGGCCTATTTCCATAAAAAAAAAAGACAGATTCCAGTTAATTCATCCAGCTGGAAAACCAGGAGTGTCTAGCTCTGATATGGCATTTTGCCACCGTTCCCAGTTATACCTGAAGTAGTTGTCAGTTTGTGCTCTGGCTTGGTTTGCCGTCGAATATCTCCATTTCAACCTTAACCTCCCAACGCATGCATGCGTGCATGCATGCACACATGCACACACTCAAACAAACATTCACACTTACTTATTCTCATGTAGCCAGTTCCTGAGGGACGGGAAGTGCTGCCAGAGAAAGTGTTGTATGTATATGTGTGAATTTTCTGTCTGTGCAGTTGTGACCATAAGACTATACCCTTTACGTCTCTGGGGATGGAATCAGGCATCATTCACAACACACTGAACTTCAACCAGCCTGATCTTTCCACCCAGATACACATACACACCCATATACAGACACACTGGCTCAAAGTTTGCAGCTGTATAAATGAAAAAGAGAGAGTGGAGTCTGCTGGAGTTTTAGTCTGTGGGAATATAGACTCGTGGGTCTGCGCTTCATGACTCAGAGGTGATGATGGGCAAAATTACAATAGCAGAAAATTGTATAGGATTACAATATTAGATAGACGAAGCATTAAATTAATGCTGGTGGACTGAAATGTTGAAGGAGGTAGGGAGGGGGCACAGAGAGGCTTTGCCTGTCTCATATTTCTATTCAATCTCCATTACCAGACCGCAAGAAATAATATAAAAAGTGGAATTATCAGAAAAAAGTTAGTGCTGGCATGCAATTGTTTTTATGCTAGAGAGAGGTTGCGTGTAAAGCCAGATCAGACTCAAGAATACAAATGTCCCTGCTGTAGAACAGACGGAAAAATATGAATAAACATCTAGCCCAGTCTTTTAGCTTGTCATTGCATTCATCGCAGTGGTTGGTCGTGATCATACTGTAAGCTGTCCAGGTGCACTAGCAGGCTCAAGCCCCAAGCCTCATCTGTTCAAATCCACCTTGTGACCATTGCATCTTATCCCATCTGTCTTTTGCTGCGTCTCTCTCTGCTTAATAGCATGAAATTAAACCGAAATTAGCGATGGGGAAAAACAAAGGCTTGAAAAAGCTTTAGTCTGGAGTCGTGCGGTGAGCAGGGAGATTTAGTTTGGAGCCCATGTGTCCTTTGTGAAACACACTTAAGTCCCTGCGTGCTCTGTGGGTGTTCCTTTCTACCTGACTGTGCTCTTTGACCTGCTTTTAGAGGGGGGAAAGCAAAACGAAAATGTGTATGACAATAAACTCCATCACTGGTATTATTGCTGTCATGTGCAACACGCAGGCCTATAAAGGTTTTAACAGTGCATGCGTGTGTTGATTATTTTAAGGCTGTTACTGGTGCAAAGTAGCTCATGAAAAGCTGTAATGTAAATAAATGTATTCACTAGCTGTTTTCATGTGCAGTGGTTTTTCAAGGCAATCATATGACATATATTATCATGTAAATTATTAAAGTTTTATTATAGTTCAGTGCAGAACCCTTATCTTGGGCTACTTTCAGTAATGGCACAATAGTTTTAGATACAGTTTGTGCATATATACACACTGTGCTTGTGTCTGGTGGCACAATTAAACGCTGCAATGCATACTGTCATGTGGAGATATGATGTATGAGGCTTCAAATCGAGTCGCCACAGTGTTTTTGTGTTTTGACACAGGTTTTGAAATGTAATCTTAAAACAGTCGGGAAAACTTTATGCTGTATTACAAGGTACTATAAGTATCAGGCATTCCAGATAGAAAATCGATATAGCATTTAGGATGCTACAACACTACAGTTTTTATGTTTGCAGACAGTAGTATTTGCTTCTGCATGACTGTTAATGACCTGGAGATGCGCCACTAAAATCTGGCCAGAAATGTAATAAATTACAGAAATGTTGTTTGAAGTTATTTAGTATTATGTTTATGTATGCTCATCATTACAAGTGATACACTAGAAAACTGAGAATGCATGTGATTAGTGTGTTGTCTTCACTCAAATAGATATTTATTTAATGTGGTTAATCAGTCAGCAGTGCATAATATACATATAAAGAAAAGTGCATCTTAGATTCTGTGTTGAAAACATCACTAATGTAATGACTCATGATTTACTGATTGATTCAATCATAGCACATTCAAACATTGTTCACAGGAATGTAAGCAATTATTACATAGCCTTTAGTAATGAACATAATGCAAAGATCTTCTAACAGTTTAGAAATAAAAATGTGCTTAGAATTGTAAATAAACCTCTCTATAATTTAGAGCAGGTAGCTTTAGGAATTACTGAATCAAAAATTCAGACAACCTTAAGGTGCTTCTCATTTTGATTTATTTATTGTGACAAGGAGATTTCACTGTTATTGTGATTTTATAATCATAAGAATCGTTACAATAATGAAGGGAAGCAAAATAAATGGATAAACTACTACTTTTCATACTACTGGTACCAAAAAAATCCAAAAACCTAGGCTATGTGGAATGAAAACACTCTGTCCATAAGAGGAAATAGCACGTGAGTGGCGTGGTGAAGGCCACTCCATGGACCAAGCTATTGATATTCATGCAAGGGTCCAGCAAACTAATGCCTCTCATTTGTACCTAAGGCACATCATAAGTGGCAGTCTTTACCCTGACGATCTGGCTTTTTGACTTCAAAGGGTGGCGTGAAGAAAGATCCTATTATTCTGCTGCAGCAGAAATCATTAGACTCCAAATCTCTTATGTGGCAATTGAGGAAAGTAAGTGGTGAATTAACACTTGTACTACTGTACTACTTCTGTGGTCATGTATTGGTCAGAATATATACAGTATCCTTCTATCTCTCTCCCTCCCTCTCTTGCCCCCCTCTCTCTCTAAGGAGAGAGCAAGACCTTAAATTAAATGAATGGAGCTATAGGAACAGCTTACAAAAAGCTAATGCTTTTTGATTTTTGAACTTTAGTCCAATGTCCTTTTGAAATCAGTTTACAAGTTTTTAGTTTTCAGAAAAACATTTGTTTTCCTCCAAAATCAGTATGAGCTCAAAACAAGCTTGTGTCTCAGGAAACTGGTTTGTCCTTCAGCAAGACACAGAATCCCCACTTGATATAAGGATGCTGTTGTGTAACCTCTGGTCTCCGTGTGGTGGTAAAAAAAAAATCTTATTTAAAGCCAAAAACTTGAACTTTATCCTCATTCTGTCTTCCTCTCCAGTGGTGAGCTGGTTGCAATTGCATAATTTCTGCTGTTGTTTGTGAGAAAGTTATGGGTTTCTGCATTGGTTGGAATTTTAAAAGACTAATGGCTACAGGTGCAAACTGACAAGGCTGCATTTCTACAGTTACAGTTTTGCCTCTCATTCAGTCATTCACACACATTCACACTCAAGCACCAATGGCAACGAGTTTCTATGCGATGTGCCACCGTAACCCTCAGGAGCCATTTGGGGTTGAGTGTCTTGCCCAAGGTTACACGAAATGTGACACTGTGATAAGTGGACAATCCACTCCATCTGCTGAGCTACAGCCGCCCCAGCAACAATATGATAAAACAGAATCAGAGATTCTCCAATAGTGTTGGACAGTAAAGCATTACTGAGTATTATTGTACTATAGGTAGGTCTCCATTCAAATGCAGCACACTATTTTCAAAATATTTTTCCTTGCAGTCGAATGCACCTATTGACTCAGCCTTCATACATGGGCACGCACTCTACCAACTCAGCTAGCCGGCACCCCCTGCAACTCTAATTTTAAATGAATTTCCCAAAAACTGGCAAAAAGGATGTGGATTCGTACATGGTTCCATCCACTACTCCTATGCGAATATTATAAGTCGGGTGCCTCCATAAACAGTTGATGGGGCTAATCCTACATTCAGGTGCTATGAAAGGATTGCAGAAGAAGAAGCACAACGACATGACATTATTAAAAGAGAACCAGTCAAGCCTCAAGCTGTGAAAAACAATGTAAATGTTTTCATCTGCCGCTCTTTTTTGGTGTCCTGTGCTTCTGGATGTGTAAGTCACGTGCTGCATGTACATAATCATCTATTCATGCAGCTTCCATTGCACTTATGCTTTTATCAATACACCAACTTTTCCACTTTAGCCAAGCGTAAGTACATTTTTGTATTGTTTTTATGCTAGCCTTCTCTAGCCAAATGAGGAAGAATACTCCTTCCAGTAGCTCAGAATTTGTCTTATCAGCATGTTGTGTTGTCTTAGCCTTTGGTAATTCAAGAGTCACCTGGGCTACAGCTAGTGGTCAACGGTCAGTAAATATCAAACTGTAGACTGGCAGTCATAATTCCTTGTTTTCTTTTTCTAAACTTAAACACAGAAAATGTGACGTGTGGGTTTGGAGGATTTGGAATTGTTTAAAGGCACCTTTGATGGAGCTGAGAAACACTACGTATTGTTACAAATTACTTTTGCTGGTGAAAAATTGTAAAGTAATGATTAATTGAATAATTTATAAGTTATAAGTTTTTAAGTCACCTGAGAAAAACTGTAGACTCTAATTAGACCACATCATGTCCAGTCTCAAGGAAACACTGCGACAGCTGAACACAGTACAATGAGTAGCAATGGCAACTCAAACTGGGGCTGCCTTTCTATAAATAGTACCACAGCTGATCCTGTTATAAGACAAGCCAGTTGCATACGTAAGTGACATATATTTTTGTAAGCATACAGATCTCCCAGATAGCAAACACGTGTGGGTCTAATCTGGGCCACTTTGGCACTTAGCGCTCAGTTATGGCCAAATGTGGCCCAAATGCCATGAGCCAGGCTGGACTTGAGTACGGCAAGTGATTTAGACCAGACCTAGCTCACACCATGCCAAACAAATGGCCCATGTGAAGTGAACATATGGTACATTTATTTGGCCCAGATTTGGTCCACAACACACCTGAAATCTGGCCCATATAAGGTGAACACTCCACCCCAAGGCAACACTGTCATTCAAGGCCAAATGTGGGCCATAAGAGAAATGCAGATGTGGGCAACATTTGGGCCAAACATTCATGCTATCTGGGCTGCGTTGTTTAATGTCACTGTAAAATGGCTACTTAGTTTTACAGCCATTTCAGTTTTTATTGACGACCCCTACTGACATACGCTGACAATAGACTGAACGCACTTCCCTTTCAGCGCATGTAGATGCTACATGTACAAAATCACTCTAATGTGTGATGGGGTGATGTTTAGACTATCACTGAAACATACATGAGCATCAGTGTGGTTTGAACTTTTAAAGTACACACATAACAAACAACATATGTGGTTGCTGAACCGTAGGTGTAACTGCAAAAATAATCTGGATATATACGTTTATTATTCACCTATTACTTTCTGTAATTAAACAATATTATACCACTTCAGTGCATAAGGTATTGTACTGTTGTTTTCATTGCCTTCATCACTATGATTTTCTTTCTGCGTTAGTCAGCAGTGTGTCTGCCGTCTGTGTTGTTAATCTGACATTTCCTGTTATGATGCGTAAAATGACTCTGCAGGTGCATATACTTTATGGAGGGTGCAATCTAAAAATATTTATTTGACAAATTAAAAAAAAAGGCCATTGCTGTAAAGCTAAATATATATTCTTTTAATTTTTGTTAAATACACATTGGCATTTAATTCTAAATGGCAAGCCTCCTATATGTAAGTGGCATTTCTTTCTGCTTTGGACATGAATTGAACATTAGTATTTACACATAGTATTTAACACTCACTCTTGTTGAAGGCAATGGATTCCTTTTTAGAAAAAGGCTCACACAACGTGTTTTGAATGTGAATACTGCTCAAATCCCTGCAGTTACACACAGCAGTGGAGCTAGAGTAATTTGGAGTGCATGACGTGCCATGTGTAGTTTGGGCATATATTTTACATGGAAAATTGAATTCTGTGTTATGACATTTCTCTATATTATGCAAAGATATAGCTACTGATATTGTTTATATTTGTTATTGCCAACAAATCCCATTAAAGACCAAAGACAACATGAATTTATATAGTGCAGCCGGGACCTGATAGAGTTTGTTCCTCTGTCCCATAGACCTCCTTGTTGTCCAAAAACACATCAATGAGCCACACTGTTTAAGTGGATGCATGTTACTTCACTGTGATGAACATTGGCACTGTAGCATTCACTAGCGCAGCAAGTACTACGCTGCCGGAGTAAGACCTTAGCTGTGCTGCTCTCTTTGCTGCCCCACCTTATTGTAGTCCTGTTTGATAGCAATGCTAAAAATCCATATATATCTATTTGGACATTTTCAGAGCTTTTCTGTTGGCAGATCAGTTTCGAATATTGCTTGAGAGGAATGACAAATGAAGATGCCGCCATAAATGAAGTGATTCAATAAAGAGTGCTTGTTGCACTTGGAGCAAACCATAAACCTTCAAAGTCAAGCTTTTCCCATTAAGGATGCCCAAAACTTGAGCTATAAACATCAATGCCATTTCAGAGACTCAGATATCAGCTTCTGCCCTTAATGTGAATGCCAAAGAGTTAACCTGTATCCGAGGAAGGCAGCAAATTACAACAACACATATTTCACCTGTAGCCCAGCCTATGTAGTCCATTTGTAGTGAGCAGTCAGGACTTTGGGTTGAAAGTAATTGTGTTGATTAACGATGGCGAACCAGCCCCCACTGATTAAAACAGGCATTAGGAAACAAACTGGAGCGCTCCG